>NC_063163.1:91456059-91762759 GCF_023159225.1 Perognathus longimembris pacificus | reverse complement strand
GGAATAAGAGAAAACCCAAATGACCTTTTTAGTATTAAGCTGGAAATGGTAGTGTAGGTGTGAACTCAGACTTCCTGATA
This sequence comes from Perognathus longimembris pacificus, assembly GCF_023159225.1. Lineage (NCBI taxonomy): Eukaryota > Metazoa > Chordata > Mammalia > Rodentia > Heteromyidae > Perognathus > Perognathus longimembris. The sequence continues at coordinate 91,762,679 of NC_063163.1, read as the reverse complement.
GACATGAATGTAGTACAAGTGTGTGAATGAGTGTGTGTGTGTGTTGTAAATATTTATATTCTCTTTTCTCCTATGCCAGTTCTGGGGTTTGAACTTGAGGCCTAGGCATTGTCCTTTAGCTTTTCCACTCAAGGCTGCATTCTACCACTTGGGCTACAGCTCCACTTACAACATTAGGGTGATTTATTGGAGATCTGAGCCTTACAGACATTCCTGACTTTGAGCTGCCATTCTCAGCTCTCAGCTTCCTGAGTAGCTAGGATTATTGACATAAGCCATCAACATTTGGCTAGAATTTGTATCTTGGCTACCAAAGGAAGAACATTCCTGTAGTCCCAGCATTGAGGCTGTGGTAAGAGGGCTGTGTGTTTGAGGCCAGGCTGGCCTATGTAGCAAGACTTTACTGCCAGAAAGTAAATAAGTGCTCAGAGAATTGGGGAACATAGGAAAGGACATGGGAGTCTTCTGATAGAATCCCCACTGGCAACATCTTAAAGGATGGGGAAACCAAAATGTTGCTAGTAGTTGATAAAGTAGGGACTGGAGAACTCATACTGATAGAGATGAATAAATGGAAAAGTTGACAAGGATCAGGGTAATTTACAGATTCAAAGAATTTCCCTATCGATGACGCATTAGTGGCAAAAAGAAAAAGAGTAGCATCGGAGTAGAGAAGCCTAGCAGACACACTTTAACCAATGACGGAGGAAATACCACCAGCAGAGGGGCAAATGAACACCATAAGCCACTGAAGAGAGGAATGGGGACCCAGCACCAATTTTGAGGCACTTGAAGATAGCTACCCTGAGTCTAAGCAGGAAAGCAGACAAACTCAGATCGGCCTTCTTCAGAACAGGCTCATTGAAGGAAGACATGTTAAGGGTCACGAAGGTCAAGGGAAGAGTGAGACAGGGCCACAAGCTCAAAGAGACAAGGAGTTTACCAACTCAGTGAAATGTAGTTCAGGCCTGGATCCTCTGGCAATCAAGGACATTCGTAGGATAACTGAACACATCTGGGTGGAGCCTCAGAGTTAAATGTGGTAATTTATCCAAGCTGATTTCCAGTTTGATGATGGTCATGTGACCCTGTTCCCGGGAATTGTAGATTACAGTACTCAGAGGTGATAAAGCAAATGCTTCAGAAAATACATCATTTGTGTTGTCTTTGAAGCTTCTCTGTAAGTTTATCTCAAAATAAAAGTAAGTTTCTGTGAAGAGATTGATTTTTAGGAAGAATTTAGAAAAAAGGCTTTTCTTTCCTGTTAGTATTATACATATTTTACTGATGAATATGTGGGAAATAATGATGATACGCTCCGACGTGTTTACCTGACCCTTCTGAGATGTGGCCATGTGTAATGAGGCATCTATAGGCTTAGCTTGTTCTAGAAACAGAAAGCAGGCTGGAGAAGCTGTGGAAGGATGTAAGGTCAAAGCCTGGGGCTGGAGCAGATCAGGAACAGCCTTAAAGACAATGAGTAGTGGAGTGGTGCAAACAGAGTCTTCTTTAAAAGAGGCCTCTGAGGGCTGGGAATATGGCCTAGTGGCAAGAGTGCTTGCCTCCTACACATGAAGCTCTCGGTTCGATTCCCCAGCACCACATATATGGAAAATGGCCAGAAGGGGTGCTGTGGCTCAGGTGGCAAGAGTGCTAGCCTTGAGTGGGAAGAAGCCAGGGACGGTGCTCAGGCCCTGAGTCCAAGGCCCAGGACTGGCCAAATAAATAAATAAATAGGCCTCTGAGCTGGGGGCCAAGAACTTACACCTATAGTCCTAGCCACACAGGAGGTTTTAGAAGATCACAGCTCAAAGCCAGCTGGGGGGCTGGGATGTAGCTCAGTGGCAAAGCACTTGCCTAGCAAGTGCAACATCCTGGGTTCAATCCTCAGTACCAAAAAAGAAAAGACAAAAGAAAAAAAAGTCAGCTGGGGCAGAAAAATCCATGATTCCATCTCCAAAAAAATCTAGACTTGGTGTCAAATGGCAAGAGTGGAGATGAGGAAGAAATACTAGTGCAGAGGTGCGGTTTGCTTGGGCTAAAGTGGTAGCAGTGAGCTCAAGACTGCAGAGTGCATTCATTCAAATATACACATTGATTTTTTTTTTTTTTTGCTAGTTCTGGGGCTTGGACTCAGGGCCTGAGCACTGTCCCTGGCTTCTTTGTGCTCAAGGCTAGCACTCTACCACTTGGGCCACAGCGCCACTTCTGGCCTTTTCTGTTTATGCAATGCTGAGGAGGAATCGAACCCAGGGCTTTGTGCATGCAAGGCAAGCACTCTGCCACTAAGCCACATTCCCAGCCCCTACACATTGATTTTTTTTTTGAGACATGGTGTCTATAGGTCACTGAGGCTGATCTCAAGCTCACAGTCCTCCTGTCTCAGCCTCCCCTCATGGAATGAAGTGTACTACACTTGCGGATAGGATGGATAGGAGCGATGAGAGAGAAGAAGGCTGGATCCTAGGGTTTGGGGTGGAATAACTGCATAAATGATGGCATCATTTACTGAGATGAGTGTAGAGCAACTAACAATGGGAAAATTAAAAGCTGTAAACTGGCCAGTGGAGTGATGGGGATTAAAGTGGGAGAGAACAGAAGGCAAGGAGATGGACACAGGTGCATATGCAAGGACTGGAACATTGCCCAAGTGGTAGGTTCAAACCCCAGCACTGGCAAAAAGAAAAAGAATGACCCTACACAATTCTCTTGCAAAAGGGATAGAACTTAGCTCACTGAAAAGAAAGGCATTTGGGACAAGATAATATGTATTTGTTATGGTAAAGAGCAGCAATGAGCTTGACTTGCTCTCACGGCAGTGAGAAGACCAAGCAAGGAGAACGTGTTGGGTAACAGCGAGACACAAGACAGTGAAAGTGGAGCCAGACCATGAGCAGCCTGAGAGCCAGCAGAAGTGTTTAGACTTGATTTAGTAGGAAATAGGAGTCAGGAGGCATTTCTGATTAGGGAAGTGATATGATGGAAGTTGTATTTAAAGCAGATTGCATGGCAGCGGTATGCAGGGTAGAGGAGGCTGTGGGAGAGCCTGGAGGCGATGGCGGTGATTCAAATGGGAAAGGATGAAGCCAGGACGCAAGTGCTGGCAGAAGGGCACACTGGAACGGGAAGGTTTGGGGAATGCTGATACCTGACTAAATAAGGAGAATGATCTCAAGGTTCTCAACAAAAGACATTGAGATGAAGGTGATGATGGGCAGGGAGACTGTTGTGGATGTGGAGCCAGAAGACAAGGGAAAGAGGCTAAGTTGTGCACTGAAGGGATGTGACCCCCAGACTTCAAAGGGGAAGTGCTCATGGCAGGACAAAAGTGTGCAAGTAGACATTTGGGTCAGGGCTGAAAATCGGACACTTGGAAATCCACTGTTTGCCTGTGATGCTGGAAGCTCCCCCAAAACATGGAATGCTGATAGAGCACATGCTCAAAACCTTGGAGCTGTTGGGGGGTGGCGATGGCCTAGGAAGAGGTAGGGTGAGAAAGTGAAGAGTAGTCAGAGAGATGGAGAGAAAGTGAGAAGAGTATGTCAGAGAAATAACAAGAAATGTTTTCAACAGATTATATAGTCAACCTCATAAAACAGATCCAGAAGAATGAAACGGGAGGAAGGACTGTGAGGCCTCTTAGTGAGGAAATCATTGTTTATTATGAAGAGAGTAATTGGGAAAGCCAAGGTGGGGGAAGAGGCCAGCTTTCTGCAAAGAAGAAAGGTGAGGACTGGAGGTTAAGAGAAAGCATCTTGTGAGAAATTTGGTAAGACAAGACAAGCACCAGGTAGTAACCAGAGGGGGTCAGGATTCCTTGGAGGGCTTTTTCCTACCTTCATTCAAATGTTCCCCATCTTTGTCTTTCAGAATTCAGTCTGGCATTTGTAACACAAAACATCTAAAATCAAGTGTAGTAACTTGATGTCTCTGTGTGTCCTTGTAAATTAATAAGAAACATCTATGTCAACTTTCAAACTAGCTTTTACCAAGAGGTTTTTTCCAAAAGTAAGCCAAGAGATGTTCCAGACAGCTCTGAAAAGATTCTGTGTGAGATTTTTTTAATTAAAAATTTGCACATATTTTTCAGATAATGCGATGCATGATGTTTATGATATTCTACCCAGCCAAGATGTTTATTTCTACATGGAAGACCATGGGTTAATATTTCCATCTTGAGACTATTTGGACTTATTCCTTGAACATATTTGAAATACTTTACATTGTTATGAAGAGTTTTTCATGTTAAAATTCATAGGCAATCCTAAGAATTCTCAGAAATCCTATATGAAACATGAATTATTTTTATTCTTCACACAAAAAATGCTTAAAGAAAAAAATTCCATAACTTGCCCTTTAAACTACCTCTTACCCTATATATTTATATATTTACTTATTTACCTTTAAGCAGTTGTACAAAGGGGTTTCAATTCCACAAGTCAGATTATGAGTACAATGCATCATGGTCAGCATCACCCCTTCCATCATTCTCCCCCATCTTCCCTATTTATGTTTTTCAAAATATATATACTGACATCTAGACAGAGATGGTAAGGTGCGACAAATTTTTGTTTAATTTTCTCTCAAAGCCTTCCTAGAATGACAGTGGTTTCTTTAAAAAACAGACTCCAAAAGGATAAGAGAAGAGACAGCCGCGATGGAATTTTGGAAGCAGATGGAAGAGACACAACTAAGGTGGTAGACCTGAGAAACCCAAACTAGCACTGGCCCAAACCAAGGACAACCACAGATACCTCCTTCTAATCACCCAGCACTCCCAGAAGAGGGGTTGAGGAAGGTGAGGAGCAACACAGAAGACAAACTCAAAGGCATTTGTGAAACTACTGGAATCCTCACATCAGCTCCCAACTTTGTAGAAGCAAACAGTTGTCCTTTGCCTCGTCTGGGATAAAATGGATATATTCTCTAGAAAAGGTGCTATGAAATCACAGAATACTAAGTATAAGTATAGGCAGGTGTCAATGGCCCACACCTGTAATACTAGGTACTTAGAAGACTGATTGGAAAGATAGGGTAAAAATTCATGAATCCTCCCTTTCTACCAAGTGCTGAGCATGGCAGCACATTCCAGCTGTCCTAGCTAGGAAGGGAAGCCTAATAAAGGCATGTCGAGGCTCAGGTATGTGCTCAGCAGGAAGAGAGATCCTATCTCAAAATAACCAGCTCAAAAAAGGGCTGGAAACATGGCTTACTAGTAGAAAGCCTGACCAGCAAGCTCAAGGCTTTGAGTCCAATACCCCAGTAGTACATACATACACACACACACACACACACACACATATATAATTTTAAAAAGAAAGAGAACACAAAATACAGTTGAGGCACTGGACTTGGGGGTTTACTGAATGTAGAGACCCTTGGCCCTTTATCTTTATTTGGCTCCCCAACCTGTAGTGGCCAGCCTAGCTTCCAAGGAAACTCACCAAGAAGAAAGACTTTTTTAAATGATTTTTTTATGTATTTAAATTTTGGGCTCCTACTAGGGCTTGAACTCAGGACCTTGGCACTGTCACTTAGCTTTTTCACTCCAGGCTAGCACTCTACCACTACAGCCACAGCTCCACTTCTGGCCTTTTGCTGGTTAAGGGTCTCATGGACTTTCCTGCCTGGACTGGCTTTGAACTGCAGTTTTCAGATCTCGGCCTTCTGAATAACTAGGATTATAGGTGAGAGCCTGAAAGAGAAGAAAGGCTATAAAATACAGCTTGTGGACATTCTTTCTTGTTGACTTGGTCACGTCATTCTACAATAAGGCCACAGTCTACAAGCCTCATCCATAAGCATTCTGCACTCTTAAATGTGAGCAAATAGCTTCACCAGCTGGTAAAGTCTAAGAAGATATACAGAAGTTTTCTCTAGCAAGCGAAGAAACAAACACAGACATACTGAGAGGGGAAATCTATACAGAGATCATTATTATCTTCCGAGATAGAAGACAATTCTGTAGCCACAAACAACTACAGGATGCCTGACACAAAAAGAATGTTCAGACAAGAAAACAGCAGAAGGCTTCTGGAAATGAAGGTACAGTTGCACAAATAAAAACTCACCAAAAGACTCAAACTGTGTTGATCTTCCTCCAAGATCAGGAGAAAAGCACAAATGATGAGAACTGGATAGAAAACATTTTGTTTTAAAATAAGAGTATTGGCACTGAAGGTCCAAAACTCAAAATAGAAAGAGATCTCTAAAGAAAGAAAGAACAGAGAAATTTGACTAGGCATAATTTTCATCAAGGAAATAATTCAAGAAAATTCCCGGAATTGAAGGAGCACTGAGAATTGATGGGCCACTGAGTGCCTAGAACAAATAACGTAAACATAGTCCCACAGCATGACACACTATTATAATATTCACAACCCTGAGGACAAAGCATCCAGACAAGAAAATTCAGATCCAGAAAAACTATTTGAGTGCCTTGAGGAGGGGGTGGGGGCCTCAAACATAACACCAGAAGCTAGAAGCCAGAGGAACAATGCTTCAAAGCAAATACTTGCCTTCCTAGATTTTTTTTACATTGTTCTTTATTAGACTCATAAAGCACACAAGGCCAGTACATATTACTGCGATCCGCATATCACATTCCTTCTAGATTTTTATGTCCAGCCAAATGCTCAAGTAATTTTTTTTTGTCAGTTGTGGGGCTTGAACTCTGGGCCTGGCACTATTCCTGAGCTCTTCAGCTCAAGGCTAGCATTCTACCACTTGAGCCACAGTGCTACTTCCAGTTTTCTGGTGGTTAATTGGACTTAAGAGTTTCACGGATTTTCCTGCCCGGGCTGGCTTTAAACCACAATCCTCAGATCTCAGCCTCCTGGGTAGCTCTGATGACAGGTGTGGGCACTGGCCTGCCCAGCCCTCAAGTAATTTTTATGGCACGATGATTCCTGTGGCATGTGAGATCCTGTTTAACTCTTTCTAAGAAAGTTATCAGAACATACGCTCCACCAAATGAGGTGAGAAACCAAGAAAAGAAGGTATCGAATACTGGCCACCATTCCCTGGAAGCTGGAAAAGAAATGTCATGTATATTTTTACCGTAGCTTTTCTATGTTCATATAAGTTGAGATACACAGGTATACATGCCATTATGTTACAATTGCCTGCATTATTCGGGGTAGTAACATGCCATACAAGTTTTCTGTCCCAGAGCAACAGGCTGTGCCTGTTCTTGGCTAGGCCATCTCTGTGTATGTACATATAATCTGAGATGCTCACAGGACAAGGAAAGCACTTGACAGCATCATTCTCAGAATGGACCCAGGGTCCCATCGTAAAGGACATATGGCTGTACTAAACAAAATTCCTCCAGCTGAAAGCAAGTGCCCAGATGACTGTGCAAGAAAAGAGACCACTAAAGTGCTCTTGAATGGAATTCCAAAAGGCAATATAAATGCATACTTCTCTTAAATGAATTAACAAACATATACTGTATATATAATATACAATTTGATCTATAACATAAATAAATGCAATATACTTGCCAATGATAGCATAAAAGAAACTAGTGAGTGCCAAGTTGCATTGGCTAAGGAAATGGTGAAGTAATCATTACAACAGGGATTGCTGGGCTTGTAACACTATCAGTGTATGTGTAATGATAATCTCACAAAAGCAGTGAATACTAGAACCATGTAAGTGTAAGATGGTTGTATCTTACTGAAATTAAATGCGAATAAAGTTGAAGCTGATCCTGTTAACTTGGCATACATACATAGAAATTCTATATAGGTTAGAATATATGGCACTAGAGCAACTACTGAAAAACAACTAAAAATATAGTTGAAAAAAACTGAAGAGATGTAAAAGTTCCATTCATTTAATGCAAAGAAAAACAGTAAAGGAGAAAATGAGACACAAAAGAAAAAACCCACAGAGAACAAAAAATAAAACAGAAGCCTTAAATCTAATCATATAATTAGTATGTGTATCAATAATAATTAAATGTGATTGGATTAAACACTCAAAAAGGAGTTATCCCTGTTGATAATAAAGAACATTTTGATTAACCAAAGGGAAAAAACTCTAAACAACACTATAAACCATTAAGACCAAACAGACATCTCTAGAAAACTATACTCATGACAGAATACACAGTCTTCTCAAGTGCATGAGGAAGATTCTCCAGCACAAGCCATAAATTAAGGCATAAAATGAATGTTCACAAAATTTTTAAGGTACAAATAACAAAAAGTTATGTTCCTTCTGACCTCAGTGGAATGAAATTATAAACCAATAAAAAATAAAATTGGGGAGCTGGTCATGGTGGCACAGGCCTGCAATCCCAGCACTTGGGGGTGGAGACAGGAGAAGCACCTGGAACTTTCAGAATGGACACCTGTTGCATGCATACATACACACACATGTACACATGCACACACAAACTAATAAAATAAAACTGGAGAAGCAAAAAAAAAAACAACAGTGGAATTTTTTTGTATTCCTAAATAAGTAACAGGTCAAAGGACCAAAAAGAAAGCAGACAACACTCTGAAGTGAATTAAAACAAAGACACAACAAAACATAACATTGCTAAAGCATTGCTTACAAGGAACTTAGTCCAAATGCAATGCAAACAGGGACCCTCGGGTGTGAGGCTTAGGTTCTCACTCTTAATCTACAAACCTTTACCCACCTAGTGCCTCTCTCCTCCTCCATCAACCACGTAAGGAATGTGCTTGCCTCTTATCTTATCATAGAGAGAAAGCTCACCAGGTACAGGGTAATATCAGGATGTCTCTAAGGACAAACTGGCCACTGACCTGTATCTTACATGCAAAAATAGCCTTAAACGGAGAGGAAAAGAATTCTCAAAAACAACCCGATGACGAACAAAAATTACTAGGCTCAATCATCTCCTGCAATCATATTGTCCCCTTTACTCTTTTTTCCTTCCTATTACAACTTTTGCTTGAGAGTTCATTCTCTCAACATCTCAGCTTTATTTCTATAATCACTGGAATGGAAGTTCCCTCATGTCCATTATCACAAAAAAGAAGAGGATGGGGCAGGGGATGGTGGTGGTATAATTCAGTGGTAGAGTGCATGCTTATAGTATATGAGAGATCCTGAGTTCCAAATGCAGCATTCATTTAGAAAAAAAAATGACTACCAGGTGTGACAGTACACAACTGTATTCCAAGTGCTAGGGAAGCTGAGGCAGAGAATCTCGAGCATGAAGCCAGCCCAGGCTACCTCGGAAGACCCTGTCTCAGAAAACAAATAAAAAGAGAGGAAGGGAGGGAGGAAGGGAAGGCCTGAGGAAAAGAGGGAAAGGAGAGGGGCAGAAGGGGGGAAAAGGGGAAAGAAAGAAGGGACGCAATCTCTATTTAACTTGAGACACAGATAAAAGTACACAACTAAGCCTGAAGCAAGTGTAAGGGAGGAAATAATGAGGATTATAGTGGGAACTTATGAAATAGAGAATATAAAGACACCAGAGGAAACTGATGTGCCCAAGCCCTGGTTCTTTGAAAGATCAACAACAATGGTCAACTTTAGTGAGCTTGACCAAGGAAACAAGAGGGGTATTTGAAATAACTGGGGTGGAAGTGAAGGAGGAGGTAGAGAGGCATGGCTCAAGTGGTAGAGCCCTTGCCCAGCAAATTCAATCCCCAATACCACAAAAAAATTGAAATATATATTTTTTCAAAGAAATGAAAGAGTATACATTATTACTGACCTCACAGAAATAAGGGATACTATGAACAATTTATGTGTCAATAAATTAATGTAGATATAATGAAATATCCTAGATTTCACAAACCACCAAGGCTAGCCTGAGATGATGAGTAAAAACTGCAGATAGGTTTGCAACAAGGGGAGGACTGACTTCACAGTGAGCTTCGTGTAACCTTGTTTAAGGGCTAAGAGAGAGCTCTCAGCTAAAGGCTCTGTCTGTTCTGAATGTGGGAGCAGAGCAGGAAGAGCCCTCCACCCACCTTGAAGGAAGAGGGCACAGGGTGGGAGCCTGGCAACGTACATGCTTCTCTTGTTAACTTTTCCTTACCACTGTCTAGAGACTTGATTTTTCTAAAGTCTTAGTTCTCAATATTGAGATTCGAATATAAAAACTAAAATATTTACTCTCACAACGAGGCCCAGATTTGTATAAACATAACCTTATCTGAGGACCAATAGACAATATAGCGTCAAATGGAAAACCTGGAGCACATACAACAGTATTAGGAAACTCAACCAGTTGGCTAGGCCACCAGTGGGTGGCTCACAGCTGTACTCCTAGCTACTCAGGGTCTGAGATCTGAGGATCACAGTTCAAAGCCAGCCAGGGCAGGCTTATCTCCAACTAAGCATCAACAAACCCATAAGTGGAGTGTGGCTCAAGTGATAGAGTGCTAGCCTTGAGCAGCAAAGCTCGGGGACAGTGTCCAGGCCCTGAGTTCAAGTCCTAGGACCCACATTAAAAAAGAAATGAAAGAAAGAGAAAACTCAGCCAACTGGATATAATTCTAGAATTTGAACTCATAGCGTTGAAGTTGTTAGACAGGAACTCTACTGCTAGCCACCCATCCAGCTGGATATAATTCAAGATGAGGAACATTGTCATCTTTTTCCAATGTGAAATTGACTAAAATCTCAACAAATTTATTTTGAAAAAAAATCTGTATTTAAATTAGCCCTCATATTTCACTGGCTTCAGTATAAATAACATTGTACAGACAACTTTTTAAAAGCCAAACAGAATATTATATCCTACTTTTTAAAAACAAAAAGTTCTGACAATCCGTAGTGCTCTTCCTTTCCAACTTGGGCCTGGCAGAATGGCTCCCACAAAGAAGGGTGGTGAGAAGAAGGGCCATTCTGCCATCAACGAGGTGCTGACCCGAGAATACACCATCAACATTCACAAGTGCATCCGTGGAGTAGGCTTTAAGAAGCGGGCTCCTTGTGCACTCAAAGGGATCCAGAAGTTTGCCATGAAGGAGATGGGGACTCCAGATGTGCACATCAATACCAGGCTCAAGAAAGCCATCTGGGCCAAAGGAATAAGGGATGTCCCCTATCAGATCCGTGTGTGCTTATCCGGGAAATGCAATAAGGATGAAGAGTCTCCAAACAAACTCTATACGCTGGTGACCTATGTCCTGGTTACCACGTTCAAAAATCGACAGTCAATGTGGATGAGAACCAGTGAGTGTCAAATAAAGCTATAAAATAAACAACAACAAAAAACAGAAAGTTCCATAAAATGTTGGGATTCAGTAGTGTTCCTGCTTTAGATTAGTCACTCCACTCCACTGGCCTTCCTGACGCTTAGCATACCAATCTAGTCTCTCTGTACGTGAAACATCGCAGGCCATCAGGGAGCTCTTCCCACTCAGGACAGGAAAGAAACAATTCCCTTGGATGTTCTAGAATGATTCATACAAAAAGAAAAAGAACTGGCTTCGGAGCATGATGCGAAGTTAACTTTCATTCCATCTTGCATGGTTATCAGAACACAACAATTACATTCTGTAATGGAGAAGAGAAAAATAAATTGAAAAAAAATCCTACTTGAAAAAACATTTCATGAATAAGACTATTAGTCTCCTGAGGAGGAGAGAATGTGGGGTAGTTTTAAAGGAGGAGTATTTTCTATAGACCATGCCTCCACACCAATTTCAATCAACTCCCCGTCCAAGAACCTGTGCGAGGCTTGCCAACACCGCACTGCAGCTTATAAGGCAGAGTATGCAGCGGGAGATGCTGTGTTATGAAAATCACCAGCTACCACTCCAAAAGATGCAGGGACTTCTGTGCAACTCAGTAGGAGAAAATAAGTGATGAATGAAAAGGCCTTTGTCTTACTCTGCTGGGAGGAATACCAAGTAATCCTAAGGAATTCAGAAAAAGAGTTTTTTTCCAATCCATACTTCAGTGTTGCCCTTTACTTTGACACCAAAATACATAGCATACTAGTTTCTTATAGCCAAATAACTTACACTTTAGTTAGTTTAGGACAAAAAGATGTGAAGTGGGTTTGATAGAGGGGAAAAAAAAACTGTAGGCCAACCATGTATTGTGGTTTATGATTTTTTTTTTCTTTTTGGAGCTTGAACCTAGGGCCTACACGCTTGCTTGAATTTTTTTTTTAATTACAAGCTGGCATTCTATCACTTTAGCCACTCCTTCACTCCCCCCCTTCTTTTGTTTTCTGTTTATTTGGAGATAAGAGTCTCTCAGAGTTGTCTGCCTGGGCTAGTGTCAAACCACAGTCCTCAGATCTCAGCCTCCTGAGTAGCTAGGATTATACGTGTGACCCACCAGCATCTGGTTGGTTTAGAGATTCTTTAATGGAATTCATAAAAAAGAGAAAAGCTACCTCAAAACATTATTTTTACGTTAAATAATCAGAGCTTCATGCAAAATACAAACATCTTTTATTACACTTGGAAATAGTGTAATATCATGTGTGTATGTTTAAAATATGCTTAAAAATAAAATCATTTGGGGCTGGGAATATGGCCTAGTGATAAAGTGCACGCCTCATATACATAAGCCCTAGGTTCGATTCCTCAGCACCACATATATAGAAAAAGCCAGAAGTGGCACTGTGGCTCAAGTGGTAGGTAGAGTGCTAGCCTTGAGCAAAAAGAAGCCAGGGACAGTGCTCAGGCCCTGAGTTCAAGCCCCAGGACTGGCAAAAAAAATCATTCAGTTGGTGGCTCACACCTATAAACCTAACTAGTCATGAGTCTGAGGTCTGAGGACCATGGATGGTATGAAGCCAGGCAGACTAACCTTCAAACTACTAAATAGCTTTCAGAAATTTTTGTGGCTCTTATGAATGAATAGTATTCTCTACCTCTAGCTCATCCTCAAAAAACATAATTTGTATTATGCGTACTTCAGTGAAATGAGAGTGTTACAGATGGGAAAAATACCTTTTTAGGTAAATAAATACAAAGGAAAAGCCTAGAAAAAAAACTTTTTCTAGAAAGAATATCTAGCAACTCTTTTTTTTTTTTGCCAGTCCTGGGGCTTGAACTCAGAGCCTGAGCACTGTCTCTGAGCTTCTTTTTCTCTACCACTTGAGTCACAGTGCCACTTCTGGCTTTTTCTATATATGTGGTGCTAAGGAATTGAACCCAGGGCTTCATGTATGCAAGGCAAGCACTCTACCACTAGGCCATATTCCCAGTCCCTCTAGCAACTCTTTTTAAGGTGAACAAGCACGCACAGGATGTCAGAAATTTGTTTATCTGCTTATTTATTTTGTGCCAGTGCTAGAACTTGAACTCAGCACTTAGACACTGTCCTTAGCTTTTTTGTTCAAAACTAGTGCTCTATCATTTGAGCCACACAGCTCCATGGCTGGCTTTATGATGGTTAACTGGACTCAAGAGTGCGGAAGATTTTCCTGCTGGCTTCAACCTGTGGTCTTCAGATCTCATCCTTCTGAGTAGCTAGGATCATAGGTAGAGCCATCAGCACCTAGTGGATGTCAGAAATTTAAAAGCTGCAGAATACAACCCACTCCTGAGTGTGTGTGTGTTTGTGTGTGCGTGTGTGTGTCTGCCTGTCTGTCTGTTTATATGTATATATAAAAGAGATGAAGTCAGAAAACAAAAGATACCTACTCACTCGTTTATTTTGATATTATGTATGTATATCTATGCATATAGACATGTATGTACATATATTAATAGACATGTGTAATAGATATACAGGTATTATGAATTTTGATATTGCATATAACAGAGATATTATATATGTATATCTTTTTTTTTTTTTGCCAGTCCTGGGGCTTGCACTCAGGGCCTGAGCACTGTCCCTGGCTTCTTTTTGCTCAAGGCTAGCACTCTACCACTTGAGCTACAGCGCCACTTTTGGCTTTTTCTATATATGTGGTGCTGAGGAATCAAACCTAGGGCCTCATGTATACGAGGCAAGCACTCTTGCCACTAGGCCATATCCCCAGCCCCATATATGTATATCTTTTTGGTGGGGGGCAGAGCTAGAGATGCTCTGCCACTTGAGTTATGCCTCCAAGTCAACTTTGTTGACTTCAAGGTTGCTTATCACTGCCAACTTGGTGGTACTGTGGGGGGGGAGGTGTTTGATCCTGGAGCCTTGAACTTGATAGGAAAGCACTCTATCACTTCAGAGTCACACTTCCTACCCAATTATAATTTTTTAAAGTTTTTAACTTTTAAGAGTTTATCAAGAGGGCTGGGAATATGGCCTAGTGGCAAGAGCGCTTGCCTCCTACACATGAAGCTCTCGGTTCGATTCCCCAGCACCACATATATGGAAAACGGCCAGAAAGGGCGCTGTGGCTCAGGTGGCAGAGTGCTAGCCTTGAGCGGGAAGAAGCCAGGGACAGTGCTCAGGCCCTGAGTCCAAGGCCCAGGACTGGCCAAAAAAAAAAAAAAAAAAAAAAAAAAGAGTTTATCAAGAGTAAAACTATTTCAGCAAAGCCATTTAAAATAGACTAGGTGTGGAAAGTTCAGATGTGGAATTGTAAGTCACAGAGACAGAAGTTCTGATCTCACCACACTATACTTTCCAACTTTACTGCAATGTCCTCTGCCTTAATTTCTGCCATTCAAATATTACTCCTCTGGTAAATTACCTACTCCAGCCTGTTGCCATTGGCTCGTGCCTGTCATCCTAGCTACTCAGGAGGCTGAGATCTGAGGATCATGGTTCCAAGCCAGACAGGGAAGAAAAGTCCCCCTGAGACTCTTATCTCCAATTAATCACTCAAAACCCAGAAGTAGCGCTGTGGCTAATTGCTAGCCTTCAACACAAAAAGGCTCAGGGACAGTGTCCATGCCCTGACCCAGGATCAACAACAAAAATTACCCACTCCATGAAACCTTCCCACTTAGTGCCCACTTATCCTAATTTCTGCATCCTAAGAGCACACTGGAGCCCTAATACTGCATTTGATATTCTGGCCCTGCTACTTAACTGTGTATAAAGCCATGGACTAATTTCTCCAAGTCTCAGTTTCCTCATTAACAAAATCTACCTTGTAAAGTATATGGAACGACTATATGTGATAATGCATCTAAAGCCCTGAGAACACTGCTCCATGCTGTTTGCGCAGGTTGTTTCTGTCCTTCATATACCCTCCAGTATTATTTCTCGTAAGACACAGGTGCCCCAGTTCTCAAGGGCAGAAACTGTATCTTACACATCTTTCTTTTCCTCACAGTGGCCATTATTCTCTTAATAGGAATTCAAAAATATCCCAAGGTTAGAGACTTTAGAGATCAACTAAGTTCAATCATTTCTCTAAATTGTGGGGCTTTTCCCCCCCAACTTCTAGGTGCAATCATCCAAAGTCCATCTTGAACAGCAGTGTGTATCTGCACATGAGCACAGCCAGTGACAGACAGCTCATTCCCTCACAAGGTTAGAATTTTTACTAACTTGTCATTGTTAGAAAATCCATCCCGAGGAGGTGAAGAAGCAGGCAGTTTCTGGAAAATGAAATTATATTCCTCATTCAAGAACTATATGAACTTTTGGTCTTTATAAATTTTACTTCGGACACTAGATCCATTGAAAATAAGGAAAGGTGTTTTCACATGTGCAAAGACATTTATTACAGAACTATTTATCATTTAAAAATCAGGAATGGTGGGCTGGGAATATGGCCTAGTGGTAAAGTGTTCGCCTCGTATACATGAAGCCCTGGGTTCGATTGATATATAGAAAATGGCCAGAAGTGGTGCTGTGGCTCAAGTGATAGAGTGCTAGCCTTGAGCAAAAAGAAGCCAGGGACAGTGCTCAGGACCTGAGTCCAAGGCCCAGGACTGGCAAAAAACAAAACAAAACAAAAAACAAATAAAAATCAGGAACGAGGGGCTGGGAATATGGCCTAGTGGCAAGAGTGCTTGCCTCATATACATGAAGCCTTGGGTTCGATTCCTCAGCACCACATATATAGAAAAAGCCAGAAGTGGCACTGTGGCTCAAGTGGTAGAGTGCTAGCCTTGAGCAAAAAGAAGCCAGGGACAGTCTGTGCTCAAGCCCCAGGACTGGCAAAAAAAAAAAAAAATCAGGAATGAACATGAAAATCAGTCAGCTTTCTGTCACTATAATAAAATGCTTGAGATAACCAACTAATAAAGAAACTAGGCTCTGTTTTGACTCACAGTTTTAGAGGTTCCAGTGCCTGGTGGTCTTTCCCTTGCTGTGGACCTGTCCTAAGGCAGCAGGGCATGGTGGGAAGCACGCAGAGAGCAAAGGGCAGGGTGAGAGGAACCCATAATTGTCTTCAACAACAGGCCCCCAAGGACCTAAAGACCTCACACTAGAACCATTTGGGGAAAGATTCCAGTACCAGCCTGGGACGAAAGCCCTTAACACTTGGGCCTTTGGGAACATTCAATATCCAACTATAGCAACTTAAATAATTAAAAATCAAAAAGTGATAGCTTACCTAAAAAAAATAATAACTAAATTTTAAAAATATGAAGATTAGGGTAGGGTATATTTACAAAATTACTGTTAAGTATAAAATAATTTTACATATGTACCATGATTTAAGCCATGTTCAAATAAATGTGTTTATAAAAATACTGGTGAGAAAAAGAAAAAAGAAAAAATACTGAGGAGGACACTGAAAAATGAACATAATGGCAATCAAAAGATCTGCATTACTTTTATTTTGCTGGGCCTGGGGCTTGAACTCAAGGCCTTGGTGCTGTCCCTGAACCTATTAGGGCTCAAGCATAGTGCTCTACCACATGAGCCACAGAAGCACTTGCAACTTTTTTGAGTAGTTTATAGGAGGTAAGTGTTGGGGATTTATCTTGGCTGTAAGGGGGGAAGGGTGATGAGAGCACTCCCGAGACGCTGCCCTTCCCCCAGCCCTGGGGCAGTGTGGAAGTGAGCCACACCTATCTCCTTCTGGGTCTGGAACCAGAAGGGATAGCTTTGAGACCATCCCCCCATCTTGCGCCAGCAAGCGCGTGTGCTCCCCCTTTCGCGGGCTTTTCCCAGAAGGCGGTACTATAGGAAGTGAAGTTAGTCCATGAGGGAGGTCCTTGGGAGCTGCTCTTGGATGGACAAGCTTGCCAGCCTATCGCCAGCTCCTGCTCAATCCTCATCATCATCATTATATTACTGTGAGCCCCTCCCGATCAAACCAGATTGGTCTCTGAAGCGTCTCCGAGATCCGTCTGCGCCTGGCTTCCTTGGTGGGTAAGGAGGGAGGAAAAGGGGATCTCGTTTGGCTGCGTGCACTTTAGGCTTGCCCGTGTCCCTTCACTCCACCTTGGCCGCCCGTGGGTCAGGCGCCCAGGGGAGAGGGTGAAAAGGGGAGCACTGATAAGGGAGTAAGCTTAGCATCCCCGCACCAGGGGAGGTAAATCTAGCCTGGTAATTGGTGCCCAATGTGGGGCCCAGAGCCCGCGGGAGGGAGTCTGGAAGCTACCAGCAAGCCCTAAGGGAATTGGAGTAGAGTCTCCGGAACACGTGGTTCTCCCATCAAGTCACCAAAGAAGATGGGACAGAGTCAGAGTAGGTGGAATAACTTGCCCCTTATCGACCAGATTTGGAAGGCAAAGAAGTGGAGTTGGGAGAGAAGCTCCCCCTCGCGACCTTCCAAGCTATTAAGACCCTTAAAGCCTGCTTTTCCTCGGACCCAGGGAAGAGTCCCTGGACTCAGGAGAGGGCAGCAGGGGGAAATTTTGATCTGGAGAGGGCAATGCCCCACTCCGAGGGGCCCAGGGACGAGCATAAGCCTGATCTCCAGGACCCTGGACTAGGTGCCGCGGCCCCGAGGCACGTGGCAGGAGAACAATGTGCGCAGCGGCCCCTGCCGTCTTGCTACCCCTCCCCCACCGGATGCCCGGCTCGGCTCTATACATATGCAGATCTAAGGAGCCCCACTGAACGGCAGCAGCAGTAGCCCAGTGGCTGCAGCAGCGCACATTCACCAAGCACAGATGACTCAGCAAATCTCAACCTGGTAGCCATCTCAGCCTCGTGGTGGCCCCAGGAGATACAAGATTTCAGAGAATTCAGGATAATAGTCCTCGAGGGAGGGGGACCGAACACCCGCTGGTGGGGAGAGCCTACTCGAGGGTGTGGCCCACCGGTTTTCTACTGCTTAGGAGTGGAGAAGCCTGGCCTGGTCACTGCTTGATAGAACAATGTATGAGGAGTGGTGTTCCCTTTTCAGATATGAGTGCTATACTCAGGCGGAGAGAAATCAGGCCACCGATCCGCCAATCCCCATAACCTTTGGCATGCTGTTTGGATCCACCCACCCCCAACGGGATGCCTTCCCTGCCCCATACCAGGAGCAGATACAGGCTGTGGGACTGGCCGCATGGCATGGCTTGGGAGAGAGGTCCCTAGAGACCCCGGCAGTAAAAGCTACCCAAGGAACCAATGAGAGTCTTGCTGCCTTCGTTGGCCGAGTGAGGGACAATCTCCACCGACAGTTTTGTGGGTCCCAGGTAAATCAATTTCTAAGGACCCTGGTGTGGGAAGGGATGACATCAGAATGCAGCTTGGCTTGTGCAGGAGTAAAGGAGATATCTGTGGACAGCTGGATTTACACTTGTCAGGGCATCAGCGCCCGCCAGGCGCAGCCGCTGACCACTCTGCTTACTAAGGAGCCTGCCCCTGCCCCCACCAGTGAGGTAAGCAGGGAGTACTGTTACCAATGTGGTGGCCGGAGCCACTTCAAGAGGGAGTGTCCTTCCGGCCTTGTAAGATCTGGCGCCTCGAGAGGACAGCCCTCAGGCTGGACCAAGGAGCTACCCACAAAACCTTGCCCCCGCTACAAAAAGGGATTTCATTGGCGAAAGGATTGTAAGTCCAGATTTGATGCTAAGGGGAGGCCTTTAAACTAGTAGTGGGGCGCTCTACAGCCCCCTCACCCAAAGGAGGCGATCAGTCCAGTGATCAGCCCAGTGACAGGCCTAATGACCAGCCTGAGGCCCTCTGGGCAGTCCCAATAGTCCCAGAAATGAGGCCAAAGACAGAAATTATTATATCTGGAAAGAGGTCCTGATTCTTAATCGATGCAGGAGCAGATCAAACTATATTAAAAAAGGAGGGGGTCCCTCCGTGGTGGGACTTAATCCCCGGACCCCAGACCTTGGGGGTGGGAGGCATAGCTGAGAGTGAGACAACCAGGGACTGGCTTCCCTGGGATGACATGAACGGTGGTAAGGGAATAGTGTGTCCCCTGATAATGACAGGCTTACCAGATAACCTGCTAGGACGGGATATCTTGGGGAAAGTTGAGGCTTCAATCATCACAGGCCAGGGCCTGTCAGGTGGCCCTAGTGACTATCAGAGACTGCCTCCTTCCAAGGCCTCAGGGCAGGAAGGCTCCTGTTTCTTCTACAGGGCCTCACCCCCAATTTTTTTTTAAATTTATTATTTTTTTATTTTTATTTTTTTGCCAGTCCTGAGGCTTGAACTCAGGGCCTAAGCACTGTGCCTGGCTTCTTTTTGCTCAAGGCTAGCACTCTGCCACTTGAGCCACAGCACCACTTCTGGCTATTTTCTATATATGTGGTGCTTGGGAATCGAACCCAGGGCTTCATGTATAGGAGGCAAGCACTCTTGCCCCTAGGCCATATTCCCAGCCCCTCACCCCAATTCTAAGGGCCACTGTTCCTACCATCCCTGCCATTCGATGGCTTCCGGGTCCCCCGGTATGGGTGGAGCAGTGGCCACTTCCCTCAAACAAATTAGATTAAAGGAAATAATATCAGAACAACTGTCCCTAGGGCATATTAGACCTTTGCTGAGCCCTTGGAACAGCCCTGTATTTGTTGTACAAAATGCCTCAGGTAAATGGAGGATGGTACAGGACCTAAGAAAAGTTAATAAGCGGATAATTCCCGCCGGCACCCCTTTACGGGGATGCCATGGATCCCCTCCATTCCTCGGGATTGGAATTTCATTATAATTGACATCAAGGACTGTTTCTTTTCCATTTCCCTTGACCCCCAGGACTGTGAAAAGTTTGCTTTCTCCGTGCCCTCGGTTAACTACCAGGGGCCAGACCAGAGGTATGAGTGGGTAATCTTACCTCAGGGCATGGCTAATAGTCCTGCCTTCTGCCAACATTATGTGTCACAAGTTCTTCCACCTCTTAGGAGCCAGTCAGATATTATTTTATATGTCTATATGGATGACATCATTATTGGAGCAGCAGATGTCCAAGTGCTAGACGCTGCCTATAGCAAGCTACAAACACTCCTACAAAGAGGAGGACTGCATATAGCCAGTGACAAGGTTCAGAAAGTATACCCTTTAAGATCTTGGGGGCAGAACTTAAACTAGACTCTGTGTGCCCCCTTAAACCCCAGTTATCCTTCCAGTCATCTTATTCTCTGGTGGAGATGCAAAGACTGATGGGAGAGATTAACTGGTTACCTGCCTACAGAGGAGCTGCTTCCGCTCCATGACTCCTTGAAGAGCAAAGCGCCCACTGATGTTATTACAATAACTCCATCACTTCAAGCAACATTCCAGAAAATCCAAATGGCCCTAAATATGGCACAGTTGGCCCGCTACAAGCCTGAGTGCCCAATTTGCCTTTGGATCCTCCCCGGATCTGAGCTTTCCTCAGCCGCTATTACCCAGTCAGGTGAGCCTCTTCAATGTGTGCACGCATCAGTGGGAGGAGCTCCCAGGGTTTATTCCCAGCTAGACCAGCTAGCTGACTTGATAATTAAGGGCAGGGATACTTCCCTGAGACATTATGGGTGAGATCCCGATGTGCTAACCATTCCCTACCGGCTGTCAGATTTTGAATGGGTCAGAAGGAGTAATGTACGTGTGTCCAGTGCCCTGGAGGACTTTATGGGAAAGGTAGATTGCCATTATGGCACCTCAAGGTGGGTGACCTCATTTTCCAGGCTACAATGGACCCCTCCTGTACTTTTCTCTACCAGGTCTCTTGTCAAGGCTGCCAATGTCTTTACAGATGGGGAAAGAGCGGGGTCTGCCATGGTGGTACGCTCCGCCTCCCCTCCTGCCGATGGGAAAGGAAACACCCATTACTTTGAGGCAGTTACTGGATCTGCACAGTTTTGTTTTGTTTTGTTTTGTTTTGTTTTGGCCTTTCCTGGGGCTTGGACTCAAAGCCTGAGCACTGTCCCTGGCTTCCTTTTTGCTCAAGGCTAGCACTCTGCCACTTGAGCCACAGCGCCACTTCTGGCCATTTTCTATATATGTGGTGCTGGGGAATTGAACCCAGGGCTTCATGTATACGAGGCAAGTGCTCTTGCCACTAGGCCATATTCCCAGCCCCAAGGATCTGCACAGTTTAAGGAACTGTACACAGTCGCCCTGGCACTAACTCATGTCAAGCAGCCGATGAACCTGTTTTCTGACAGTTTGTATGTGGTTAATTTGCTACCAAACCTGGTGTCCTCATATATTAAATTAGATTAAAACCCAATCATCCCTCTGATGATCCAAGTCAGGTCTCTGTTAAAAGAGCGGGCTGAGCCTATATTCTTACAGCACCGTCACGGACACCAAGGACTGCCTGGGGACCTGACACAAGGTAATCATATGGCCGACCAGCTGGCCACTAATGTAGCTATGGTTATTGTACAACCTCAAAACCTTCAAATGGCCCAAGGACTCCATGAGCGTACACATTTAAACTGGAGGGGGTTACATCAGAGATTTCCTTCAAGTCCTATAAAAGACTTTAAAAAAAGATTATTAGGACTTGCAAGTCATGTATGCCCTTTCTGCAAGCCCCTCCTCTACAATCTCTGGGGGTCAACCCCAGAGGCCTAAAGCCTAATGTTATCTGGCAAACTGATGTAACCCACTACACTCCTTTTGGAAGGTTGAAATATATATTTATGTCCATAGATACTCATTCACATGCGGGCTGGGCCACAGCACATTCGGGGGAAAGAGCACGGCATGCTGAGAGCCACTTTCTACAGTGTTTTGCTATCCTAGGGCTCCCCTTACAAGTAAAGACAGATAATGGACCTTGTTTCATCAGCAAGCCTTTACAGGCCTTTTTCAAAACGTGGAATATTAAACATACCACTGGAATACCATACAACCCAAAGGGTCAGGCCATAATTGAGAGGCATAATAAGACCCTGAAGGATCAATTATTAAAACAAAAGGGTGGGGGAAGCCCCCATGACCAGCTGAGGACAGCGATGTTTACACCGAATATTTTAAATTTCTCTGAGGACCAACCTCTGTCGGCTTTCCAGAGACATTGGTCAAGGAGCTAAAGGGTTTGGACACCTTAATGTTTTATGATAAATGTTTACAATAAGCAAGGGATTGGTACTTGCTGCAATGTTTTCTATAAAGTGTTTACTAACCTCAATCATTAAATTACGAGCACCCTGGCTACCAAATCGCCAGGATCTGAACCTGCCTCTACCTCACCATTGAGGGAAGGGAGAGCCATCTGCACTACCTTGAGTGACACCGAAATGGACCAGGACTCCTCTATCTCCTATGGACTGAGCCAGATAAGAGACCCTCCATTGCATTGTGCCTGTGTTATAATTGCTCATGTGTTACAGTTGCTCATGTTGCATTTGCCTTGTGTTACGCTTGCTTATGCTCATGTCTGCTTGATGCTTCCATTTGCATTATGTTTGCATTGCCCTGTGCTAGACAAATTGGTCTCTTATATTGTGAGCGAAAGGCCAGAGCTGTCCAGACAACAAGTGGCCTTTGGCCTTTAGCCATTTAGGAACCCCATGAGGTTGGTCACACGCCCATTAGGACCCACTGCTCACTGAGGTCTGCTGGCATGAGAAAAAATTAACAGGGCTTTCTTTCACGTGCCAATCCCACTCTCCCCGAGTCCTCTCATTGGGCTGGCCGGCCTGGCAGGCAGGTTGGCCTAAAGTGCTAGTGCGTTAGCCGAAGACGGGTAAGACCCCCCCATGGGGGGGGGGGCAACCTAAGACATGGCGCGCCCTCAAGTAAGGCGCCTCCTGCTGTTCAAAAGGAAAAAAAATAAAAGGGACAGATGAACCCGAAGGGATAGCTTTAAGACCATCCCCCCATCTTGCACCAGCGAGCATGTGTGCTCCCCTTTTCGCGGGCTTTGCCCAGAGGGCTATACTATGGGAAGTGACGTTAGCCCATGAGGGAGGTCCTTGGGAGCTGCCCTTGGATGGACAAGCTCACCAGCCTATCGCCGGCTCCTGCTCAATCCTCGTCATCATCATTATGTTACTGTGAGCCCCTCCCAATTAAACCAGATTGCTCTTCCAAGCATCTCTGAGATCCATCTGCGCCTGGCTTCCTTGGTGGGTAAGGAGGGAGGAAAAGGGGATCTCGTTTGGCCGCGTGCACTTTAGGCTTGCCCGTGTCCCTTCGCTCCACCTTGGCCCCCTGTGGGTCGGGTGCCCAGGGGAGAGGGTGAAAAGGGGAGCACTGATAAGGGAGTAAGCTTAGCACCCCCGCACCAGGGGAGGTAAATCTAGCCCGGCAGGTAAGAGTCTCAGCGGGACTTTACTTCTCGGGCTGGCTTTGAACCGTGATCCTCAGATTTGAGCCACCCAAGTAGCTAGGATTACAGGCATGAGCCACCAGCACCTGGTTTATATTACCTTTTAAGTTACTTTAATGTTACCATAATATTGCCTTAAAAGTTCATCTTTCTAGGAATGGGCATGCAGCTCAGGGTAGAGCATGTATTCAAGCATGTATAAGGCCTGGGTTCCATCCTTAATACCAAAAGTGAGCCAAAATCAAACCCTACTCTGCTCACTACTGTAATTTTCATCTACTGACTCTCTTTCTGCCACTTGGAATTACACAAAATAAAAAATTTTGAGATATTTGAACATGATAATCAGTGTTTAGCATTCTTAGAAGATAATAGACTAGAGAGATAATGATGTCCTCAGTGAGACTCCATTAGGAAACTCAGCTCTTATTCACTAAGAAAGCATTAAAGCCAGGTGCTGGTAGCTCATGCCTGTAATTCTAGCTACTTGGGAGACTGAGATTGTTGGGATTACAGTTTGAGGCCAGCCTGGGCTGGTCCTGGGTTGATCCTGGGTTGATCCTCCTATTTATGCTTCTTGCATAGCTGAGATGATAGACAGGTCCCAACATAGTCAACTTTTTTGTTGAGATAAGATCTTGTTGGTTTTTTTCCTGGGTTGGCCTCTAGCCATGATTATCCTGCTTTCTACCTCCTGACTATCTGACATTGTAAATGTCAGCCACTATGCTCAACCAAAATCTCATGGAATACTTAGAGGGCTGGGAATGTGGCTTAGAGATAGAGTGCTTGCCTCGCATGCATGAAGCCCTGTGTTCAAGTCCTCAGCACCACATATACATAAAAAGCCAGAAATGGCGCTGTGGCTCAAGTGGTAGAGTGCTAGCCTCGAGCAAAAAGAAGCCAGCGACAGTGCTCAGGCCCTGAGTTGAAGCCCCAGGACTGGCAAAAAAAAAAAAAAGGATTACTTGGAATATGATTACTACTTAAAACTTCAAATAGGATGATGTTGATGGCAAAACTAAAAAACAAAGGAAAGATTATCATAAAAGTCAGGAGGTAGCTACCTTTAGAGGGAGTGGGGTATCATGAAAAAGGGGTATATGGAAAGCTTAAGGGTAGTTCTATGTTCTACTTTTTATCCTAGTCAGAGAGTATATGATGTTTTATTATTTACATGGCAACTAATATTTTACATACTTTCTTTGATAAATTTTATATTTCAAAGTAATTTTTAATTAAATAAAGGCTCCATATATATATATGCATGCATGTGAATATATGTATGAATGTGCATACATTTCCTAAAGGACAATAGCATATTTGTGGACAGCATTCTCTAGGCTTGGTAACTACTCTCACATGACTACTGGTGGAGAGAGGAACCTGCATCAAGGGAGTTCACCACCAAGTGCAGACCTTTATACAACACACTTCTACTAAACCTACGCTTGGGAAGTGGTACCACACGTCTTATCTGTTTTAGCAACAAAACAGTTCCTTTACAAACTAACTTGTTTACATTCCATTTGGAAAAAGAGAAGGGAATTTTTAATTTTGAAAGATAAAAAAGTCAAGTTAAACTAGGCACTGGTGGTTCACACCTATAATCCTAGCTACTCAGGAGGCTGAGATCTGAGGATCATGGGTTTGAAGCCAGCCCGGGCAGGAAAATCTATGAGATTCTCATCTCCAATGAACCAGCAAAAAGCCAAAAGTGGAGCTGTGGCTCAAGTGGTGGAGTGCCAGTTTTGAGTGAAAAAGCTAAGGGACAGTATCTAGTACTGGTGTGCTCTGTGCACACACGTGCATGTACATGCACACACAGGTGCACAGACAATTCTATTAAAACTCTTTTCTTAATGGTAATTCTTGTTTTAGTCTTTCCATGTTACCTACCTACATCTTGAGTGAATCAGAAAAAAAAAGTGCATCAAAATGTAAGGTTTTCCACCCAGCACTGGTGGCTCACGCCTGCAATCCTAGCTACTCAGGAGGTGGAGATTTGAAGATCATGATTCAAAGCCAGTCCAGGCAAGAAAGCTGTGAGACTCTCATCTCCAATTAACTACCTGAAAGCCAGAAGTGGCACTATGGCTCAAAATGGTAGCAAGCTATAATCGACCCAAAGGAGCTCAGGGACAGTGCCCAAACCCCAAGTTCAAGCCCCACAACTGACAAAAAAGGTTTTCATGTCTGACATTGTGAGAACACTAAGAAGATAAAGAGTGCTGTTTGGTTCAATGATTAATATTAATTGAACGCTGACTGGGGCCTCTTTTCACTGATCTAAACATAGAGGTAAAGGTCTCGAAGGCATCTTAGGAAGTTCCCCAGCCCAGGTGACTTCTTGAAGAGGGACTATCATCCTAGTCTCAAAACATATCATGAAAAGATAGTATAGTATCCCTTCTTGCCTAGAAACATTTTTTGTCACAGACTCTGTTCATATAGTGTCAGCACAGAGTGAACACTATAATGGTATAGATTTTCCTAGGATGCAGTGGGGCCCCAGAAGGTCCTCAGCTCTAAGTCCTGAAGACTGAGTGCTGATAAAGCACTCAGAGCCCCGCCTATCCACCTCACTAGCTATAACCCCACCCTCAGCTTTCCCCAAAGCTTGTCCTTTTGAACATGACAGTTGAGGGGCTGGGAATATGGCCTTGTGGCAAGAGTGCTTGCCTCATATACATGAAGCCCTGGGTTCGATTCCCCAGCACCACCTATATAGAAAAGGCCAGAAGTAGCACTGTGGCTCATTGGCAGAGTGCTAGCCTTGAGCAGAAAGAAGCCAGGGACAGTGCTCAGGCCCTGAGTCCAAGTGCCAGAACTAAAGAAAAAAGAATATGAACATGACAGCTGACTATTATTTTCCTTTCATTCTTACTCAGGTTAATCTATTGATTTTTTTTTCTTTCCAGTAGTCAAAAGCTAATGTATATTTCTATTGAGTATGAATGCATAAAACATTTTAAAGTCCTGCAAATGTGTTACTTATAAAAGAGAAAGCTTCCTTGCTGGTAGTACTGGTGGTTCATACCCATAATCCTAGCTACTCAGGAGGCTGAGATCTGAGGATCACAGTTCAAAGCCAGCCCAGATAAGAAAGACTGTGAGACTCTTATCTCCAATTAAATACAAAAAACTGGAAGTAGAGCAGTGGTTCAAGTGGTAGAGTGCTCTCCTTGAGCACAAAAGCTCAGGGACAGCGCCTAAGCCCTCAGTTCAAACCCAAGGACCAGAAAAAAAAAAAAGACTCCAAAATGTTCTAAATTTATGAGTATCTTAAATAAAAGTATTAAATATATTGGCAACCTTTCCTTTCCCTTCTAGTCAAGGAAATTTCATCTCACAATCTTTCTCTCCTTCTTGAAGACTACACTTTTTGGCTAAAACCTCCTTGATGTCTGGAGTTGTTTTGTTTCTGTTTTTTATACCTGGCAAGCCCCATTGGACTCTGTTACCGTGACCTGATCTGCATTCAAATGGAAAAGTGTCCACTGTGTTTAACAGAAGCAGTGGGTGCTCACCAGAGCTTGGCCTTACTTGATTGTTGTACTCCTCCTCCTCATCATCATCATAATCCAGGCCCTGATGGACAATCTCAGTCATGTCATCCTCCGGGTCAGACACTCTGCTGGTCTCTGTGGTCACCTTTACTTTTATTTTATGAAAGCCAGTGGAGACCATCCCCACGTGCATGTTCACAGGATCCCCGTCAAACAATAGGAAGTTGGAGTTGACCGCCTCTTTAAAGCCAGGGGGTTGGTAATCATGTGGTGTCACTGCAAAATGAGGAGGCCCAAAGTCACTAAAATGGCATTTCAAAAGAGTAAGTCAAGTGGGCACTGGTGGCTCACACCTGTAATCCTAGCTACTCGGGAGGCTGAGATCTGAGGATTGCAGTTCAAAGCCAGCCCAGGCAGCCATATACAGAAAACTCAAAGTAGACCCAAGCCTATCACCATGCACCAAGATCAACTCAAAATGGATCAAGGACCTCAATATCAGACCTGAATCCTTGAAACTACTGAAGGACAGAGTAGGAAAGACGCTAGAACTTATAGGCACAGGAAGGAACTTCCTGAATATAGTCCCAGGGGCACAACAAATAGGGGAGAGACTCGACAAATGGGACTACTACAAATTAAAAAGTTTCTGCACAGCTAAGGACATAGCCACCAAAACAGAAAGACAGCCAACCATATGGGAAAGGATCTTTACCAGCACAGCAACAAACAAAGGCCTAATATCTGTCATCTACAGAGAACTCAAAAAACTAAGCCCCTTCAAGCCCAGCAAACCAATTAGGAAATGGGCAAAGGAGCTAAAGAGAGACTTCACAAGAGAAGAAATAAAAATGGCAAAGAAACATATAAGGAAATGTTCAACATCCTTGGTAGTAAAGGAAATGCAAATAAAAACAACCCTGAGATACCACCTCACTCCAGTTAGAATGGCCTATACTCTGAACTCAGGCAACAACAAATGCTGGAGGGGGTGCGGAGAAAGAGGAACCCTTCTCCATTGTTGGTGGGAGTGCAAATTAGTACAACCACTTTGGAGAACAGTATGGAGGTTTCTCAAAAATCTCAACATAGACCTACCCTATGACCCAGCCATACCACTCCTAGGCAGCTATCCTGAACATCAGGTCCCAAGATATCAAAAAGACATTTGTACTCCCATGTTTATCGCTGCACAATTCAAAATAGCCAAAATATGGAAACAACCTAGATGCCCCTCCACAGATGAATGAATCAAAAAAATATGGTACCTATACACAATGGAATACTACATAGCGATTAGGAATGGTGAAATATTGTTATTCGCAGGGAAATGGTCAGAACTTGAACAAATAATGTTGAGCGAGACAAGCCTAGAACACAGAAAACAAAGGGGCATGATCTCCCTGATATATGACTGTTAAGAAAGGGTAATGGAGGGCTGGGGATATAGCCTAGTGGCAAGAGTGCCTGCCTCGGATACACGAGGCCCTAGGTTCGATTCCCCAGCACCACATATACAGAAAACGGCCAGAAGCGGCGCTGTGGCTCAAGTGGCAGAGTGCTAGCCTTGAGCGGGAAGAAGCCAGGGACAGTGCTCAGGCCCTGAGTCCAAGGCCCAGGACTGGCCAAAAAAAAAAAAAGAAAGGGTAATGGAGAGACAGTAGAGACCAGGTCTGTGAAACCCAAAACTGCTTGTCAAATGGTATTTCCCACAGGATTGGAGCAGCGACCCAACAGTATGTAACTAAAACCAAACAACTACTCAACATATAAAGGTCAAAAATTGACCTCTCAGTGGAATACAGTAGCCCAAAAGCTATGTATGTACGTTCATATGAGACTACTGTCAACATATTGTCTAATATCGACATTACATTTAAAGCCCTAGGTGAATTTTCTTGGGCTTGGCCACGTGGATACTGTATATGTTCTTGATACATTGTGTATTGTATATATGTCTACCTGACCTAGGGAAGGGAAAGAAAAACAGGGTGTAAGATATCACAATAAATGTACACACTGCCCTACTATGTAACTGTACCCTTTTTGCACAACACCTTGTCAAAAAATTTGTGTTCACTTAATAAATAAATTAAAATTTTTAAAAAAGCCAGCCCAGGCAGGAAAGTCCTAGAGACTCTGATCTCCAATTAACCACCAAATAGCTAGAAGTGGAACTGTCACTCAAGTGATAGACCACCCAGTCTTGAGCAAAAAAAGCCAAATCATAACTCAAGGCCCTGAGTTCAAGCTCCACAAATGACATGCACATGTGTACACGTGTGCATGCACACACACACACACACAAAAGAATAAGCCAGATTTGTTTCATGAATAAGAACAGACATTCAAATGCTTGTAAAATCCTTCTGTTTATGTACAATAGTAAGTAGCCCAGCACTTAGGAATTTAATTAAAGGTCTCTGCCTACCTGCATTATAATAATGGAGTTTCATGGTGAGAATCACATCATTAGGAAGGGGTTCAAGGTTCTGCATCAGTATGTATAATTTTCGGATCAGTAGGATACTGGCTCTCTTAATATCTTCAGTGCTTCCTCTACTGTCAATACTTGTATTACTGCTGAAGTTACATAAAAAAAAAAACAACAGCATACTATTGACTGGCTGAAAGGGTGACATTGATCAACATGCATTGTACTCATAAACTCACATGTTGAATGATAACTCCTTTGTACAATTACTTACATGTAATAAAACATAGTTTTAAAATAGCATACTTTTTCAATCTTATACAATACTGACAATCTATCCCCAAAAGAATACAATTTTTGCTGGGCACCAGATGTCTGTAATCCTAGTGACTCAGGAGGCTGAGATCTGAGGATCACGATTTGAAACCAGTTTGGGCAGGAAAGTTAGAGAAACTCTTTATCTCCAATTCACGACCAAAGAACCAGGAAATGGTACTGTGGCTCAAGTGACACAGCTAGCCTTGAGTAAAAAAGCTCAGGGACAGCACCCAGACTGAGTTCAAGCCCCAGGCCACCCGCACACACACATACACACAAAGAATACAACTTTCTACTACATGGTCAAACAATTTATGAATTAAATCAGGACGTTTTGTTGATCATTTTTACAATGTCATTTAAGGGAGTAATTGTACCTTTTGGGTGGTACAAAAAATTTCAAAAGAGCAAGTGTCCCTAAAGCATTTAAAATTTGACCTGGCTTTTTTATTTGGCTTTCAAATACTCACATGTCATAGTAATGAGAACAATGGATCTGGCATTGGATGACCTAGCACCTAATATCAGCTGTGCTGTTAACTAGCAGAATGACCTCGGTCAAGGCATTTAGATACACTCTAGGTCAGTTAGCTCATTTATTTGTGAGCTAACCGAAGAATCAGCAGCCCTGTGCCTTCCTGCCATTCCCTTGTCTCCTTCCTCACTATTGCTGGGAGCACCATAGCTGCTAGTCTTGTTTTCCTTCATGTCTACACTGAGAACTATTCTGTGCACCACTTCCAAAATGTTCCTAGTAAAAAAAAATCTGTCCATGACACCTTCTAACTTAAAATTCTTCCCTTGGGAGTTCTTCAGTTCCTTTATCCACCAAGTATAAAGGATGGTATGTGTATAATGCCTTTGGGGTCAGCCACACTCTCACCTGCACCCTCTCCTACAGCTACTGCTCAATTTCCTCTCAGCCATGCAGTTTTGCATGTGCTGTTCACTTCCCCTGGAACCTGATTTTCTATGCCCCTTCCTAATGTGTGTGCCACCTCTTCCAGGAAGTCTTCCCAACCATCTCTGCAACCCACCCCAGTCCTTGGTCCCTAACTAATCTGTGTAGGTGGTTTAAACTCAGAAAGCAAACATTAAGTGGGTACATGAATGTCCTCTGTCAATTTCAAACAACTCAAAGTGGTGTCTGCCTGAATTTAACCCATCTGAACAGAGGTAACCAGGGCAATCACCACGGAGGTCATGGCTCTCCAGGATGCACTGGGGAAGGTCATACTCAAAACTGTCATCTAAACGATACCTGTCTTTGATTTCTGAGAAACATAATGTGCAATACTTCCTCACTTCCTCAGTATCTGAAGGATTTGGCCAGTTGTTGGATTGCTTACTTCCTGGCATATATGACTTTAAAAGAAGAAGTTAATCTAGTTGTCAGTAGTACTTACATCTGAGTTTTCTACAGTGAAGACAGTTGTTTTAATGCGAGAAGACATGAAAAATGTGCTACATGATCTGAAAAGTATTATACAAATGTTAACTAATGAGGGCTAATAGTTTAACTCTCATTTCTGGAATTTCTTCCTCACGTCCATGTGCTGTCTGTAAGTGTTCAAATGAGAGGATAATTAAGGAAGTGAGTCCTGGAAAGAAGTCCTTGAGCTCCCTGGAGCTGAGTAAGGGAAGGGGAACATTCTTCCATGTTTCTCTTGTCATGGCATTGGGGATATCCATGTCCCCTGCCTGGAGCCCCCATTGTCCAGTGCTGTCCACCCTCAATTCTTCCCCTCCCTCTTCTCTTCCATCAGCAGTGCTTAGCTCTCTATGCCTTCCTGGCTGTCCTGATGCCAAACTCTAGTGCCAGAGAAATCAGTGCCCCACCACAAAACACCAGAAGCACACATCATTATCTTTGTCATTAGTAAGTCTCAAACTTGGAGAAGGTTTGCTTTTTTGTTTGTTTTGCACATACTAGGGTTTTAACTCCAGGCCTGGGCACTGTCCTTGAGGTGTTTTGCTCAAGGCTAGCGCTCTACCACTTGAGCCACAGTTCCACTTTTGGAACGTTTTGACTGATAATTAAAGATAAGAATCTTTTGGACTTTCCTGCCTGAGCTGGCTTTGATCCATGACCCTCAGAACTCAGCTACCTGGGTAGCTAGGATTACAGGCTTGAGCCACTGGCACCTGGCTATAGTTTTCAACATGATAGCTAAACAGTACTTTGGAGTCTTTTCTATGTAGGGACACATGTGGAAAATGGCATCTGTATGATACTGTGGAGAAAGCAGGTGAAATAGTTGTCTATGCAGGCCAATAGTCCTAGGGGTTTGTCTACCCTGAGCCAGTCTGCCAATAGGGTGTTGGAAGAAGACCAGTATCTCAGCATATCCAAGGAGAAACTAAGTCCTTCAGAGAACCTTAATTCAACTGACATCATGTAGGCAGCCTTTTGGGTGTCATTTCTACCACATAGCAGCCAGCATAGCCTCACTCCCACCAGCTTAAGATCCATCATTTCAGATATTCAAACACTTCCAGTCCATCTTTTTGTTTGTTTATTTAAATTTGTGCTGGTCCTGGGGCTTCAACTCAGGGTCTGGATGCTGTATCAGAGCTTTTATGCTCCTGGTTAACACTCTACCACTTGAGCCACAGCTCCACTTGCTTTGTTGTTGCTGTTTGGGTGCTTCATTGGAGATAAGATTCTCATAGACTTTCCCGGCCAGGCTGGTTTCCAACTTATGAGCCTCAGATCTCAGGCTCCTGAGTATCTAGGATTACAGGAGGTGTGAGCCACTGACACCCAGCTACATTTCACTTTTACAATTGGTATTGTAGTGTTTATGATAGAAAAACAACTTTTCCCCAGACTACTAAAACTTATGCTAATTTTACTCCTATGTATTATGTCCATTACTTAAATTCTACCTGTCAAAATCCATAGTGGCTCCATATTTTGTGTATTTGAATTTGAACTGGTATATCTCAGTTACTTTCTAGAAAAGAAAAGCAAAGAAACTAATGTTAAGGAGAAATCCAGAATTTTGCCTGGTAATAGGAACATACTTGGTGCATACCTGCTTGCTTCACAGCATTCATTCAGGAATAATATTTGTAAGTATAAAGATAGTATCTCTTCTCTATGCTAAAACAGATTCAGTGACAAATACTGACATGTTCATTAAAAACCGAAAAGGAACAGAGTAGGTATCTGCTACATACATAGTCGACTCAGTAGAGAAATCATTTATTCATGTAGTACTTGTCTTATTGCATGTCTATGTTGTTCCAGGCACTGGAGTCACAAGGGATGAACAAGACACAAAAGACCTCTGTTTCTCTGGAACCTATATTCTAGTCAAGGAGATAGAAAAGAGATAAACAGGTGCAGGAAGTAAGTGCATTTCAGATAGTCTACGTGTGGTGGCCACTATGAAATGCATTGTGTGAGAAGGCACAGGGAAGAGAAGCTCGGATTGGGTTTGGAGGGGTAGAGTCTCTGGAGGGGTCAGTCAAGAGCTGACCTGGGCTCTGGGGCCTTGGGCGGCACCACCCCCCCTCCAGGCCGAGACTCTGTGGTGGAAGAAACTCTTCCAGGATCTGAGAGGAGACCAAGCAGCTGGAGCTGAGAGCAAAGAGAGAATATAGCAGGTGAGGTGGTAGAGGGAGTTATGAGACCTATTTAGCTATGGTGAGGGCTATGATTCTATTCTAAATCAACCAAAAGTCTATTAAGGTTTTAAGCAGAAGAGTGATTTACATTTTAAAAGCTCCCTGTGGCTACTTCCTGAGTTCAAGGGAAGACTAGAAACCCAGAGAGTAGTTGAGAGGCATTGAGAATGGCAATCGAGAAACTGGAAAGATTGGAATAAGACTAGGATCTAGGGCTGTCTGTCTTGTTTCTAATCTTGCACTCACTGCCACTGCCATATGCTTTCCTGTTCTTAGAGGGCTGGAAATACATAGGGACACACTACCTCGTGAAAGACTAATACATATCAGATAGAGAAAGCGACTGTCAGCTGAAGGCAGGTGACCCCTAGGAATTTAATAAGAACATAAACACTGTCCCTCCTCCTTCATCTGATTCAGTACTTATCCTTGACAGTGTGAGATGAGGATATGGATCAGAGTCTCTATCCTTTAACATTTGTACTCACCCACCTCTATTGACCTGGTGCCTTAACTTTCAACTTAATCACCAGTGATCAGGTCCTGGAAATGCTGTTTAACTCTAAGGAGATTGGCTATTTCTAAGTTGGACAATCCAGCTGAAAAATTAAATGAAGCTCAGAAGGCTGGTGTGTGAACACAATAGGAGAGATGGGTGAGATTGGAGCTGCCCACAGGGGCCTAAGAGCGACACGTTCACTTCAGAAGGCCAGATACACAGTGTCCTCTCTCCAGCAATGCTGATTGTAACTGCCCTGTCAAGCAAACAATGCCCATTCTTCCATGCCTGTCCACGCTTCCAAGCCAACTCTGTGTGAGAGCTGGGGGTGCTGATCTGGCCCTGAACTCAGAGCCTGGGAGCAGCTGTCCCTGAGCTTTTTTGCTTAAGGCTAGTGCTCTACCACCGCGCCACTTCAGGATTTGGGGTGGTTAACTGGAGGTAAGAGTCTCATGGACTTTCCTGCCCAGGCTGGTTTTGAACCACGATCCTCAGATCTCAGCCTCCTGAGTAGCTGGGATTACAGATATGAGCCTTTGCACTTGGCAACTCTAGCTTCTTGATGTCATGAACATTTATTTTTTAAAGGAAAGAGATCTCTTATCAGTTGATAGTTACATTTTATTATTTGGTTCCTGAAGCAACAAATTAGTTATTTTGTTTTGCAGAAGTTAATCCTTAACAACTTCAAACTGTCTGCCTTATGAAGAAAGGAACATTTATGGAAAGCCTAGTGTCTTCCTTATAACTCACCCACAAAATCTTCTCTCTCTTTTCAGGCTGTTCACCTAACAATCATCAATCTTTCAACTTCTCATCAATGGTTTCTATCAACGCAACAACACACACAGCCTGTTTCTCTCCTCCATAGTCCAGTCAATTAGCAAGTCTCCAAGTAACACAAATCCATATGAAATCTATTTTCTATTCTGTAGCCAAAAAAAAGAGTTTTAAAAAAATAAAAACCAGGGCTAGAGACAGTGGCTCACCTGCAATCCCAGCTACATGGAGGCATAGGTTCCAAAGCTGGCCCAGGACAAAAAGCCAAAACGCAAGAGACCTTACCTGAAAAATAACTCAATATAAAGGGCTGAGGTGTGGCTCACTTGTTTTGCACATGTGAAGCCTGGAGCTCAACCCCCAGTACTGCCCAAAAAAGAAGGGAAGAAGGAAGGAAAGAGTAATCAGATGACATTGTTCCTGTCCTTAACCTGCCCCCCTTAGTAGCTCCCACTGCCCTTAGCCTAAAATCCACAAGTGACCTTGGTCACTCATCTGTCCCCTGCCTACCTCTCCAGCCACTTTCCCTTTTTTCATGAAGTGCCAAGCTCACAGCACATGGCACCTTTTCTGTACACAGGTACCCAAGATTCCTTCCTGTCTCAGGATCTCTGTAGAGCTACACTCTGGAACGTGCTCTCTCCAGCCAATGATAATGTTCAGGCATTGGCTTAATTGCGTGGCATCAATTCATTCCTTTTTATTTTGTCAGTGACAATCAATTCATTCAATAGCCAGCTCTGTGAAGTAGAGATTGCTACTCTCCTCACTGCTGAAGCTGGCGAGCAGCACAGTAACTATGGTGCTGTCTGCCTGTCATACACTGTTCCCCCTCTCAGGCCTGTGAAGACCCACAGAGAGGCTGCCCATCCAACGCAGCCCCCCAACCCCTTTCCTTACTGTTTGTCTCAGCCCTGCCCAGCGCACCAGCTTCTCCTTCAAAACATTAGGACTATTAGAAGTTGTGCCTGCTCATTTTTGTTCACTTGTTTAATGTTTTTCCTTCCTTTACGAGAATGAAAGATTCCAGAGGGCAAGGACCTTGCCTGCCCCCATACGGTCCTGTGCTTTATACCTTGGGCAAGCACATATTTACTGAACGAATGAGTGGTATTTACTGAATGAATGAATAAATGTTCAGACAATTAGGATTTCATCCTGCAAGTATGAAGCAGGTTGTTAAAAGTGGGCATTGAGCACCTCCAATAAGCACAAAGGAGCAGATGGGAAAATAGAAGATCTGTGTCCTTGGGATGTTCCTTAACCTGTCTATCCCAAGTCAAGGCTCGCTAGAACATATTTACATTGGCTTCCATATCTCTTTAATCACCACTTACATTTTTACTGTGGCCTATCCTGCAAAACAGCGTAGAGAGCAGTAGTAGCAAAACCACTGAGCTTTGTAAAGCTCTCTAGGCTGATTGCTTTCTTCAGCTCATCTCTTTCAAGACATGGGACCACTAGAGCAAAATGTCAGGTATAAAAGGATTAAACAAAGGTACAGAAGCAATGGCCCAACTCTACTGGCCTCTGACCTTTGATTTAAGCCAGCAGTTCTTAATTGTTGTACTCTTCACAAGAATGTTGCAAATTTTAATTTTTAATCCATGTGTCATATATATTCACACACATATTTTTTGTGCTAGTACTAGGGCTGAATTTCAGGGACTGGGCACTGTCCTTCAGCTTTCTCACACAAGGCTGGTGCTTTATCACTTCTGGCTTTTTGCTGGTTAATGAAGATGAGAGTCTCACAAACTCTCCTGTGTAAACTGGCTCCAAACCACAATCCCCAGATCTCAGGCTCCTGAGTAGCTAGGCTTACAGGTGTGAGCCTCCAGCCTCAGATATACATTGACATTGCTATTGTTTCTGTGAGTTTCTTTAGGGCAGGACAGACATCTAGGGATGTCAAATGTTTGGCACAACGTCAGACAAAGCTAAGGACTGTGTGTGAGAGCGCTGTTCTGTGAGTGCATGCGAGAACAAGATTGAAAGCTGATACATCAGTGTCTTAGTGATGAACAGCAACCATAAGACTGTGTAACTTGTGGATGCTTTTACAAACTGTCAATATTGCTAGGCTAGAGTAGCAGAAAAAAAAAGAAAGTTGCTGAGTCTGTTTCAAGTTATTGAATACTCTCAAACATGCCAGTTTTTTTTTTCTGGTTTTCTTCAAATCTGAACTCATGGCTTACCAATTGCTAGGCAGAGCCATTCCTCCAGCCCTGTTTTTAACTGATTATTTTACAAATAGGATCTGGCTTCTCACCCATGGGCATGCCTGAGTCTCAAACTTCTTACTTTTAGGCCTCCCTTTGTGGATGAGACCATAAATGGATGCTACTGTATTTATCCAGCGTCTCTCTGTGGAGTCTCTTGGAATTTTTCTGCCCAGACTGTCCTGAAACCACAGTCTTCTCAATTGTAGCCTCCCATGTAGGTTGAGGAAGACAGGTGTGCACCACTGTACCCAGCTGTGAGGTGAGAAGGGGTCTCACAAACTTTTCTTCCCTGGCTAGCCTCAAGCCTAAATCCTCCTCTTCTCAGCCTCCTAAGTAGATAGGACTACAGACATGAGTCACTGGTACACAGCACCACCAACATTTTTAGTAATCAAATGTATGCCACGAATATCTAGTGGTTAAGGGATCACTACTATAAGGAACAATCTGCAAATGTTCAAAATAATGTCAAATGATAGTTCAGAATTTACCTGTATGATAAGGTTTCATTTCCTAGCCACATTACTACATATACCAGCACCAAAACTACATTCAACAGTTTTCTCTCCAATCTAAAATTTTTCTGTAGCTCAGCCCAATATGCTCAGCATTTCAGCATTTCACTATATACCCTAAGAATGGCTGGTTTAAAACTAGGAGTTTACATGCATAGGAAAGCAAGGCTGGCACTGCACCAAGGAAATGGCAAACATATTAAGAGTGTAGCAGGAAACCTACAGAGAAAGAACATTCTGGAAGTAAAGAAGGTACAAAGGTGGAGACAGGTAAAAGTGGAGAACTGCTATCCACCTGTGTGTCTTTTCCTCTTGCTTACACAATCATGTGTAATTTTGCAAGAAAATATGAGTGGCTAAAAACACCTAGTCCAGCCTTCAACACCACCAGGTAGATTAAATCCAGTGGCTTAGAGAAGAACAAATTGAAAGCCAGCTCAGAGGAAGACAAAGAAAACAAAATGAGAAAGCATAGAGCTTCTCCCTTCGCTTATGGGCCCCACAGGAACAGTTCCGTGACAACGCGATGACTACGTGGCCAAGACTTCACTGTTCACTCAGGAGCTCACTCCCAATCTGCTAGATAAGTCACCCATGAGACTCCATGGAATGTGTTAAAGTACAGTCCTCTGCTGGAAAAAGAAGTTAGAGAAGGGAAAAGATGGTGTCCACCGACCAGCCAAATATGTTTTCATCAAAGATCTGGATGCAAGATGACCTTGAGGATGAGTAGGACTGCCTAAGCCAGGGAAGGAATCTCGAGAGAGAGGAGAGGTAAAATGCTGGGAGGGGGGGTGGGCGGAGAAAGTCTACAAAACAACAAGGGGAGAATTTAGTTGGAAAAAAAATAGAATTATGAAACATCTCATTAATCTTTCCAAAATTCCATAAGCAGAATAAAAAAATCAATTAAAACAAATAATGGCACTTTTAGACTTATCTTAATATTAACATGTCAGGATACCAGCTCATTTCTACACAATATTTTTCCCTATTATACCTAGACAGTTTTAAATTTCTCATAATGAACGAATTATCCCATTTATAATGAAACATGCTGGAAGAGCTCACTATGTATTGTTATGTTCTAGGTATATAATCTACAGTCTCAACTCAAGTAAACATACTAAAATATACATTATTACCCACTTATATGCGTATCCTCTTACCTCAGGTTCCTTGGGATTTGTGTAAAGCTGTTTAAAGAAAAATAAAAAGCATTTAAATTCTGACACTTATTAGATTTCTCCTCATGGAATTTGCTTTCCCTGTAGAAAGTTCAATTTGTGCTCCATTAATTGAGTGCTGTATTGACGTAGTACAAGCTAGAGATAGGATGAGCTGTTATTTTGTTACTCTCTTGCGAGAAATTCCTTGTGAGAAATTTAAGGTATTTATCAGGTGCTGGAAGCTCAAAGCTATAATCCTAGCTACTCAGGAAGCTGAGATCTGAGGATTGAGGCTCAAAGCCAACTCACAGGCAGACAAATTTGAGACTCTTATCTACAAATAATCAGCCAAAAGCCAAAAGTGAAGGCATGGTTCAAGTGGTAAAGCTCCAGTACTGAGGGGAAAAGCCAAGTGAGAGGCCCTGAGTTCAAGGCCCAGTATCAATACAAACAGAGAGAAAACGAATAACAATGAATTCATGCTCTGTATATAATGTGAGGTAGTAAAAAAACAATAGTTAGAAGCTAGAAAGATGGCTCAGTGGTAGACTGCTTGCCTAGCATGCATGACGCCCTGGGTTCGATTCCGCAATACCACATAAACAGAAAAAGTGACACTGTGGCTCAAGTGGTAGAGTGCTAGCCTTGAGCAAAAGAGGCTCAGAGACAATGCCCAGGCCCTGAGTTCAAGCCCCAGGACTGGCAAAAAAAAAATAGTAATAACATAGGATAGGAAGAAATACAAGATGCTTGTATATGACTGAGTTATAAAGTCTAAATAACCTATTATGGTTCACTTTTTTTTTTTTTACAAAGAGAGTGTGAGGAAAGGAATAACACTGTCCATAAACAAATGTACTCCTGTAATCCTAGCTACTCAGGAGGCTGTGGTCTAAGGATCACAGTTCGAAGCCAGCCCAGGCAGGGAAGTCCATGAGACTCTTGTGTCCAATTAACCACCAGAAAACCAGAAGTGGTGCTGTGGCTCAAAGTAGTAGAGCACTAGCCTTGGGCAAGAGCTCAGCTCAGGGGCAGTGCCAGGCTATGAATTCAAGACCCTCCTTTAATATTTAATAAAAGTGCTTACAGCTCCAGAAAGGAAGGGAGGGAGGGAGGGAGGGAGGGAGGGAGGGAGGGAGAGAGGGAGGGAGGGAAGAAGAGAAAGAGAAAAAAAAGAGAGAAAGGAAAGGAAGGTACTCTTTACCTGACTTAACGTAATTGTAAGCCTTCTATACATCACCTTTATAATAACAACGAAAGAAAGTTTTTTAAAAAGGCTTTGAATCAGCAAAGTAAAAACACTAAAACCATAAGAACTGGTAGTAAGGTAGACAGCATATCTTATATATACATTACCATGTATTATACTAAAGAAAGATATCATTTGTGATATCTTACTAAGGTTTCATATAGATCTTTGATTTTACATTCCCAAACATGACAAGACAGACAGGGAAGGCCAGCAGGCAGGGGGAGGCAGCTGCGGGGTAGAGAAGAGGCTTACCTCCAGTGCATACTTACTGTGAGCACAGCCATGTGCAGCTTCAAGAGAAAAGAAAACCATTGTTACTGTGTGCTAACACCCATGTGGCTGTTATTCTCAATGAAGGCTTATCCAACTACTATTTCAGAGGACTTTCAAATATTTGGGGAAGCTGGAAATGTGGCTTAGTTGTGGAGTGCTTGCCTAGCATGCATGGAGCCCTGGGTTTGATTCCTCAGTACCACATAAATAGAAAAGGCCAAAAGTGGTGCTGTGGCTTGAGTGGTAGAGTGCTAGCCTTGAACAAAAGAAGCTCAGGGACAGTGCCCAGGGCCTGAGTTCAAGCCCCAGGACTGGCAAAATATATATATTTTTATATATGAGACATTTAACTGTATTTTTTTGTCTTTTCTTTTTTGGTACTGGGGATCGAACCTAGGATGTTGCACTTGCTAGGCAAGCGCTTTGCCACTGAGCTACATCCCAGCCCTATATGAGGCAATTAAATAATGCCTCTTATCTACATTGTATTCTGCTGGTGTAGATACAAAAAAGAAGAGGGATACAAAGAAGTTATATTCTAATCTGGGAGGCAAAATAGGTAATTCATTATTGCTCAAAATTAAATATAACTTAGAATCTTTTTTAAATGCTCCTTTTGAAATTAATAAAGTAAAAAATCTAAAATTCCTGCTGTCTTATAAAAACTCTTTCCTCTGTATATATATATATATATATATATATAACTATAAAGATTCTCTCAGATTTTAAGAATAACAGAATACATAAATACAGATGGAGACATAATCAAAATAAATTTAAAACCTAGAATACAAATCAGAACATATCATAGGGCAGGATTAAAACTCTGGTGACACTATGTGGACACTTTTGTTACTACAGGTCACTGATTTGATGACAGTGAAACTTTATTATTTAATAGTTTATTCAAAAATTCAAAAAGAATATGAAGACAAAGAAGAGAAATATGTCAAAGATGACAAAGATGAAGTGAAGGAGGAGAAAGAGGGGGAGGAGGAAGAGGAGGTTGAAGAGGACATGTCCCCTGATGATAGGAGGAAAAAAAATGAGTCCAGCAGAGAAGTGAATGTTAAGCAGGAAACAACACAGATAAGATAACCATTATAAAGAAACAGCTGACTGTTCTTTAACAGAAGGATAGTCTAGGCTGAAGAAGTCAGGAAGAAGCTCCCTGGAGAAGTAAATCATATTGACGAGGAGACTGGAAAGATAAATTAGAGTAAGGTAGGCAATGTGTATGGCTATGTGCAAAGTCAAGAGGAATTTGGCATGTTCTAGAATCTTTTTATGTGGCTTGAAGGTGGGGTGAGAGCAATGCTCTGGAAAGATACACAGACACCCTTCATCCCTGCAGATCATGTTGCAGATCATGTTGCTTCATTTGGAAGCAACTCAGACTAGGTGCTAACCTTTAGTTGCTGGGTTTTGGAGCAGTCTGGGAAGATCTGAGAAGAGACATTGGTGAGGTGAGTGTGAGAATGGTGGGTATTCCAAACAGCAGGATTTTTAGGGCTTCAAAAGAGCAGCTGTTTCTTTTTTTTTAAGGAGCTGTTTGCCATAAATACAGAAGTACCACCATATTGTACGAGTAGGTACAGCTGGACTGGCACATAACCACGAATCACAGATCTTCCACCATGAGCAATCCCTGCATCAGAGTTGAATAAGTCATATTCAACTGCC
Organism: Perognathus longimembris pacificus; assembly: GCF_023159225.1. NCBI lineage: Eukaryota > Metazoa > Chordata > Mammalia > Rodentia > Heteromyidae > Perognathus > Perognathus longimembris. Next base: position 91,720,922 of record NC_063163.1, on the reverse strand, counting down.
CAGGGAGGAGAGGGAACAAATGATGCCTTAAAGAAACAGCCAGTGGGGAGAATAGAAAGGCACAGGCAGGGGCGAGGAGGAAGGCAAGGATGGAAATTTCATTCATATTCATCTTATCTCGTCAACTGAGATTAGATCCTCCACACTCTTCTTAACTGTCCAGGGAAGCAGGAAAGATCAGATGCATTTAAAATTTAATCTGTGCTTTAAAAAACTTGGAGCTATAACAGTAACTGTTTTGAGAGAGCAGGTTCTACACAGTTACCGAAATAATCAAGATCAATAAAAATGGATTCTTCAAGCTTGTTCCTTTTCATATCTACAAACAGAATCTCCCATTTTGAACATGTTCAATGTGCCAAATGCCAGATTCTTGTCTCCCCTGTCCCACATCCTGTGGAGCTTTTCCAGTGCCTTCAGAGGAAATTCTGTGGTCAAAAAGATATGAGTATGTGTAAGAAGAAAGGGGGTTTACCTTCTCTAATTGGTATAAAGGAGGTTTCAGTGGGACAAGGTAAAGGAAACTCTTTTTTTTTTTTTTGCCAGTCCTGGGCCTTGAACTCAGGGCCTGAGCACTGTCCCTGGCTTCTTTTTTGCTCAAGATTAGCACTCTGCCACTTGAGCCACAGCGTCACTTCCGGCCGTTTTCTATATATGTGATGCTGAGGAATTGAACCCAGAGCTTCATGTATATGAGGTGAGCACTCTTGCCACTAGGCCATATTCCCAGCCCTAAAGGAAACTCTTTGTGAATGAAAATGGAGACACTGGTTCACCTAGAACACAAAAAACTAATCTCTTTCGTTAAAGGATAAGGGATGCGTCTTACAAATCATAAAAAATTCTTACGTATTTCTTTTCCAAAGCATCAAAACAACCTTGAATCCTGCCAAAAATAAATAAGTAAATGAATAAAATGCATACATACATACATACATACATACACACATACATGTCAGTTTGGACCACATACCAAGGCAAAAAAAAAAAAAGGTCAAAATACAAGATGAGTTTACATCTTTTGTTTCAAGTATATTACACAGTTTTGCCTCTGTCTGTGTGTGTGTGTGTGTGTGTGTGTGTGTGTGTGTGTGTGTGTATACACTGGGCCTTGAACTCAGAGCCTGAGCACTGTCCCTTAGCTTTTTAACTGAAAGTTGGTGCTCTACCACTTGAGCCACAGTTCGACTTCGAGAATTTTGTTGGTTAATTGGAGCAAAGAGTCTCATGGATTTTCCTGCCCGGCTGGCTTGAAACTGTGATCCTCAGATCTCAGTCTCCTGAGTTTCTAGAAGTACAGGTATGAACCAGTGGCACTTGACTTATAATTCTATTTTAGAACTCTCAGTGATTTTATTTTATTTTTTTAATTTTAATTTTTGTCTGTTGTGGGGCTTGAACTCAGGGGCTGGGCACTATCTCTGAGCCTCTTGATGCTCAAGGCTAGTGATCTACCAACTGAGCAGTTTTTTTTCGGGGGGGGGGCTGTTTTTTGTTGCTGTTGTTTTTGTCTGTCATGGGGCTTGAACTTTGGGCCTGGGTGCTGTGTCTGAGCTCTTCAGCTAAAGGCTCTCTACCACTTGAGCCACAACGCCACTTCAAGCTTTTTGGTAGTTAATTGGAGATAAGAGTCTCCTAGGCTGGTTTTAAACTGCCATCCTCAGATATCAGCCTATTGAGTAGCTAGGATTACAGGTGTGAGCCATTAGCACCCAGATCAGCAATTTAAATGTATTCACAGAACTTTATAAATAATAGGCAGGCAATTTTGAGCTAGAGAGCCACATCTGTTTTGTTTTTGTTTTTGGCTATCAAAATGTTTAGTTCACTGACATGCAGATGAATAACTAATTTTTCTTTTAAAATCGAAACTAAAAAATTGAATCTTAAAATAATACTGAGAGCTATAATGTTGTAGGAAATTATTTTTTAGAAAGATAATAAGGGGAAATGCCTTTAAATAAATGATCTCACAAAATAAAAGTCTTACAGCAATTTCAGCCCTGCTAAAAAAGTATCTGACTTTCATGGAACTTAAGTTATTTTTGTGTGTGTGTGGAGTTTGAATTACTTACCATTTGATAATATGCAGTGACCCGGGACATTTCTTGTCTTCTCGAAGAATTTTTAAATTTAGGTCTGCAAAAATAGAAGTAATCTAATTTTATCTAAATGACTGCTGTGTTGACAATGCCCATACCAAATAGAACATTTCCTTTAATTATTTTATTTACATAATTTATTTAAGTTTTGTGGCTTCTAGAAATGTTTTGAATCCTTATGTACCTACATTTTAAAGTCCCATGTTGATAATTATCATTGTCTTGACAGTTTAGCATCTCCCCTTTCACAAAGCAGCAGAATCAATTTCTGTTATGCTTTGTTTCCAGTAAAGACTACCATTTCTGAACCACTAAAAATACAAACTTCAATCTCCTTTCTCTATTTCTTTTCTTTTTCTTTTTGCTTATGTGGTACTGAGGATTTGAACCCAGGGCCTTATGCATGTTAGACCTTACCACTAAGCCAGAATCCCATCCTGGTGTTTCTTTATCAATTAGAAATTTTTCCATGAATTTATTTTATTTTTTTTTTTTATTTTTTTTTATTTTTTATTTTATTATTTTTTTTTTTTTGGCCAGTCCTGGGCCTTGGGCTCAGGGCCCGAGCACCGTCCCTGGCTTCTTCCCGCTCAAGGCTAGCACTCTGCCACTTGAGCCACAGCGCCGCTTCTGGCCGTTTTCTGTATATGTGGTGCTGGGGAATCGAACCTAGGGCCTCGTGTATCCGAGGCAGGCATTCTTGCCACTAGGCTATATCCCCAGCCCTTATTTTTATTTTTGGTGCAGTCCCAGGGCTTGAACTCAAGGCCTGGGTGCTGTCTCTGAGCTTCTTTTGCTTAAGGCTAATGCTCTACCACTTGAGCCACATGATCACTTCCAGCTTTTTTTTTTTTTTTGGTAGTTTATTGGAAATAAGAGTCTCATGAACTTTCCTTCCCGGCTGGCTTCCTACCGTGATCCTCAGATCTCAGCCTCCTGAGTAGCTAGGATTACAGATGGAAGCCACCGGTACCCACCTCCATGGATTATTTTCAAGTACAGATTTCCATCCAAAATTCAATTCAGTTCTACAACTTGGGGATAAAAGGAAGATGACTATGAAACCAATCATTGATTTACAATGGATTTTGCATGAATCTTGCCTAGCCATATTATTTCCTTTTGCTAAAGTTGATACCACCTGGTCTTCTACCAAGGGATATGCACATTTTCCCACCGAGGCTTAATATTAAGAGACTGTCTGAAAGAAAGTGACACAAAAGTGATGTGTTACTTTAAGTGCAGACATTGGGAGGGAGACATTAACTTCCACTATAGCCATCACAAAAATAAAACCATAAGGAATGATTTTACCCCCAAGCCTGGATGGTGATCTATCTACAATATGCAATTAATTCCCCCAAACATGTCTTTTATGATTCTATTTTCCAACCAAAAGAAAACTACAACTATATGTCATATATAAATATATTCATAAATCATAAGTGTGTGTTGGCTGATAGGGGCAAGGGCTAAAAGGTAGGGAAATTATATCTCTATAATACTTAATGTGTGTGCATGAAAATAGAACCAGGAAACTTGAGGTGAGTGGGTAGGAGATAGTTGGGGGGAAGAATGAAAGGAGTGACTCTGATCAAGATGCATCGTACACATAAATGGACATGTTAAATTGAAAATACATTCACAATTATAGATTTGTATCCCACAGACCAATAGAGGTTATAATTAATACAAATGAGGTTGCTGTGATTTCATGTGTCATGCTTCTGCTTTTATAGCACAAATATATTTCATTGATGCTCAATGAAAATCAAATATTGCTTAAGAAAATTACATTGGAATGAGGCCAAGGTAATCACTAAATACAAATGTGAGAAATTCAATGTTAGATTTTGAAAAATAGGAACTTGAAACTTGTGGCTAGTTACATGATTTATTTTCCAAATGACATTTCCATTCTGATAACAAGTCAACAGATTTACATCCTGCCCTTTTAAGCAAATTTGTTTCAATTTTGAAAAACTGAGGGGCTGGGGATCTGGCTCAGCGGAAGAGCACCCGCCTGGCGAGCGCAAGGCCCAGGGTTCAGTCCCCGCTTCCGGAAAAAAATCACAAAACTATAAAAGACAAAAAAAAAAACAAAAAAAAACAACAGAAAACAAGGTAACGGTGGGGCTGGGAATATGGCCTAGTGGTAAGAGTGCTTGCCTCGTATACATGAAGCCCTAGTTCGATTCCTCAGCACCACATATATAGAAAATGGCCAGAAGTGGTGCTGTGGCTCAATTGGCAGAGTGCTAGCCTTGAGCAAAAAGAAGCCAGGGACAGTGCTCAGGCCGAGTCCAAGGCCCAGGATTGCCAAAAAAAAACAACCAAAACTGAAGAGTCTCAGGCACATTTTCCTTCATATAAAGAGAAGAAAGAAGCCAGAAATGGCCTATAACATACATAGGACAATAAGAAGGTACCTTTAAAGGCACAAGAAACAAAAGAAGCAAAAGTAAGCCTGGCAATTGAGAAAAGGATAGAACTGATAGAATAATAATTGCCTAAATGTCTGTACTGCACACCTAGCCTCATACATACTTATCTGTGTGTATGTTAATAGGGAGGATGAGTTTCTCACCTGGTTCCTTTGAAGTTCTTCAATGTTAAAGAATACCTCAAGGAACAAATTTAGTTGAGGCACAAAATAGTGTGACTCTTCAGCATTCATACAGGTTCTGTCCTGGGCTTTTACAGGGACAGCTCAGAATTGCCAAGCCTTTCCCTTCTGATTGCTGTTTTCATTTGCTATCTAGCCATCTAACCATTGTTCCTACAAGTACAAGTACTATACATAGTGAAACTAAAATGGGAAACTGAATAGCCAATTAAATGTTGGAAAACAAGCTCATGGGTTGGAATTAGCAGTCTGTAAGAAATATCAGTTTACTCCAGTTAAGTAGAGGGGAAGGTTACAATAGCCACTATGACCATTTCATTAAACGTTACCATCCACATGGCGTTCTCCATAAGAACTCTCTGGAAACAGGCCCCTTAGATAGGTTATACAGGAGATTGAAGTAGCAAAGAGTTTCTTCACCATTATCAATGACTGTTGCTCATTAGTGATTTGGGTTGGGAAAACCGTTTCCTGAAGGGAGAAAACAAACAAAGGTGAAAAGCCTTAGTATTCTAATACATTCACACCATTACCACAGATAGGAGGGAAAGCATTGTCAAGACTTCAAATATGATATACTTATAGGTAATTGGAAGGATAACGGGGATTGGGATGTTGCATTAAATTAGGTCTTTACAGTCAAGGCAGAGCAGAAAGGCAGAGACAATTACCCAAGTAATTCAAGACTTAAAAACAATTTATTTTACAATGACCCATAGATGTGAGGCAAGCCTGAAGTTTTATCATACAATATCCTTCCGCTGCCCCCTCCCTTCTACAACTCTGTTCTCCCCAAAGTCACCATGTCCACCCTGGTTTCTTCCTCATGAATACAGAGCTGCTTGTCTGCCCGTGGGCTCTCTTACCTGTTCCCTCCTACTTTCCACACACTTCTATTTTGTTTTGTGTTGCTGTATTGGCAAAGCTTCCTACCACTGAGCTCCATCTACCTCAGCTCCATAACTCCACCTATCCCCATACACCTAGCCCAGTCTCTCTTTTGTAGAGGACGTGGGGGGAGTTCCTGGGGCTTGAACTCAGGACCTCGGCAATGTCCCTTAGCTTTTTCACTCAAGGCTAGCACTCTACCATTTGAGCCACACCTCCACCTCCAACTTTTTGCTAGTTCATTGAAGCTAGGAAGCTCACAAACTCTTCTTCCCAGGCTGGCTTTAAACTGGGATCCTCAGATCTCAAGTCTCCTGAATAGCTGGGATTAAAGGCGTGAGCCACCATAGCCGGGCTATTTTTCTGTTTCATAGCTCTCTTTTTCAATGAGTTCATCTATTCCCCAGATTCAGCTACAGACTATACAGAGGACTTCAAGTCCCTACTTCTGCTCTGAGCCCCACTTCAACATTGCTAATTTCTGAACATCAGCTCTAGACCACTTTATAGATCCCATAATTTCAGTTCATCCCCACCACTCCTGGCTAAAAGGATCCCAAATTTCATTCTGGACCAAGTGAATCAACACCGACTCATGTCATCCATGTAGACGCAGCTTCATCATCGGCCTCCCTCTGTCTGTCACACTCTGTTCTCCCAAAGACTCTCAGACCTGCTTTCTTCTGTCCCTTCACTGCTGTTGCCTGGGCTTAGGACATTCCCAAGCTCCCCTCATCACTGCAGTAGCCCCTGGGCCCAGGCAACATTTTTCACTCAGTCTGTCTTCCATACTAGCATGAATGAACTTGAACTAGAATGAACTTGAACAAATATGAATCTTACCACGGCACTATCAAAGTACATACAGCAACGAGTTCAAGTACCCTATTCTGGCATTTGGAACTGACAAAATCTAGTCCCTGTTGTCTCATCTCCTATGTTTCCTAAATGATATAAATTAGAATGTCCATAACAACATTATCATAATAGCTCCAAATTAGAAACTACCCAATGCTTCTCAACAGAATAGATGAAGAAATTATGGTATATTTCCCCACAGGAGTACTAGGTAACAATGAGAATGAATGATTGCAATTACATTTAACAATATAGATGACTCTCATATCAAATACTAAGCAGAACAAACAAGACATGAATGAAAAGTATCCTATCATTTCTTTTATATAGAATACAAAAGCAAGATACTAATCTGGGCTGTTAGAAGTCAGGATGGTGCTTTTTCTTTCTCACTTAGGAAACAGAATAGTGACTAGGGAACACGAGAGGACTTGTTGATTTTTTTTCCTATTTCTTTTTTTTTTATAGTGAAACCATAAGAAAGTTTATCAAGAGAAACCACTTTTTTTTCTTCTTTTTTTTCCAGTCCTGGGGCTTGGACTCAGGGCCTGAGCACTGTCCCTGGCTCCTTTTTTTCTCAAGGCTAGCACTCTGCCACTTGAGCCACAGCACCACTTCTGGCCATTTTTTTCTATATATGTAATCCTAAGGAATCGAACCTAGGGCTTCATGTATACGAGGCAAGCACTCTTGCCACTAGGCCATATTCCCAGCCCCAGAAAACACTTTTAATAGACTGAAAGTAGGTCATCTCTAAGTAGAGAATGACCAATTTTATCCTGTTTCTTGTTTGGCTTCTGGCTTACAAGAATGTTTGACCTGTAAGAATTAATTTAGTTATACATGTGCATGTATTTTATGAATAGATACTCGCAATGAAAATATGCTTTAAGTATTGACTAGTCAAATTAGTTTGGAAAATGTTGCTCCAAACAGTCCGCTTGACCAGAAATGTTCTTCTTTTCAGTTCTAAAATATGGACATCTTAATTAAAAAATATGTATATAGTTTTAGATTCTGCTTTAGGTTCTGAGATGTGGTAGTGAGCACAGTGGATAAAAATCTTCTCCCCCATGGAGCTTACATCAAATGCTCCATGGACTCAACGCTTTCCCGGTCTCTTCCAGGCAGAGATCACTTATCCTCTTCCAGGCACTCCTAGCACATGCTGCAAGGAAGACATCTCCCATAGTTGCCCCAATCTTTGAAGGGAAAATTGCAAGACTATTTATGAACTTACTACCTAGTTCAGTGTTTAGCACAGAGTCAATAAATATGTTTTCTAAACTACCAATAAGCATTTATTGACTGCCAATGTGTAACATATTGAAAAAGGAAAGAGATCAAAGTATCAGCCATCTAGGATATAAATCTCATTAGTTAAAAAAAATAGATAAGAGTAATGTAAATGGTACACAGAGAAAAAGAAAGAAGAGTTATATCAACAAGGTTTAGTAGAACATAATTTTTCCTTTTTATGATTTTAACTAATATGTAATAAATTACACATACATGTATATGTATATATATATACACAGTGTGACATTTCAATACATGTACATGTGTGTAACAATCAGCTTAGAATGAGTGATGGATCCATCATTTCAGACATATACCAGTTCTTTGTTTGGGGGTGGGGACAATCAAAATCCTCCATACTGTATATTCTAAACTAACCAATTATTGTCAGCCACACTTACTCTACTATGTAATAGAAGATGAGAAGTTTTTCAGAGTGCCAGGGACTCACTCCTGTAGTCCTAGCACTCAGGGGGCTGAGATTGGAGGATCAAAATTCAATGGTAGTCCAGCAGGAGGTGGAGGTGTTTAAAAAGAACCAGAAAGAAAATGTCAAAACCCAATAAATGAAACAACACACACACACACACACACACACACACACACACACACACACTTAGTCTGGGCAGAAAAATCTGTGAGATTCCATCTTCAAAATAATCAGCCAGCTGGGAATGTAGCCTACTGGTAGAGTGCTTGCCTAACATGCATGAAGCCCTGAGTTCTATTCCTCAGCACCACATAAACGGAAAAGGCCGGAAGTGGCACTGTGGCTCAAGAGACAGAGTGCTAGCCTTGAGCACAGAGAGGCTCAGGGACAGTGCCCAGGCCCTGAGTCCAAGCCCCAGGACCTGCAAAACAAAACAAAATAATCAGCCAAAGGCCAGACTAGAATCATGGCTTACATAGTACAGAGCCAGCCATGAGTAATCAAAGATGAATTCATGCCCTGAGTTCATGCCCTAATACTGCCAACAACAACAACAACAAAAAGAAGCAGAAGTCATTCCTCCTGGTCAGGCATGGTGGCAGATCCTATAATCCTGACACTCAGGGGACAGAGGCAGGAGGATGACAAACTTGAGACCAACGTGTGCTACATAGTGAGATCTGGTCTCAGTAAGAATAAAAGGTTATTTGTCTCATTCAATTGTTCTCTCTCTCTCTCTCTCTCTCTCTCCCCCCCCAACCATCCCCACACTGTTTCCAGCATATTTATGATCTGCTGTTTTAAAAAAAGGCAAAGTTTTAAATGACAGTGATTTTATTGTATAAAGCACGTCAGGAAATAAGCCCCTAAATATTTGGGCACTGCAGTCAATGGCCACATTGATACGTTTTCCTCCTCACTGTTTTCATCTTGGTAACCCCCAGCAGCTGTGTGCTGCTCCTCCACTCTCCCTCTGGATCACCTTCCCATTTCAAGGTCTAGGCAGTGCCCCATGCTTTTTTCTTTTTTGTTTGTAGGTCTCCATGTTCTCGCTGGCATATTTTTCTATTTAAAGAGTCCTCAAGCATAGTTAAGTCAAGCTGGTTAGTGCTCCTAAATTCGAGAAGGCTCTCGAAAACCTTGGGGAGAAAATGCACCTGTTAGAGAACTTTAATGTAGACATAACTTCCAGCACTGTTGGCTTTGAGTTCACAGTTAATGAATCATCAGTATGCATTAAATGTATTTAAACAAAAGCAGACATAATACCTGTTATGGAATTACGGGTTGACACAATGTTCTGACCAGAGGCTCACAGGAACCTAACCCCAGCACGTTACACTCACTCATTCACTAGACCATGACTACTCTCAACAGCGAGGAACTACTGTATGTGTGTATGTATGTGTGTGTGTGTGTGTGTGTGTGTGTGTGTCCAAACTGAGACAGGTGGTTGCATGTTTGTGTGAGTAAGAAAGAAAGTATAGAAAGATGCATGTGACATCTTCAGCACCTCTCAAGGTAGCTGAGGATAGACAGGTATGAGGGAGCAGTGTGGTGATGTGGTTACAAGAATAAATACAGCAAAGCCAGCCAGCCAGCTCAAATACTTGTTCTCCTAACATAGCAGGCTCTAGCTAGGATCCTGAAAAGGCCAAGAACCTTTTCAATACCAAGCCAAATACTAAACATCTTAAGTTTTGCAATTAATTCTGCCACAGAGTATGAAAAAAGCCACAGACTCTGTAACTGAAGCAGTTCTAGTGCAGCCATGTTCCAGTAAATCTGTATTTGTAACAACTAGTGCCAAACACCAGATTTTACATAAGTTACAACCTCTCTGGGCCTCCATTACTTCATTAAAAGTGATGACTACATTACTGGATTATTGTGAGGTGCTTAGGGAGTGCCTGGTTTAATAGTTCCTTATTTTTCCTGTATGGTTTCACTTGTTACCAACAAGTATTAGAATGGTGATCTGCAAAACATCAAAGCAAATCTAAGGTGAAATGAAGACAGCACTTTCATGGAATTTACAGAGCAGCTGGAGAGAAAAGACTTGGATACCAAAGAGGTAGAATCACCAAGTCAGTGGACAGTATACATCAAAGGAGGAGAGGACTAGTGGTACAGCAACTGGGGGTTCAGGAGCTCAGCAATGGAAGTGAAACCCAATTAGTATGAGCAAGAGGGTAAGAATGTCTGGGGTATAATTTTAAGACCCAGATAGCTGAGGCTGAGTTCAAGAAGAGAGGAGGGATAGCCAGACACCAATGGCTCACATGTGCAATCCTAGCTACTCAAGAGGCTAAGATCTGAGGATCACAGTTCAAAGCCAGCCTGGACAGGTAAGTCCGAAACCCTTATCTCCAATTAATGACCAGAAATCCACAAGTGGAGCCTTGGAACAAAGTGGTAGAGTGCTGGCCTTCAGCAAAAAGGCTTGGGGACAGTGGTGCGGGGGGGGGGGGGGGGGAAACAGTTCCATGGCTATCACAAGTATTTTACATGTGCCATAAAATCTGGTTCTCAGAAGTTAATGAATTTGTTTGAAAATCAAGTCATACTTACAACCTTCAGTGACAAACCACCAAATGAGAAAATGTGTTTGGGTAGGTTCTGTAGAGTTCTAATACTTAGTGACAAGAATAATCTGGTAAAACTACACTGATCTAATTGAAATTCTTCAAATGTTCATAGTCAGGTCCTTTCTCCTGCTGAGATTAGAGTTGAAACACTCAGATGGGTAAAGCAGATCTAAATCCTTTGTTTAGGCTTTGCACATAGTTCCAAATGGGAAGGGCCTTATAACCAATTTCATACAGTGTGTCCATGCCACAGGCATCAAAAGAAACCTAGAAAAGTAAGCTGGCAAGTGACTGGCTCCTTTTATTATGCTACATGGTTCAAAGGTGCAAGTCCTAATAATCCTGTTGCTTAGAGGTAGGGACTGTTCACAAATAAATCTTTAAATAAAGGAGAATTTCCAGTAGAATGTCTTTTGAGTGTTTTAACCATGGTTTTACTATATAAGAATACCTTTTCTGCCAAGCACCAGTGGCTCATGCCTGTAATCCTAGCTCCTCAGGAGGCTGAGATCTAAGGACTGTGGTTCAAAGCCAGTCTGGTTAAGAAAGTCCGTGAGACTCCTATCTCCAATTAACCACCAGGAAACCAGAAGTGGCATTGTAGCTCCAGTGGTAGAGCACTAGCCTTGAGCTGAAGAGCTCAGGGACAGTTTCCAGGCCCAGAGTACAAGCATCAGGACCGCAAAGAAAAAAAAAACACCAAAAACCTTTTCTTTGTATAGTATATATATAGTGACAAAGTACTATGGCATTGTCCTTTTTGCCAAATCATATCATATTCTATTATATAACAACATTACTACTTTTGTATGTGTGATGTTTGGGGATGTGTAAAAATATTTATTGCTTTTGAGGGTCAGGCATAGTAATTCATGACTGTAATCCTAGCACTCCAGGACTTGGAGTAACTTATTTTACTTTTCTTCCTTATGGAGAGGTTTGACTGAAATAATAGCATAAAGCCCTTGGCACCATGCCTGGCACTCAGACAAGTGCTGAATAAATGTTGGCTTCTATAATGATTAGTGTTGTTTTAACTACTGAATAACAAAAATTATCCTATCATTGAAATTTTACCAGAAACAGTAGTTTGTGCAGTCTAAACAACAAAGATTTGGTCGTATTAAAAGGTCAGTTTGTTCATTTACAGTGAGGAAGAGAATGGCCAGGCTGATTGCAATTCATACACCCAGCTCAGCGGTTTCCCCTAGGGAGGCAGCACATTTAGGTAAGCAAATGAGATCAGTGAGAACATTGAAACCAAGCCAGAAAGACTGCTGCTTCCTCCTGCCCTGCTTCTCCTCCCACTTCAATCTGTCTACCTCAGTAACAATTTAGTACCCTAGGCCTCATTCACTCTCCTGGTCATGCCCTTTGACGTTCCATTAACTACCGATGAAAGCAGACATTCCTCCGCAGGCCTTTCTGGTGTGTATTCATCTACTTTCAAAGTTCCTATCTAATTCTATGTTGCATCCAACAGGACGAGTGCTCCACCCAGGAAGGATGACTTCTGTGTTATTCTTGGAACCACACCATGCTTATTTCCAAGTACGAAGGACAAGACAGGGCTTTCCTCACGAAACTCTCCTCTGTCAGGAGCCTTTCATATTCCAGATACTGACCTCCTTCATGAGGAAATGTACAAGTCATTCCTGCATCTCCTATATGCATGTTACTCTTTTCACATATATGCAAATATCAGAACGTTGACTTAAATACAATTAATCATGAAGTGGGGGGATTAAGGGCCTGGATTTTGTCCCTTAGGTTTTTTGGGTTTGTTTTTGCTCAAGGCTAATGCTCTGTGAGCCACAGCTCTACTTCTGGCTTTCGGCCATTAACTGGAGATAGGAGTCTCATGGATTTTCTTGCCCAAACTGGCTTTGAAACACAATCTTTATATCTCAGCCTTCTGAGTAGCTAGGAGTAGAGGCATAAGCCATCAATGCCCAGTTTTTTTTTAATCTTATTTCCCTAATCAGATTACAAAAACCAAAACTGAAGACCATTTCTATATTCCATATTCTATAGACCAGTAAACAGCACTGATTAAATAAGTACTGCATTGCTGAGTGTCTGAGGACACACTAACATGGCCCAGGTAACTCTAGCAAGGACGCCCCCTGGAATATTCCCTATGTCTGGATCTTCAGTGATCCCAAAGGCCCTTGCTAGCCCGTTGTGCTACTGGGAGGAGGTGGATGAAGGAGGTGGGACTTCCTGAAGTGAGGTCTGCTGGGAAGGAGACAGCTCCAGGATGTGCCCGTAACCAGGATGCTTTGCCTTACCACAGGCCCAAATGATGCACTCCATCAACCATGGGTTGAAACCTGGAACCAAAATAAATCCTTCCTCTCTTTGAGTTGGTTATCTCAGGTATTTTTTTCACAGCAATGGTAAGCTGACCAACCAGCTCCCCAGATTTCTAGCATCCATTTTTCTCTCAGCGTTCTCCTCAGTTCACATAATTGTATCACCATGTACCTTAAGACTTTTTTAATTATCCAGGATGTGGGTGTCTAACAGAGAATCATTCCCTTTAAATCTCAATTTGTTTCTGACTTCCAGCACTCTAGAAGCTACACAGACATTAAACAAGCTCCTAGTGAGGAACTTTGCAATCCTTTTCATTTTCTAGACCTCTTCAGTCCATTAGGCAGTTAGCATGTAGACATACTCTCCCAGAATATTACCTGCCAATTAACTGATACAACTGCTGCTTTTTAAAAAGAAAAAAAGATTAAAATCATGTTTCTAAAGCATCTCACTAAATGGGCATTGATTTTCTTTAATTCTTAACAAATACCTTCGATGTCTTGCGTGTTCTAGGGGCATAAGAGAGCTGCATAGTAGCCATTGTGGGTGTGTATCAGGATTCTTCCAACAAGCCTGTCCTAGGAAGGGAAAAATAATAATTAGAGATCTTGCCTAACAGAATACTTCCTGGCTTACTCATTCCAAAGATGGAACTGAAAAATTCTAAAAGCACTCTTCAAAAACCCAAACAAGGACAGTCCTGACTGTTTAGTTTAGAGAGAAATTTATCAAGTTCAATTCTGAAAACACATAGGAAGAATTAATACTATAACAGTCCTATCAGGTTCTATCTAATCTAGGAAGATGAATTTGAGTTGGAAGTTTCCAAATGAAAACTATGTAATTATAAATTGATGCTATTCTTTGGTAGATAAGTTAAATAAACAATTTAATCTCTGCACCAATTTTCCTCAAATTTGGCATAAAAGCTCTGGGTCAATTTTTTTCAACATAGAAAATTATAAGATAACTTTATTTGTTTAGAAATACAGGAGAAAAGAAAATTATAAGAACATCTAAAGACATAATGTATTTTATTATCTCCTGTAGGATAACAATACCAGAGGCTCAAAACATTTCTTAAATTAACTTTAGGTATACTTATTTGCAAATTCAAAAACCTCCAAAATTAATTTGCAGACTCCAGTCCCACTATGATGCTACTGGAAAAAAAATGGGAAAGAATGAGTATTCATGAAAATGTGGAGGAATGTCAGCTCTATGCACTGCTGGTGGAAATATAAAAAGGTCACCCATTGTGGAACACCAGATGCCAGCCAGTTCCTCAAAAATGTAGAATTACCACAGTACCTAGAACTCTACTTCTAAGTATACAGGGGGGAAAATGAAGGAAGGAGCCAGGTATTTATTCATTAGTGTTCATAGCACCACTCTTCATCACAATCAAAAGGTGAAAACAATTCAAATGTCTATCAGTCAATGAACAGATAAACAGTGATATGAATTCATTGTCTCAGCTATTCAAGAGACAGAGGCAGATGATTGCTTGAGCATAAGAAGTTAGAGGCCAGCCTGGGCAATACAGTGAGACCCTATTTCATACCAAAAAAAGGGGGATTGATAAATGGATAAGTTAACTATGAAAAAACATGGAGTGTCATTTAGTTTTTAGAAAGAAATGAAACTGGGCTGGGAATATGGCCCGGTGGTAAAGTGTTTGCCTCGTATACATGAAGCCCTAGGTTCAATTCCTCAGCACTACATATATAGAAAAAGCCAGAAGTGGTGCTGTAGCTCAAGTGGTAGAGTGCTAGCCTTGAGCAAAAAAGAAGCCAGGGACTCAGGCCCTGAGTTCAAGCCCCAGGACAGGCAAAAAAAAAAAAAACAGAAATAAATGAAACTATGATTCAGGCTACAATGTAAAGGAACTTTGGAAACATTTATGCTAAGTGACAAAAGACAGATACAAAAGAACAAATATTGTATGCTCCCACATAGAGGGAAGCAAATTCATAGAATCAGGGCAGGTTGGAAAGATGACCACTGAATTGGCACTGCCTTTTAATTTGGTGTGCAGAAGAAGGCTGGAAGTGGATGGTGGTGGGAGTTTAACACCGAACATGTGCTTGAAAAAGGCTGACTCAAGGGGCTGAGAATGTGGCTTAGTGGTAGAGTGCTTGCCTAGCATGCATGAAGCCTTGGGGTGGATTCCTCATTACCACATACACAGAAAAAGCCGGAAGTAGTGCTGTGGCTCAAGAGGTTGAGTGCTAGCCTGGAGCAAAAAGAAGGCAGGGACAGTGCGTAGGCCCTGAGTCCAAGCCCCAAGACTGGCAAAAAAAATAAAAATAAAAAGGATGACTCAAGGAGCCTTATATTGTGTGTAGTTTACCACTGTGAGAAAAAAAGTACACATTTAAAGCATTTACTTTCACATTATTTGTTGTGAGCTGTGGCTCACACCTGTAATTCTAGCTGTTCAGGAGGCTGAAATCTGAGCATCTTGGTTGGAAGGTAGCCAAGACAGGAAAGTCCATTGAGACTCTTATCTCCAATTAACCAGCAAAAGCTGGAAGTGTCAAGTACTAGAACACCAGCTGTGAGTTTTTTGAAAAAGCCAAGTAAGAGTTTGGGGGCCTGAGGTCAAGCCCAGGTACCAGCACTAAATTCAAAAAAAGAAAAGAAAAAAAGAAGAAAATAAAAAAGGAAGTAAGCAATTTCCTTTTCTTTACAAAGGCCTTGTTTTGAGTAAGGCTTCCCCAACCCCAATGTTTTACAAAATTATAACTGTTTGTAAAATAACCCATTCTATTGGGGGGGGCATGACTTGCTGTGTTTACAGATCAATGCAAAATTCTGGAAGATTTTTGCCAATAAGAAGCTAAAATTGTTTAACACTACCACAAGGTCGGAGATAGAGATTATAGACAACTGATACTTAATTGCTCTAAAATTACTTCTTCAAAGCAGCACTAGGGGGCATTCTTTTACAATATTTTCTATGTGATCAAAACTACCTAACTCTATCCGTCAGCAAAGTCCCAGGTAGCCTTCGTTGATTTCAAAGTATCACCTTCACATCTGACTCGTGCATCTGCTGCTTCCCTTAAATCTCAAGAAATAAAACGAGGAGAAAGAAAATTACCTATAAGAGTTTAAGCGCTAGTTCTAGCCCATTAAACCATCACCCCCTACTGGGGTAGTTATTAGTTTTAGAGACAATAAATAAGGAATAATGATTTTTAAATAGCTTTCTATATTGGTGGGATTTTTTTTAATTCTCTGTGATCATAAGATATTCTGATGGCCTGTCTAGAGAATCAAGCCCTGAAAATAGCAGCATCCAATTAGACCCCAATGCATTACTGTACCTTTATTTTCAGTCTGATATATGGGTAGCCTGGATTAAATTGATATTATCACAGAAAACTGAGATATCTAGGGCACTTGCTTTTGGGAAAAGCTTCAAGTCAGGTTCTATTAGCATTTAATAAATTCCTTAGAGATTCATGTCTGTAAAACAAGTACAATTAAAATTTAAACACACAGTTGTATGCATACAGAGAAAAAATAATTAGCAGTGAAATCTAGTAGAAAGTAGTTTTGGAATTAAGGAATATGAGTTCCAATTCTGACTCAATTGCCTACTAGTTGTGTGATTATGGCCAAATTACTCAGTTTCTCTGGAATCTAGTTTCCTTTTTATAAGATGGAACTTTTTAGGGCATGTTCAGTGTTTGTTTGATCATGTGTTTATCTGGGAAGATAGCAAAACATGTCTAACAGATGGACTTTTCTAGAACTGAACTGTCTAGAATCATATCTCAAAGCACAATTCACACTCCTTATAACCTTGAGCAAATTACATGCCTTGTTTTTGCCAGGTATGAAGTAAAGATAGTAACCTATCTACTTGATAAGATTGTTTCAAGGATTAGTCATTATTTATAAGGCACTTGGGACACTTTGTTTTTCTTCTTCTTCTACTTTTTTTTGCCAGTCATGCTTGGGACTCAGGTCCTGAGCACTGTCCCTGGCTTCTTTTTGCTCAAGGCTAGCACTCTACCACTTGAACCACAGTGATACTTTTGGTTTTTTCTGTGTATGTGGTACTGAGGTATCAAACCCAGGGCTTTGTGCATTCTAGGCAAGCACTCTACCACTAAGCCACATTCCCAGCCCTTGGGGCACTTTTTTTTTTTTTTCTTTTTTTCTTTTCCGAAATGCAAAAGCAAGGCTTTATTCAGGCGAACTGCAGGTCAGGCCTTGTCCTACACTCCGACGCAGCGGAGGTTAGGAGGAAGGCCCCGAGCTGAGATTTCACAGGGCTTATAAAGGCAAAAAAGCAAAGTTACAGCAATCAGGTGTTCAAGCAAGATTAGGATACGGGTACAAATCTGATTGGCTCAGGGCTTGAGGCATTACGGGGCGGTTAGAGTTAAGCATTTCAGGCGGTTAGAGTTAAGCAGAGTTTCCTGACTGGTTGGGCCCTAATAAGCTTGTCTTGCTAGCTGGGATAATTGGCGGCCTGGGTTACTAAAAGTTTAAACAGACAACAAAACGGGGGCTGCCTGAAAATGGGGTTTACTTCAACTCTTCACCACTAATAAACCTCCTTATGAACCTTCTCCTGTCTGTGATTATCTCTGCATGGTCCTCTGGGATGGCCGATACCTAAGCTTTCAGTTTCCTTAGTCAAGATGGAGTCAGCTCTACTTCCTTGGGACACTTTCTGACAGACATTTTGTCACATGTAACAAAATCTGTTTGCTTCAAAGATCTTATATGAGTGTTCCACCTCTGGTTTTCCTGTGGGTTCCTACTTCTTTCTTCTCATATCCTTGCAGACATTTCCCCACGAAACAGAAACAGGCACCTAACTATGCACATTGCCATAGTATTACCTGGTGACACAGCCTTAAAAAGACTTTATTTTTCCTTCTTGTCCTATCTCCCTCCTTCCATACTCCTGCATGAGGGAGTACAAGAATGTCTTCACAGTTCTAGGCAAGGTAGCTGCACTCCTCTCCTTGCCTCCCTGACCACAAGAGTGAAGGAACATTCAGGACAGCAACTCTGGAGATGGACATCTGCCCTCCAGAAAATAGGCAGACCAAGGCCGCCACAGACCCAAAACCATGCCTCAGTATATACATCCAAAAGCCCATGCTGCTGGGGCTTGTTAAAAACCCATCCTTAAGCCAGACACCAGTGGCTCATGCCTGTAATCCTAGCTACTCAGGAGGTTGAGGTCTGAGGATGGTGGTTCAAAGCCAGCACCGGCAGGAAACTCCATGAGGCTCTTATCTCCAATAAACTACTAAAAAAAAAAAAAAAGCCTGGAGTGGCGCTGTTGCTCAAGTGGTAGAGCACTAGCCTTGAGTGAGAGAAGCTCAGGGATAGTACCCAATCCAAGAGGTCAAGACCCAAGACTGGCAGGAAAAAAAAATCCTTGAAGCCAGTGGCTCACACCTGTAATCACAGCTACTCAGGAGGCTGAGATCTGAGATCTGAGCATCACAGGCTAGCCTGGTCAATTAATCATCAAGAAGATGGAAGTGAAGCTGTAACTCAAGTGAAAGAATGCTAGCCTTGAGCACAAATGCTCAGGGGCAGTGCCAGGCCAGTAAGTTCAAGCTGCAGCACTGGCACTAAAATACATACATCCATACCCATCCTTCTCCCTAGACTAAGGACTACACTTTTTTCTCTTGAAAAAGCAGCATATACAGTTCTCATTTTGTATGGCAAAATCAATCAAACCTCACTTTTTCCCAAAACCCTGTTCTCATGATTTGTGAATTGGCCTTGCATTCAAGGGGCTGAATTTCTAATACCATGCCCATTTCCCTTGCCATCCTGGTATTCTGTAGCTACTCTGTCATAGGAGTTCTATTTTTTTTCTTCTCATTAGACAAACAAACGTACTCCCATTTTTCTATTACTATGCCTATGCCTATTGTAATGACTCTGTGTGTGCGTGCGTGCGTGTGTGTGTGTGTGTGTGTGTGTGTGTGTGTGTGTGTGTGTGTATACACTGAGGCTTGAACTCAGGGCCAGGGCACTGTCCCTGAGCTTCTTCTTGCTCAAGGCTATCACTCTACTACTGGAGCCACAGCTCCACTTCCAGATATGTTGGTAGTTTATTGGAGTCTCACAGACTTTCCTGTCTGGGCTAGCATCAAAAACCCCAACCCTCAAATCTCAGCCTCCTGAGTAGTTAGAATTACAGGTGTGAGCCACTATGCCTGGCTGTGTGCTAGTGATTTTTAAGTGCATATTCCCAGGCTCATTTCTGAAATCTAAGGATCTCAGAAGATCCTCAGATGGCCCACAACTCTGTCCATTAGACAATTCCACTTTGATGCTCTTAACACATGCCATGTGCATTTTTTCCCCAAAATCTGTTTTCTGTTCCCTAGCTAAGGAATGGTATTATCAAACAGCTAATCACCCAAATCTAAACCATGTAACTTTAACCCCAACCCCTTCCTCATCCTCTTGCCTAGCTTCCCCTCCTTCTTGTCAACTGTGCTGCCTCTCTCTACTCATCTTTTGTCTGGATTTCTGCAACCACCAGTCTGCTTGTCATTGGCCTTAGCCCTCTTATTCTCTTCTTTATACTGCAGCCAGCTTTCTTTTTCAATTACAAACTTGATTATGTATCTTTCCCAGACTATAGTGCTCCAATGGCTCTTTACTGCCCTCAGAATAAAATCTAAGCAACTAACCACAGCTTCAAGATTTGGCTCCTGCCTCCCTGTTTCATCTCCAAATCATTTTACCTCATGCTTTTATAAACTAGCCATTCTTATCTAATTATCCTAAAAGGGCTACATTCCACTGGCTTTCAGGCTTTGCCAAGAGTCCCTCCTTCTGAAACATCTTCCTCCATTACCAATTCTTACTCATCTCCTGAAAGGTTTCATGTAACTTTCTCATGGAATGATTTCCTGATTGCCTCCCTTACCACTAGCAAATCTAGGTTGATCATCTACTGCAACATATATCATGGGTGCCTTTATGCTTCCATAATGAACAAAAGAGCAAACATTTCTATTTAGCTCCTTCATTTTCAAGTTATCCCCACCCCACCCTTACTGCAGTTTGAACTGAGAGACTATGCTTGCTAAGATGGAATGTTTTTAGTCATCTTTTGCTTTGGTTATTTTTCAAATAGGGTATTGGGTTAATGACCTGGTTAGCCTAGACCACCATGATTCTCCTATTCATAGTTACTTTTCCACCAGTTGGCCTCCATGATCTTCCCAATCTCTGTTTCCTGAGTCACTAGGATTACAGTTATGAGCCACTGTGCCTGAAAGAAGATTTTTGGTTTTTAGTTTTGGGGGGTGGTACTAACATTTAAGACTAGGGTTTTGTGCTTGCTAGGCAGGTGCTCCACCATTAAGCTACATCTCCAGTCCATTTTGTGTTGGTTATTCTTTTGTTTGTTTGTTTTGTTTTTTGACAGTCCTGGGGCTTGAACTCAGGGCCTGAGCACTGTCCCTGGCTTCTTTTTGCTCAAGGCTAGCACTTTACTACTTGAGCCACAGCGCCACTTCCAGCTATTTCTATAGATGTGATGCTGAGGAATGGAACCCAGGGCTTCATACATACAAGGCAAGCACTCTACCACTAGGCCATATTCCCAGCCCTGTGTTGGTTATTCTTGAGACAAGGTCCTGCCTCCTGCCAGGAATGTACCTAATCATGAGCCACATATTTTAGGCTGGATGGCAGGGCACACCACCACATCCAGCTTTCTCCATTGAAACTGAATCTTGTGGACCTTTCTGCCAGGTTGGCTTTGAACCACAATTCATCTGATTTTAGCTACCCTAGTAGCTAGGATTACACATATGAGGCCCCGGTACCCAGCCCAGTAAACTCAATTTTCAGAGCTTTAGCATACTCACATCAGTACCATCTGACTCCAGAATATTTTCATTAAAAAAAGAAACTAAAAGAAACTCATGAACTCTCATTCTGTCCCATCTGTCCTTACTGGCCACTAATCTGCTTTTTAAAGTTTGAGACAGGGTATCACTATGTAGTCCAGGCTAACTTTGAACTTGTTACCTATCTGCTTCAGTCTTGGATTACAGGCATATACCATCACTCCCAGCTTCTAATCTACTTCTCATCTCTATGGATTTTTACAATCTAGATATTTCCTATAGGTTGAATCATGTCACATATGACCTTTAGTGTCTTGCTTAGCTTGTTCTTGAATACTCAGCATCATCACAGACTAGAACAAAGTAGATGCTCAATAAACATTTGCTACTGGGGGCAGTGGCTCATACATGTCATCCTAAATAAGTGGGAAGCACAAAATAGGAAGTTTGTGGTCCCAGTGGGCTAGGACAAAAGGCGAGACACTATTTGAAAAAAGAATAATTAAACTAAAAGGACTGGGGGTGTGGCTCAAATGGTAGTGTACCTGCCTAGCAAGCACAAAGCCTTGAGATCAAACCCTGATTCTGCCAAAAATGAATGGATAGAGTTGGTCCAGTTGCTCATGCTTATAACCCTAGCTACTGAGGAGGCCAAGATCTGAGGGAAGTCCCTAAGACTCTTATTTTCAATGAATGACCAAAAAGCTGGAATTGGAGCTGTGGCTCAAATAGTAGAATGCCAGCCCTGAGTAAAAGGGGAGGGGGGTAAAAAAAGAAAAACCTAAAGGATATTATTGCCCAGGCCCTGAGATCAAGCCCTACTACTGGCACAATAAATAAACTAACAAATAAATAAATGCACAGTGGCAAAGCACTACATAAACAAAGCCTAAAGGTCCAGAAAAGACAACATTTTAGAAAGAGGAGGAATGTTAAATGCCATCTAAATCTGAATACCTACTTTTCTAGATGAAATCATCAAGATTTAGAGAAATCACTGCCTTACTCAGGACCAGCCTGTCATTTAGTGGCAAAAGGAAGCATACAGAAACGGCACTCACAATCCCATCTTCCTAAACTGACTCCCCAAGGTACATTTCCTCTTTGTTTTCACCTCCTCTAATGTCATGAGCCAGCAGCCTCTTCCTACTTGTGGGCTTATTTGCTTGTGTGTTTCTAAACACGGCAGGGTGTCTTTTTCTGTATTCTACCATGAGCTTGCTTCAGGAAGGTAAAAAGGTCCAAATCAGTTTCAAAATAAGCAGGCTCCTTTCAACCTGCAACTATTCTGTTGCTACTGTTATTTTTCCCTGGAGCAGGTGTTGGGGGTGGGGAGGAGGTGCTTCTATTCAAGTACAAACCACTGCTAAACTTTGAAAGCTGGCAACCTAGAGAACATGTACCTCCAGAGAATAGCTCTGATAAAATGTTTTAAAAATCACCTTGTTCTGTTTCATTATCTATGAAACAGGGGTTTCATAACTATGGATTTACAGAGCTCTTAACTTTCAAATGTCTTTTGCTTATGTATTTGTTGGCAATCTTGGACCCAAAACATCTGAGAATAAACGATACACCAATAGTATTCATCCTTACCTTTGGTCTGACCACACTGTGACAAGAATTATGATCTTGAAGAGGCAACATATCTATGATCTTTCTGGAAAAATATATTATCCCAGACCTACCTCCTGACCTACATATCAAATGCCCTATTTTAAACAGTGGCACAATTACTATTTTATCCCTTTCTGAATCTTTCTAAGACTTAAATCTTTATAAGCTTCAGATAGACTAACCAGCTTTTGTTTTGTCTAGTAAGATTTTGCCTACCTTTACTATCCTTTGTTTCTACCACTCCAATTGAAGCCAAAACTAATTTATTTTATTTGTCCAAAGATAATCATATTAGATTTACTAAGGCTCTCAACCCATGTCCCGGTCTTCTAAAGCCACATTTCTTACAAGAAAGCTCCCTATCAAGGAGTAAGAGCCCACACCAGTGGCTCACGCCTACAATCCCAGCTGCTCTGGAAGCTGAGATCTGACGACTGAGGTTCAAAGCCAGCCCAGGCAGGGAAGTCCTTGAGACTCTCATCTCCAATTAACCACCAAAAAAAAAAAAAAAAAAGCTGAGGGTGGAGCTGCGGCTCAAGCGGCAGAGTGCTAGCCCATGAGCAAAGCGCTCAGGGTTAGAACCCTGAGTTCAAGCCTCAGTATTGGCACACAAAATAAAGAGGACATGGAAATAGTTCACAATGACCCACCCTGCCAGAAGATATATATATATACTACTTTTTTAAAGAGAAAAGTTCCTTTCTATAAGTGAATGATATCTAATAGCTAGATTCAGAAATGCTGCCAGATGACCTTCCTTTCAAATGTATTATAAGAAAGATGGCTTTATGCAAAGTTTGTGTCAGCATAAAATGGATCCACGATTCATAAAGCTGGACAGGAGCCGAGGGATCTTTTCCTACTAATTCAAGCCTCACTTTAAAGCAAATTTAGTGGAAGAAGGTGCTGGAACCAAAGAACAATGAATGAAGATGGGAAAGAGAAGAAAGAAAAAGGAAGATGAGTAAGGAAAGGATTTTGTACAACTACTAAAAGATAAAAAAGGGCTGGGGATATGGCCTAGTGGCAAGAGTGCCTGCCTCATATACATGAGGCCCTGGGTTCGATTCCCCAGCACCACATATACAGAAAATGGCCAGAAGTGGCGCTGTGGCTCAAGTGGCAGAGTGCTAGCCTTGAGCAAAAAGAAGCCAGGGACAGTGCTCAGGCCCTGAGTCCAAGCCCTAGGACTGGCCAAAAAAAAAAAAAAAGATAAAAAAAGAAATCAACAAGCTCAAGGTAAGGAAATACGGAGCAGTCATTAAAAAGTTTTTTGGTATTTTTTTTTTTTTAAAGAATAAAGAAGGCCTCACTCTTTTTTTTTTTTTTGGCCAGTCCTGGGCCTTAGACTGGGGGCCTAAGCACTGTCCCTGGCTTTCTTTTGCTCAAGGCTAGCACTCTGCCACTTGAGCCACAGCGCCACTTCTGGCCATTTCCTATAGGGAATTGAACCCAGGGCTTCATGTATATGAGGTAAGCACTCTTGCCACTAGGCCATATCCCCAGCCACAAGGCCTCACTCTTGTAATCCTAGTTGCTCAGGAGGCTGTGATCTGATGATCAAGATTTGCTAATCAGCCTGGGCAGGAAAGTCTATGAGACTCTTACCTCCAATGAACCACGAAAGAGCTGGAAGTGTAGCTATGGCTCAAGTGGTAGAGCCCTAGCCTTAGGCTCAGGGACAGCTCTGAGGCCCTGAGTTCAAGCCTCAGGACCAACACACACACAAAAAAAGAGGTCAACTTAATTCTCATACCAGACACAAATATTCCAACTGAATTATGGATCTAAATGTAAAACATTTAGATATGTAAAACCATAAAGCAAGGGAACCTGGCTTGCCAAATTTTCCCAGAGCTTGCTTCAATAAATTATTATCCACCACTGTAACAAATTCCATTTGGCCCTTATGATTCTGCTACTCCATAATCAGAGTAAATTACTTCTACTCTATTGAGTATTTGTTCATGCTCTTTTGAGTTTTAAATACCTTTTTCGTGCTATTTCAATTACTTGTGCATCAACTTAGTAGAGGAGCTGTACTGTGCCAGGCAGTGTGCAGGATTGTGTATTATAAAATATGGTTCCCATCCCCAGAGATTTATGGTCTGATGAGGGAGAAATTAGATGATCCTCCCAACGATATGTAAAACTCACCCCTGAGGGGGCACAATGTGAGCAAGTCAGCAAGTGAGCAGCCATGGGCTGCATAGCTGGTTTCAGAATAATCTGGAAATTCACACCCCTCATGTCCAGCAGAATTAATAGCCACTCTTCCGCCCAGTAAAAGAGCTCAGGTCATCCCACCCCCCCTCCCCACGACCCTGTTCACCTCAACCGTGGGTCCCAAGCATTGCCTATGGAAGGACATGAGCCTGTAACTGCTGACAACCTGACCAAGGTAAGATAAAACCCAAACGCCCCACCCACAGGCCGACTCCTGGAGGCGGAAGGCTGATGATGACTGACTCCTAGTCAATGCTAATTGAGATTGATTGAAGGGGACGGAACGTGGGAGCATAATGCATGGGGTGGCACTGATCAAGATAGATTGTATTCATAACCACTTAATTTTCTGTAAAGCTGGATTCCTCTATTTCCTCAAATACCTGAATCTTGAAGCCTCTTGGAGGAAGGCAAGGTGAGGTTCTCGGGGTCTTCGCTCCTTTCTTTTTCCTTTTTTTTTTTTTAAATTGGGCTAGTCCTGGGTCTTGAACTCAGGTCCCGGGCGTTATCCCTGGCTTTTGGATTGCTCAAGGCCGGCGCTCTGCCACGTGGGCCACGGCTACAGACCCGTCCGTCTCTGGCTTTTGCTGGTTAACTGGAGGGACGAGTCTTACAGACTTCGCTGCCCGGCTTTTCCTGGCTTTGCACCTTAAGCTCCTACGTCAGGCTAGGATTGCGGGCGCGCCGCCGCTGGCGCCTGGCAAGTGCCTCTTTATATCAGAAATGTGGCGTTTTTATCATTAAACAGCGTGGGGGGGGGGCACCTCTCCTCAGCCCCCACCCGTGTTTCAGGCCCTCAGAAAACTGCCTCCAATTCAAATTTAAAAGCCTCAAGTAGAAAGAAAAGAAAATTAAGCCCAAGACCAAAGGACTTACCGCCACCAACGTCCTTTTCGAGAAAATTCTCCACTTCAACCGGCCGACGACGCTGACTGCTGCTCTAGAGCTAAGGACCCGGCTTCTCCCAGCCTGGACCCGCCCCCTCCGGCTCATGAATAATCAATGAGCCTCTCCAGGGCGGGCCAGGAGCATCTCCAATCAACCATTACCTACTGGGACCCGGCCTCATCGGCCTCATGAATATGCAAATTGAAGGCATGGCGTGGCTAACGGTCTTTGGAGGACTCCGCCCCCTCAAGGTAGGCCCTCCAGGGCCCTGGTCGAAGGCGCTGTAGGCCTCTAAGTCCCACGCGGCGCCTCCGGAAGCCGGGCCTGCGGGACTGCGCCGGCCCTCAGTGGGCAACTGGAGGCCAGAGGAGGAGGGAGACATCTAGAGGGCATCGCTGCCCCTTTCCTATGGCTG
Source organism: Perognathus longimembris pacificus (assembly GCF_023159225.1). NCBI lineage: Eukaryota > Metazoa > Chordata > Mammalia > Rodentia > Heteromyidae > Perognathus > Perognathus longimembris. The sequence continues at coordinate 91,694,804 of NC_063163.1, read as the reverse complement.
GAGCCCTTTCTCTGTCTCTGTCTCTCTCTACATAATATATATTATATAATATGTTATCATATTATTATATATTATATAATATACAATTATCATATGATATACTATGTAATATATAACATATAATATATGCATATGATATAATATGTAAGGCCTAGACAAAATATCAATACAATCTAAATAATTTAGGTAGGCAGAAGTCAGTGGAGCTAGGATACACTGAGTCATTATTCAAAACGCACCTACGGCCCTGCCTAAATAATTGAGCTTGAGTAAAGTTGTTTTACTTCCGCACACCTAGGGAGTTAAAATAAGTCTCTCTCATCCACAGCCAACTATTAACAATGTTAATCCCTACCAGCTATTCTAAGAAAATGCTAAGGATTTAAACTCTAGGAAACATATCTCAAACCCCCTTTTTGGGGTAAACTCCCCAGCTTCAGCCAATCAGCAGGTGGTAGAGAAGGCCTCAAGGTCTAGCTGCGTCTTCAGGCAGCAAGATAAGGGCTAGACAGCCCTGCAGGATGGCATGAGGGCCCGGACCACTGAGCTTAAGTGACCCGCCCCCATGAGCCAGCCAACCACCTTTTCTAGACCTGTTCCCCACACCAGTTGCACCAACCAGCTTTTAAAATTGTTTTATTATTTTCCCACAGCATAATGAAATTTGCTGTAGGATACTATGATGCATGAAACACCCCTGACAACCCTATAAAAACCCTGCTAGACAGAAGGGCAGGGCTCTCAATCCAGATCCGCTGAGTCGGTGAAGGTTGTGAGTCCAGGCTCGAGCTTGCAATAAAGACTCTCGTGTACTTGCATCGGAATCGGCTACTTGGTGGTCTTTGGGGACTCCTGAAATCTGGGCTTATCAAATATACTATATATTATTATATAATGTTACTATAATATATAATGATATATAAATGTATAGTATTAGTATATTAAATATTATAATATATATTAAATATAACATTGTATATGATATACTAAATATAATGTTATATACTATATATTATATATTTATGTTAATAACAAGAATTCTATCATGTGTATTATAAATTATGTTATATAGTTTACATTGTATATTTTATAATTTATAAAATGCATAGCTGTAGTCGGGTGCTAGTGGCTGACACCTGTAATCCTAGGCTGAGATCTGAGGCTGGCAGTTCAAAGCCCCCCAGCTCAGAAAAGTACACGAGACTCTTACCTCCAACTAATCACAGAAAAAACCCAAAGTGGCGCTGTGGCTCAAGTGGTAGAGTGCTAGCCTTGAGCAAAAGGAGCTCAGGGACAGTGCCCAGGCCCAGCGTTCAAGGCCCAGGACCAACAAAACAAAACAAAAAAAATAGTTGTAATATATTACATAATGTATTACATAAAAAATATAACAATTACATTATATATACTATATAATACTATTATATATTTTATAAATAGCATATTTTAAATACTCCATGCATAATATGTACGCCTAAAATATTTTCTATTATAGATATAAAATATATGTTTATATATGATATATGTAAAATAATATATATATAGAACACTAATGTATAATTATACAAATAAATCATGGCCCCGCTCTCCTTGTCCTTGCCCTGGCCTGAACTCAGATTCTTCACGGGAGCTAAGTCCCAGAGTGGGGGACTATGCCCCCTCACATCCTGCCCTGGTGTTTAAGGGGCGCTTAGCATCCTGTGGAGATCTCTGAAAGGTCCTGACACCCTGAACCTCTACAAGGGTGTCTCCTAGGACAGTGAAGGAAAGAGAAGGCCACTGGGCACCAAAGTAAGCAACAACAACAAGACTGAAGCTGAGCAGAGCCTGACTTTAGGACACAGTGTCTTAAAAACACACACTGTGAACTGAAACTATTCCTTTAGTGCGGTCTTTCCCAGCCTTCCTATTACCCAACCTTGGCAATCATAATGTCTCCAGCCCTTGTGAATGTTCCCTGGGGGCAAAATCATGCTGGCTTGAGGCCTGCTTGGGTCCTCTGCTACTTTCCAGGAATAACTGCTTCCTAATTTCCCACAGCACAGCTGGACAGCGTTTCATCACCAGCCTTTTTCCAGCTTTAGAAAAACTTACCTGGTTTTGCTGGCTGGACCTCTACTATCTTTATGGTGGCTGTCATAATTGTCCATCTGCCTTCTGGCCTAACCTCAGCACCAGCATGTCCAACGACTTTCCCATTCTGACCCATATGAATGGAAGTTGAGCCCACTCCCCAACGGAGCCATTCCATCTCACTTTTGGTTTCCTAAACAGAATTGATCTCCATGTAGACTTCATTTCTTCACCATTTAGAAGGTAAATAAGCTGCATTTGAGGGCTGGTCTGGCTGAGCTATCAATCTCCGCATTCTCTGTACTCCCCAATAGAACATCTGGCACACTGTGGACATTCAATAAATGGTGGTGAGCCTGGCATGGTAGTGTGTGCCTGTAATTCCAGCTGCTCAGGAATTTGAGGCCAATCTGTGCAATTTATGGGAACTCTGCCTTAAAATTTTTAATAATTAAAAAAGGAAATGGGGGTGCAGCTCAGTGGTAGAATGATGGCCTACAATGTCATAAATGTTGAACTGAAACAAATTACCCTTTTTTCCTTATCCTTCATTTGTTGGGCTCCTTGTAACATTTGTTTAGATCCTGGATGGGTGAATGAGGCCCAGTGCTGGGAGCTAGGAGACAAAATCTTTCATCTTTTCTACTGACTTATCAACTCCTTGAGGGCAGAAGCTATTCATTTGACTTCTTTCATTATGTTCAAATAGATAAATGAATGAACTCACCAATGACTTCAGAGAACCTGTTAGACACTTAAGAATTGAAATGCTGGAGAAGGCTTTAGAACTTATCCAGCTCTAGTCCTTTATTGAAGAGAGTTTAATTTGCTCACGGTCCCTAAGCTTATTAAGAGAGCAAGTCACACATGCACAATTGCACAATCAGAGGTCCCGCATCTCTCATTTCAAGGCTTGCTCTTGAATCCACCCAGGGTAGCCTCTGATTACTTTTCTGTGAACTTAACTTACAATTCAAATACAGAAGTCCCCAGCCAAACACTTGTTTCTTGTCATCTCAAAAGCTTTGAACTTGTACTCTGATTAAGTCCAGCCCTGGGGGATAATGGCCTAATGAACTCAAACATGATATATGATAGTCAAACAGTTTCCAAGCTGATTTTTCCCCCTTGTCAGAGATAAGAAACTGGAGATTGTCTCTATTCAAAGCAAAGCCTCTTGAGTTTGTTGTTGTTGATTGATCAGCTGACTATATTGACAAGACACTGATTGGTTCCATGTTGAAGAAAACATACAATACAAAACACGGAAAAAATTGGTTCCATCTCCTCCCTCTTATTTACCCTTACCCACCCACCCCAATTACTAATCATTGTGAATTGGTCAGAATAGAACTCAGAGCCATCTTGTTTGTTTTGGAAGGCTAAATTATTCACTGACATCACTGGGGGGACTGGAGATAATGACATGGCAGAGGATAAGTTGAGTAGGAAATGGAGACCTCAAATCCTACTCCACATGTAGAAAAATGCTTTGCAAATATTAATGGAAGCAGAAGTCAGGGCGAGGGGCTAGAAGTGGCAGCTCTAAGGTCTGAATGAGGAATTGAGGCAGCTTTCACCACAAAGGGGCATTGTAGGAGAAGAGCATGCATGTGTCGTTTCTTTTCTTCATACTTCAGCAATGGCTAAGTGATTTCAAGAATCACACACATTTTTACCTAACACTCTTGAATCGGGAGAGAAAAGAAGATATAAGATGCATTCATTCTTCTGGCACTAATGCACTTCTGAGAGCTAAAGATTGCCTTTCAATGCCAAGTGCCTCATGGTTGACAAAATGGCTGAGGAGAGATAGGCCCCTTTCATCTTCCTTGCCTTCTCCACTCAATTGTGACTCTCCTGTTGCTTTATTTCAAGCCCTCTGGTTTTACGTGAGGATGTTACTTTATCCTAGTTTCCACTGGGGAGCAAGGTATGGTAGTGTTTGCTTGGATTTTTGTTTGTTTGGTGGTAATGAGGTTTGAACTCAGAACCTTGTGCTTGCTGGGCCAGTGCTTTACCACTGAGCCACACCTCCAGCGTGGCTTTTCTGGCTGATTATTTTTGTTTTCTTTTCTTTTTGTTGTTGTTATTTGTTTTATTTTTGTTTTGGGCTAGGACTGAGGCTTGGACTGGGACTCAGAGCCTTGTGCTCTAGCTTGGCTTGACTGGCACTCAGGCACTTGAGCCATGCCTCTACTTCCAGTGTTTTGCTGGTTAATCAGAGTGGCAAGGATTTGGCTGCTCAGACTAGTTTCCAACCTTGCTTCTCAGATATTAGTCTCCTAATGAGGTGCCAGACTTTGAAGTCAGGCCCCACCACGTGAACCCCATTTTAGAATCGAACCCTGAGCCAATCAGATTTGTACCTGTGTTCTAATCTTGCTTGCACAGCTGATTGTTGTAACCTTGTTCTTTGCCTTTATAAGCCCTGTGTAATCACAGCTCGAGGCTTCCTCCTAACCTCCGCTGTGTCGGTGGGTAGGACGAGGCCCGAGTTGGCAGCTCGTTAAATAAAGCCTTGCCTTGCTTTTGCATTTCGGAGTGTCTGAATCTCGGTGGTCTTCTTGGGGGTGGTCTTGCAACTTGGCACAACATTTGGGGTTTCGTCCGGGATAGCCCCAGAGACCCCGAGATCCCAGACTCCGAAGGTAAGAAAACAGCACTGTTCATTTGTCTTGTCCTGTAATTTGTCTGTTTTGCTTTTGCTTATACTTGTAGGGCGCGAGTCAGTTTGGTTTTTGGCCAGAACTGACCAGGAGGGCCTCCTAAACGAGACTCAACCCGCCCACCTTGTACTTGGGTCTGCTCCTTCTGCTTATCTGGCAGGAGGTTGTGGGCCAACTTGGGTCCACTCCTCCCGTACCCTGGCAGGAGGTTGTGGGCCAACTTGGGAGATCTCCAACTCGTAACTCGGGTCCACTCCTTCTGCACCCTTGCAGGAGGTTGTGGGCCAACTCGGGTCCACTCCTTCTTACAGGAGGTTGTGGGCCAACTCGGGTCCATTCCTTCTGCACCCTTGTAGGAGGTTGTGGGCCAGCTTGGGAGATCTCCAACTCGTAACTTTTCTTAGGCCTGTGTGTTTTCCTCCTTTTGTATTAATTATTTGTTTCTTGTAGCCTTTTGGACTGAACATCTGATCAGAGCTATAGATAACGTTCTGAGGACCTCCATCTAGCCCCCTAGACTTGATCCTAGCTCACTGGAGGGAGGTTAAGGAGATCATTTTTGTGTGTTTTTTTCTTGCACTGTGCCTGACTGACAAACGGATGATGGGGAACGTTCCTTCCACTCCCCTGGACTTGACTTTAGCTCACTGGAAAGATGTACAGGTGACAGCCCACAATCAGTCAATCAGTGAGAATGTCTGCAAAAAAAGAACTCTAGGGGACCCCCACCCAGCCTTCTTAAGCAGAAAATTGTTTGGTGCGCTAAAATGTTTTACTAAGACTAAAAATGTTTTACTAAAACTATCAAGCCCTGGGAAATGAGGCTGGAGAATGCTAAAATCATTTGTTAAAGGTTTTTGTCTTAAAATGTACGGCCGATGCTTATTCAGCGCGCTTTAAGATCTTTTGAAAATGTATGTGTGTGTGCATGTGTGAGTGTGAATATGTTCAAGACTGCAGTATGATGCAAAACTAAGTTTAAATTCAAAGGTCTTCATGCCATGCAGTAACTGGGACTGAAGAAAAAAAAAAAGAGGCTCTTTTAAAACAAGCAGCACGTAAGCAAAGGGCGGCACCTGGTTTCAGATTGCCTGTGAGCTTCAGTTTTTCCGATGCAGATAAAAGCTAAAGTGTTGTGTTAGTGTTAAAAAGGCTTTGGAAATCAAGAATACATTTCTAGATAAGAAATTTGGAAGTAAAATTGTCCTAAATAATTATTGCAAAGTGAGAAAAGGAGAATTATGGCTACCAAAATGTTTAATTGCCATTCCAGCTTCTTTGTAGGTTTTTTTGTAACAGTTTCCAGCAGGCCCACAGAGAAGCACAGGTGATTCCTACAAGTTTGTCAAGATCTAATACTGACCCTTAATAAGTTCCAGGCCAGCTGACCCCTTTGCCCTGGATGACAACTACCGTGATGGAACATGGGAGGTCTCCAAGCACCCAACTCAGCCGCTTCGCCTTCGCCTCAAGAAAAGAAAGTTAGACTGAATATTGTTATAATTTTCTTTTTGCCTTCTTTCCTTACTACCCTGGATAAGTGTTGATGTCATTTTGGCAGCTCACTCCAAAGTGAGGTGACCCCCTTATTTTAGGTAGTTTTGGGCTTGCTCAGGAGTACGGCTATAGCCACCCGACACTTAGAGCACAGTTGAGAAGTTTATGTATTATTTTGTTGCTTACATTTGGATACTAAACACTATACAGCTAATGGTAAGTCTGTATAGCTGAAAGTTAATTTTCAGTTTGCAGTAATCCTGCAGTCCCTTGGAAAAGTAGACTAAGGTTATAGGTTCCTGGCTAGGTAAGGTCAACGCCCCTGAGTCAGCCTGAAGAAATTACAGAAGATGGATGATCTTCACCCATCAGCCCCCCTTTAAAATCAAGGGACCAGAGTTGTTTTTGGGAAGATGAGGCAGGATAAACTAGAGGCATGCAAAACAGAAGTACAGAGACTATTCTTGTAAGAAATGGTGACAGGCCCTTTGGTTACTACATTGGGCCCTACTGGCCCATGCCTTACCTCTATATCATCCCCTAGACATGCAAGCCATTGAAATGGACAGAATGGAGCCATGATTGGCTCCCAAGCTACCAAAAAGAAAAAGGGGGAAATGAGGTGCCAGACTTTGAAGTCAGGCCCCACCACGTGAACCCCATTTTAGAATCGAACCCTGAGCCAATCAGATTTGTACCTGTGTTCTAATCTTGCTTGCACAGCTGATTGTTGTAACCTTGTTCTTTGCCTTTATAAGCCCTGTGTAATCACAGCTCGAGGCTTCCTCCTAACCTCCGCTGTGTCGGTGGGTAGGACGAGGCCCGAGTTGGCAGCTCGTTAAATAAAGCCTTGCCTTGCTTTTGCATTTCGGAGTGTCTGAATCTCGGTGGTCTTCTTGGGGGTGGTCTTGCAACTTGGCACAACACTAAGAAGCTAGGAGCATAGGTGTCAGCCGCTGCTGCCCAGGTTTGCTAGGTCTTTTTGTTTGTTTTGTTTTTTGGGGGAGGGTGAGAGAGAGAAAGAAGAAGCAGAAGAAGCAGAAGCAGAAGCAGAAGCAGCAGCAGGAGAAGCAGCAGGAGAAGGAGAAGGAGAAGAAGGAGAAGGAGAAGGAGAAGAAGAAGAAGAAGAAGAAGAAGAAGAAGAAGAAGAAGAAGAGGAGGAGGAAGAAGAGGAAGAAGGAGGAGTCCTGGGACTTGAACTCAGGGCCTGAGCATTGTCGCTGGCTTCTTTTTGCTCAAGGCTAGCACTCTACCACTTGAGCCACAGCGCCACTTCCAACTTTTTCTATATATGTGATGCTGAGGAATGGAACCCAGGGCTTCATGTATACGAGGCGAGCACTTTACCACTAGACCATATTCCCAGCCCTTATGTTTTGTTTTGACTCAAGGCTAGTGTTTTGACTCAAGGCTATCACTTGAGTGACACCTCCACTTCTGGGTTTTTGGTAGTTAATTGGAAATGAAAGTCTCATGACTTTCCTGCTTGAGCTGGCTTCGAACTACATTCCTCAGATCTCAGCTTTGCCCTACCACTGGCTCCTTACCATGGGCCCAGAGCCAAGCAACCAGTAGCTGAGGCAGCTGAAACCATGAGCCGAATGAGTCTGTCCTCCTCATTGGTTGCTTGTCTCCGTTATTTTGGGAATGTAATGCAAGTCGGCCTGGGATTTGCAATGGGGAGGAAGGTGGCTTGTGGCGCTTCTGTCTGTATCTATGAATGGAAACCTAGCACATGAAGCACTACTGGAAAGCAAAGAGAATAGGAAAGTTCAATGTTCAGTGAAAACTTATATATTCTTCTTATTATATATTATATAATATTGACTGATAATATTGTTGATTCGAGATTGTATGTGTGTGCATGTGTGTGCCTGCATGTGTGTACACGCACATGCCAACACTAGGGCTTGAACTCAGTCCCTTAGCTTTTTCATTCACAGCAAAGTAGAATCCACAGCTCCACTTCCAGTTTTTTTTTTGTTGTTGTTTGTTTGTTTGTTTGTTTTGCAGGTCCTGGAGCTTGAACTCAGGGCCTAGGCACTGTTCCTGAGCTGCTTCTACTCAAGCCTAGCTAGTGCTCTACCGCTTGATCCACAACGTCACTTTCCAGCCTTTTCGGAATATTTTATTGGAGATAAGAGTCTCACAAACTTTCCTGTTTGGGCTCACTTGGAACTGTGATCCAGATCTCAGCCTCCCAAATAACTAGGATTACAGGTGTGAGCCACCAACACCTGGACACTTCTAGTTTTTTAGATGGTTAATTGGACCTCAGAGTCTCACAGACTTCCCTAACCCAGGGTGGCTTTGAACTTCAATCCTTAGATCTGTCTCCTAAATACCTAGGATTACGGGTATGAGGCATGGGTGCCTGATTTGATTTGGGATGTGTGTGTGTGTATGTGCATGTGTATTGATATACACATACATACACACACATATATGTGTAGATTCTCTATATGTCATATATTAAAATATGTATATATGTGTGTATACACATACATATACATACATATGTATATATTATCTATATTTTCATATATTAAAATATGTATGTGTGTACATGTATGAAGGCAAGATACAGGGTTTCCAACTTGGCTGTAGCTTCTGAATTGTCTCCATCCATTGGCAGGCAAAGAGATGGCAGTCAGGGTAAACTAAACTCCCAACCCTAAGGTCTAACTAGAATCTCCCGCTTCTACCCACTCCCTGTCAGCCTCCAAAACATAATCCCACGTGTAGGCGGTGATTTATTGTGGCCTTCGGGCCCGGCTCATGGTTGCCTATCAATTTCTAAGCCCTCTGAATTGATTTCTCTGGATGGGTGGAGGGATTTCCAAGTGGGCTGTGCTCCGGGGAAAGCCTGGGGTTTAATGAACTGGAACAAGAAATGACAGGGGCTGTAAGTGACAGGCCGCCTGCTCGAGTGCCCGTCTGAGATGGAATGGAGGGACACAGGGGCTTCGCACGCATTTGAGAAACGTTCTGCAGGGCAGCTTGCTTTGACGTCCCACTGAGGAAGTTTTGATGCTGACATGTAGAGTAACACAGTTCCTCTGAATGATGAGCAACGAAGACAAAAAGTTTCCAACAAAATCAAATCGAGCCTGGCTTTCCATCTCTGCTCCCTAGAAAGCCTGAACAGAGATGGGAAATGAGACAAGGTTCAAAATTCTCCACACAGCCAGGCACTGGTGGCTCACGCTATAATCCTAGCTACTCAGGAGGCTGAGATTTGAGGATCGTGGTTCAAAGCCAGCATGGGCAGGGAAGTATGTGAAACCCTTATCTCCAATGAGCCACCAGAAAACCAGAAGTGGGGCTGGGGCTCAAAGTGGCTCGTCTAGAGCAAAAGAGCTCAGGGACAGCGCCCAGAGAATGGCACTGAATTCAACCAAAAAAAAAAAAAAATTTCCCCACATCATTGGCTTTCCAGAGTTCTTGGTACTAGAAAATGCCAGTTGCCAAGGGGTGCCAGTGGCTCACACCTGTAATCCTACCTACTTAAGAGGCTGAGATCGAGGATCATGGTACAAAGTTAGACCAGGAAGGAAAGTCTGTGAATCTCTTTTTCTTTTTTTTTTTTTTTTTTTTTTTTGCCAGTCCTGGGCCTTGGACTCAGGGCCTGAGCACTGTCCCTGGCTTCCTTTTTGCTCAAGGCTAGCACTCTGCCACTTGAGCCACAGTGCCACTTCTGGCCGTTTTCTGTATATGTGGTGCTGGGGAATCGAACCCAGGGCCTCATGTATACGAGGCAGGCTCTCTTGCCACTAGGCCATATCCCCAGCCCTGTGAATCTCTTATCTCCAATTAATCACCAAAAAGCTGGAAGTAGAGCTGTGGCTTAAGTGGTAGAATGCCAGCCTTGAGCAAGAAAGCAAAGGGACAGCACCCAGGCCCCGAGTTTAAGCCCCAGTACTGAGCCACCCCCTAAAAAAAAAAAAGACAGGTGCCAAGAAATAGTTTAGAAGAATTACAATGTGATCTCAGGCCCTAAGAAACCTTTTCTTTCTTTAATTTATACTAATGGTCTCTGAAAGGGTCCTTAACTTAAAACCAAGAATTTTTATGATTTTAGCACAAACTGAACACAATAATATAAGAAATAAGGGTCAGGTTTTTCTAACATCTTTTACAGACAAACACCTATTTGTTCCTAACAAGAGAAAGGTTAAGCATTTGGGAAGTATAAGATGTCACTGAAAAATTATCTACATCACTTTAAAAATAAAAGAGAAAGGCCGGTGCCAGTGGCTCACGCCTATAATCCAAGCTACTCAGGAGGCTGAGATCTGAGGATTGCAATTCAAAGCCAGCCTAGGCAGGAAAGTCCAAGAGACTTATCTCCATCCAATTAACCACCAGAAAACCGGAAGTGGCTCTGTGGCTCAAATGGTAGAACGTTAGCCTTGAACAAAAGAGTTCAGGGACAGTGCCCAGGAAGGCAGAGTGGTTTGTGCTGGTAATCCAGCTAGTAGGGAAGGGGAAAAGGGGAAGATTGTGATTCCAAGCCAGCCCAGGGGGGAAAGTGTTGGCAAGATCTCATCTTAACCAACTAGCTGAGCACCGCAACATGCATTTATACTCCCAGCTATATGGGAGGCTATCGAGGTCGGAAGATTGCAGTCTGAGGCCAGCAGGGAACAAATATGCAAGACAATATCTAAAAGAGAATCTAAAGTGAAAAAGGCATTATTGTTTTCAAATGTTCTCTTAGTAGTATACTTTAGTTGTACAAACAGGAGGGAGGTTTTGTGGTTTGTGTACATGTGTGTGCCCGTCCTGGGTCTTGTCAGGGCCTTGTGCACACCTGTGCTTTATCACTTGAGCCACATCTCCAGTTCCATGTGGTGGGGGGAGTTTCATTGTAACATTTCCACATGTGCAAATGGGATCGTATGTCATGATCTCTGGGTTTTTGTATGTGTGTGAGTGTGGGTATGTGGCACACACATGCCAGTCCTGGGGCTTGAACTCAGGGCCTGGGCTCTGTTCCCGAGCTTCTTTTGCACAAGACTAGCACTCTACCACTTGAGCCACAGCACCACTTTGGGCTTTGCTGGTTAATTGGAGATAAGAGTCTCATAGACTTTCCTACCTGGGCTGGCTTTAAGTCAAGACCATTAGCTCTCAGCCTCCTGAGTAGCTAGGCTTACAGGTTTAAGCCGTTAGTGGGTGTGGTCCATGCACTTATTCTTGTACCGAGGTAAGATCTACTGCAGAGACACTGAGAGAAGCACAACCCTCTAGATACTGGCAAATTCTGTGTTTATTTGCCATTCTCATATTCTCTTTAGTGATGTATGTGTTCAAATTTTTATTCTTACTTTTAAGTTATATTATTAAGTTACTATTAAGTTATATTATTTATACAGGTGGATTTATTGTTACATTCCCACACATGTCCACTGTATTCCAACCAATCTCACCCAGCCATAACTCCCTCTGCCCCCTTTGACCTTTTGTTGTTGTTGTCATGGGGCTTGAACTCAAGACCTGGGTGCTGTCACTGAGCTTTTTCACCCAAGGCCAGTGCTCTACCACTTTGAATCACAGTGCCACTTTTCTAGTGGTTAATTGCAGAGTAGAGTCTCGTGGACTTTCCTGTCCAGGCTGGCTTTGAACTGGGATCCTTAAGTCTCAGCCTCCTGTGTAGCTTGGTTTACAGGTGTGAGCCACCGGTGCCTGGCTCCTCTTTTATCTATTTTTATCGGGATTGCTTCTCTAATAATGGAATTGTAAGACCTCTTTGCATGTTCTGGATATGTCCTTTATCCTAAATGTATTCTGTGATAGTTACTTTCCAGTCTGTGGCTTATGTCTTCTTTCTCTTAACAGTGTTTTTTTGATGAACAGTTTTGAATTTTAAGGAAGTCCAAATAATACTTTTAACGCTTGGTGTGTTTATCACCTAACCCGAGGTCAGAAAATCTGCTGCTCCTCCAAGACTTTTATTCCTTCAGCATTCACATTTTGAAAACTCTGTACATGATATTGTTCAAGGAGAAGCTATTTACAAGATTTTCCTTCTTCCACTGAATTCCAGCAACACCTTTGAAAGCAAGCACTAATGTCCTCTTCTGTCCAGTTCTTTCCGTGTGTGTGTGTGTGTGTGTGTGTGTGTGTGTGTGTGTGTGTGTGTGCCAATCCTGAGGTTTGAACTCAAGACCTGGGTAATGTCTGCTTTTTTGCTCAAAGCTAGCACTCTCTCACTTGAGCACAGCTCCACTTCTGGCTTTTTGGTAGTTTGTTGGAGATTTGGAGATAAGAATCTCAGAGGCTTATCTGTCTGACTTAGCTTTGAACCGTGATCCTTAGATCTCAGTCTCCTGAGTAGCTAGGATTACAGGTGTGAAGCCATAGCACCTGGCTTCTCAGTCTAGTATTAATTTTTTTCTGACCTTATTTATGATCCTCTGTGATGTTTTGAAGCCATAGAGTTTAGTTTCTCCAACTTCATTTTTCTTCTTTCAGATTATTATGACCCTTTCAGGTTATTTGCTTTTCCATAGTAATTTTAGAATCAACTGGTCAATCTCTACAAAACTCTCTACTGGGATTTTAATTGGGCTTGGGTTTGCATTGCATCTCTTGATCAATTAGGGAGAATTAATGTCTTAAGAATATGGAGTCTTTTAATCTGCAAGCATGGAATATGTCCTTATGTATTTAGATGGTTTGAAATGTCTCTAAGCAGTGTTTGTAGTTGTTTTCACTGTATTGGTCTTATGGTATTTTGTTTAATTAATCCCTAAGTGTTTCATGTTGGTTGATTCTTATGTAAATGTAGGTTTTAAAATTTCAACTTGCAATAATTTGTTACTAGTGTAGAGAAATACATTGGATTTTTGTTACATCTTATATATTTATACATTTGCTATATTCTGTCTATTTTTAAATAAAAATAAATAAAATAAAAATAAACAGTCCTCTAGATTCTGCATATCCTAAGATTGCCAAAGGCTTTCATATCTCCCTTTTGATTGTTTTTTAGACTGTGTAGGGTTTTTTAAATTATTATTTCATAGTCTTTCAAAATATGTTTGTCTGTCCTATGCAACTGACAAAATGTTCATAGAATGCTTAATAGCTGACAAGCACAACCCTGTATTGTAGGAAGGACTTATGACCCAGTTTGTTTATTTTCTCATTTCTTTATTGTTAAAGTGATATACAGAGGAGTTACAGTTTTATATGTAAGACAGTGAGTATATTTCTTAGAGACGTGGAGACAGAGACAAGGAGAACCACATTGCTAAGACCCACAACTGGGTTGGAGCTAAGATTTTATCCTTGGCTTTGCCTTGGGGGCTTATGCTCCAATCAGCCACTCTCAAATCAAATTCAGCCTTCCTTCCTTCCTTCCTCCCTCCCTCCCTCCCTCCGTCCCTTCCTTTTCTTCCTTTCTTTCCATCTTTTTTCCTCTTTATCCCTCTCTCCCTCCCTCCCTTCTTATCTCTCTTTCTCTCTCTCTCCTTCCCCCCTTTCTTTGGGCCAGTACTGGGGCTTGAACTCAGGGCCTGGGCACTGTCCCTTTTCACTCAAGGCTGGTGCTCTACCCCTTGAGCCACAGCTCCACTTCTGGCTTTTGGCTGGTTAATTGGTGATAAGAGTCTCACAGACTTTCCTGCCTGGGATGGCTTTGAATTGGGATCCTCAGATCTCTGTCTCCTGAATAGCTAGGATGACAGTTGTCCCTCTCTCTATCAAGGTTCCCTTTATTGCAGCTTCACTGTATTGAGGGTTTTTTTGTTTTTGTTTTTTTAATACCTAGTGACCCCTCATGAAGCAGCAGTAAGTGACTATCTAATGCTGCTACTTCGTGGATTTTCACCTGTGGCAGGGTCTCTGGAACATAGCTCTGACGATAGGCGAGGGGTCACTGTACAGTCATGAGCCACTAGTGGCTGGCTTCTTTCAGACTGAGCTGAAGTATACCCACAAAGGGACTAGAATAGCTAAGGAATTTGGATTTAGAAAAACAAAGCTAGCCGGTTACTGGTGGCTCATGCCTGTAATCCTAGCTATTCAGCATTTTTTCTGCCCGTCAGTGTAGAAAAGTCTATGAGACTCTTATCTCCAGTTAATCACAACAAAAACTAGAAGTGGAGCTGTGGCTCAAGTGGTAGAGCACTTGCCATGAACAAAAAACGTTCAGGGGGGCAGCACCCAGACAGACAGACAGACAGATGAGAGCTAGATAGTATACAATGTACAAGTGATACACATTCAATAGCGTTTATCTGTCTGTTATATCTATCAGATTTTTGTCATAAAGTAGAGATATTTTTAAGTACTTAGTAACTCATTAAAAATAGCAATAATAGCTGGGTGCTGGTGGCTCATGCCTATAATCCTAGCTACTCGGGAAGCTAAAATTGCGGTTTGAAGCCAGACCAAGCAGAAAAGTTGATGAGATCACCATTCAACATGATTGAGTTTCAGCACAAAAGCAAGCTCCAGAACTGGCACACACACACAAAAAAAGTAGCAATAATAAAACCACCCATTTATCCAAACAGCATCTTTATTAAGAACACACCATAACTGACTGGGCGCAGGTGGCTCATGCCTGTAATCCTAGCTACTCAGGAGGCTGAGATTTGAGGATCAAGGTTTGAAACCAGGACAGGCAAGAAAGTCCACGAAACTCTTGTCTTCAATTAGCCACCAGAACACCAGCTCAAAGTGGTAGAGCACCAGCCTTGAGCAAAGGAGCTCAGGATCAGCATCCATGCCCTGAGTTCAAGCCCCACAACCAACAACAACAAAAACTGAAGTTAAAGAATGAGGGCGCCGGGCATGTGGCTTAGCGGTAGAAGGCGTGCCTCGCATGCACAAAGCCCTGGGTTTGATTCCTCTGCACCACATAACCAGAAAAGGCCAGAAGTGGCGCTGTGACTTAAGAGGTAGAGTGCTAGCCCTGAACAAAAAAAAAAAAGAAGCCAGGGACAGTGCTCAGGCCCTGAGCCTAAGCCCCAGGACTGACAAGAAAAAAGAAAAAAGAATGAAATGAGCAACACTGCCATTCTCCTTAGAAGGGTGGCACTGTCTTCCGTCTGTGAATTTCTTTTTAACACCTGGCTGAAAAGAAGACAGCTGGATTCTCAGTGCTGCTCTGGCATTAATTGGCTGCCATGTCACGGGGCCTTTGGAAATGGCACTGTGCCCTTGGCTAAGAAAGCAGGTGAGGAGACAAATCACCACTTAGCATTCTTCATGTCTGTCCCAGAGCTGCCCCCCACCTTCGCACCCCCCCCCCCCATGCACACGGGAACCCAGTCCCCAAGTCACCTCTCTTAGCTGTTGCTTTAATGGGCGGCCAGAAGAGAAATAAAATACTCAGGTTTAGAAAGGATCAGGGTTGGTGGGAGCAATTGTTTATTACCAGTGTTCCTGGTGCCTCGCCATTCCCAGCTGCCAGGAGGAACAGTGCATCTCCTGTCCCTGCCCCAGCCCCACGGGCAAGCAGAGGAGAGCAGCAAGGGGCAAGTTGGTTCAAGGTCACTGCCTCTACTCTCTTTTCTTCTAGACATAATGAGTTCCATGGTGTGCATTAAAATTAGTCTTGTTCTGTGTGTGGGGGGGGGGGACTTGAACTCACTGGGTTTATTTGCTCACAGCCGGTGCCCTACCACTGGAGCCATGCCTCCAGCCTGGTTTTTGGCCTGTTTTTTATTTTTTTGCCAGTCCTGGGGCTTGGACTCAGGGCCTGAGCGCTGTCCCTGTCATTTTGCTCTACCACTTGAGCCACAGCACCACTTCTGGCCGTTTTCTATATATGTGGTGCTGAGGAATTGAACCTAGGACTTCATGTATGCGAGGCAAGCACTCTTGCCACTAGGCCATATTCCCAGCCCTTGGCCCACTATTTTTAAAATGGAGTCTCACAGACTTTTCTGCTCAGGTTGGATCTGAACCTTGATCCCCCAGATCTCAGCCTTCCTAAGTGTCTAGGATAACTGGTGTGAGCCACTGGCACTTGGCTATAGTCTTTGTGTTTTTTTTAATGCTCTTTTTTTTTTTCTTATTGTCAAAGTGATGTAGAGAGAGGTTATAGTTTTATACGTTAGGCCTTGGGTACATTTCTTGTACTGTTTGTTACCTCCTCCCTCATTCCCCCTCCCCCCTCCCCCATAGTCTTTGTTTTGACTTATGTACGTATTCACCTATGCTCTATGTCCCGTTCTATGGGATGATGGTGGCTGAAGGTAGTAAATTTTCCCATCCCCTGTCTCAGTCACACTCTGTCCTTACCACACTTCCTGTTTCTGAATGACTTTTTTTTTTTATCTCATAGTCAATAAAGTTCATTTAAAATGACTTTGGAATTTTCTGAGTCACTCCAGGCCTCTGTTCTTGGCTAGCCTCCATAGAAATCATAGACATGTTCAGATATTTCCCTAGCTGACAAGAGATTTTTTTTCCTATAAGTGATTTTACATTATGAAATGGGAGAGTGGATCTTTAAGCCATAGAACAAATGTTTGATAAAATGCCTTTTATTTCCATAACTTTTCTCTCTCATTTTTGGTCATGGGACTTGAACTCAGAGCCCGAGCCCTGTCCCTGAGCTCTTTTTTTTGCTCAAGGTTAGTGATCTACCACTTTGAGCCATTGCTCCGCTTCTGGTTTTCTGGTGGTTAATTGGAGATAAAAGTCTCACAGACTTTCCTGCTCAGGCTGGCTTTGAACCATGATCCTCAGATCCTCCTGAGTAGGTAAGATTATAGGCGTGAGCTACTGGTGTCCAGCTTATTTCTGTAACATTTAATTGCATGGACCTAAAGGGAAACCATAATTAATGGGGGTGGGGAATGAGAAAGAGAGGGGGGTAGAGGAGACATTCCAGTGGCTCACACCTATAATCCTAGTTACTCAGGAGGCTGAGATATAAGGATTACAGTTCAAAGCCAGCCTGGGCAGGAAAGTCCCTAAGACTCTTATCTCCAAGTAACCACCAAAAAGCCAGAAGTGGGGCTGTGGCTCAAGTGATTGAGAGTACCAGCCTTGAGCTAAGGGATAGTTCCCAGGCCCTGAATAAAAGCCCTAGTACAGAAACCAAAAAAGGCAAAAAGCAAAAGAAAGAAAGAAAGAAAAGGAAGAAAGGAAGGAAGGAAGGAAGGAAGGAAGGAAGGAAGGAAGGAAGGAAGGAAGGAAGGAAGGAAGGGAGAGAGAGAGGAAGGAAGGAAAGGAAAGGAAAGAAGGAAGGAAGGAAGAAAGGAAGGAAGGAAGGAAGGAAGGAAGGAAGGAAGAAGAAAGAAAGAAAGAAAGAAAGAAAGAAAGAAAGAAAGAAAGAAAGAGCCACTATGGATCAACACCCTTACCTACAGTTAAGGGCAAAATGCTCAATGAATTGTTCAAGGTGAAAAGCAAGCTCTGTCTGGGCTTTAGCGTCAGAGTTTTAGGATATGATTAAAGCCCTGGGACAATAGGGCCTGTTTTCCAGACAGTTCCATCCACCATCAGCACTCCAGGTGGCTCAGAATGTTTCAGAGCGAGGGAAAATACATCCTGCCGCGTTCAATCACCCTCATCTTGAGGCCTGCAGATAAACACTGTTATCAAAAGAAGACTTGAGTCTCCAGTGAGCACTGAATGACTCACTTATTCCTTCCTCTGGCCCATAAAATGGTTTTTCAGTGTGGAGGACAATTCTCCACATGACTATTTATGTCCTTGTGGAGACTCAGCCCCGTGGCACTCTGGAGGGAGAAAACCGTGATTCTCAGTATCAAGGTGTTTATAACCTGTGCAGTTGTCTGCTTTATGGGGGGGCAGCAAGTAGAGAAAGATTGGGAAGGAGGGGTCTGGTGGGGTGAGGTGGGGATGGGAGGAAGGAGAAAATTTGTACTAGGCTATCAAGGATGGGAAATTTAGCCTGGTGGCTCACACCTGTAATCCTAGCTACTCAGGAAGCTGAGATCTCTGAGGATCAAGGTTCAAAGCCAGCCCAGGCAGGAGAGTCTGTGAGACTTTATCTCCAATAATCACTAGAAAACTGGAAGTGGTGCTATGGCTCAAGTGGTACAGCACTAGCCTTGAGCTGCAGAGCTCAGAGACAGCGCCCAGGCCGGAGTTCAAGTCCCACGAATGACCAAAAGCAAAAAAACCTCAGAGACTGTGCCCAGGCCCTTGAGTTCAGGCCCCAGGACTGGCTCTCCCCCACCCCACCCCTGCCTCCCCAAAAGAAAACACCTGCTGTACCTTAAGTCCCAAGCAACTAAATACAAATCTTACACACATTTTAAAAATTCAAGTGGTTAGTGTTCATCTCAGAAATGTCACTTTGCATAACTTCTAATTAAAATTGTTACAATGCATGCAAAAGAACATCAATTATAGTGATTTGCAGGAAGCAAAAAGCTCGGAACAATTTGCTGAATATTAGAAAGCAGTGGGCCAGGCACTGGTGGCTCATACCTATAATCCCAGCTACTCAGGAGGCTGAGACCTGAGAATTGTGGTTCAAAGCCAGCCTGGGCAGAAAAGTCTGTGAGACTCTTATCTCCAATTAACCACCAGAAAATCAGAAGTGACACTGTGGCTTAAAGTGATAGAATACTAGCCTTGAACAAAAGAGCTCAGGGACAGTACCCAAGCCCAGAGTTCAAGCCCCATCACTGACCAAAAAATTAAAATGCTACTACTAGAGACTTCTGGCTGGGCATTCAAAGTGCTCCATTCAGAGGCAGGGCCCTTTGAACTGGCTGTGATAACAAACATGGAACATTTCTGTTCCAGGAAATTAAACTGTGTTTTGAGTTAAATGTTGATGTGTACTGGGGTTTGAACCTAGAGCCTCCTGTATGTTTGGCAAGTGCTCTACTATAGAAACATAGTTCCCATCCAGGTTTCATATCTTTGTTGTTGTTTTGTTTTGTTTTGTTTGTTTTTGAGACAGAGTCTTGCTGTGTAGCCCACGCTAGTTTTGAATTCGTGACTCTCCTATCCCCAATGCTGGGATTCAAGACATGTACCACCATGTCCAGCAATCTGGTTTAACATTTTTTTATTTTTTGTGCTGTCCTGGGGCTTGAACTCAGGGCCTAGGTGGGCCTAGGTAATTAGTTGAAAATAAGACTCTCATGGACTTTCCTGCCCAGGCTGACTTGGAACCAGGATCCTCAAAGTTCAGCCTCCTGAATAAGATTACAGGCTGAGCCACTGGCACCTGGATCTTTGGTTTTATACTTGGATTTCAAGCCAGGTTCCTATCCATTAACTTTTTCTCCTAAGGCTGGAGCTCTACCACTTGTGCCACAGCCTCACTTCTGGCTTTTTGCAGTGTAATTGCAGAGAAAAACCTCACATCTTTTCCACACAGGCTGACTTTGCCCTGTAATCCTCAGATCTCAGCCTCCTAAATAGCTAGGATGTACTGGCATTTGTTTGGCTTTCTTTGAGGCAAGGTCTGGCTATGTAGCTCAGGTTGGCATTGAACTTGTGATTTCTCTTATCTCAGCTTCCCCAATACTGGGATTAAAGACATGTACCACTACCATACCCAGATTTTTTGTTGTTGTTGATTTTTTTTTTTAAAACAGATGCTTGCTGAAATGATTTTCAGTGGTTGGGAGCCTGAGAGGTAGATGAATCCCTTCTGGGGGGGCGGGGGGGGGGACAAGTGTATTTACATACCCGGAAGGATTTCTGGGACAATGTACCAACCATTTCCTCACTTGTGGGCTGGAAGGAGCTGAGGGCTCAGGAGAAGACCCCTTAATTGTCAGCGCTGGTGGGATTAGAACAGCCAACAGGGCCAGGCCTGAATGGCAGTTGGGGCTTTCTCAATGGCTCCTCCCTCCGCTTTCTCAGAGGCCCTGGGTTATTTTGAAGCAGTCTACCCTCCCTCCCCACCTGTAGCCAAGTGACAGCGCAACTGAGAGGAGCCTCTACCATATGCCATAAAGAAACAATTAGCCATAGTTAATGGTCCATCATTTGTTATTTCTGTATTCCATTCCCCCAGGACTCCCTCCTAAGTTATTACCCAGGAAGAAAGATAAAACTGCACGGAAACGTGTGTATTTCACAGAAGCAAAGGGAAGAGCGGTATCTCACAGTGACTTAAAGCAGTGGGTCTTTCCCTCTCCTGCAGAGGGGAGAGGCCGGTGCTCAACAGCTGTGCCACTGTCAAATAGGCACATGGACAGGGCAGGCTGCCTAATGAATATGCACCTCTTTAGGTACAGGAAGAAGTTCCAAGGTTGAAGGGGCTGGGGATATGGCCTAGTGGCAAGAGTGCCTGCCTCATATACATGAGGCCCTGGGTTCGATTCCCCAGCACCACATATACAGAAAACGGCCAGAAGTGGCACTGTGGCTCAAGTGGCAGAGTCCTAGCCTTGAGCAAAAAAAAGCCAGGGACAGTGCTCAGGCCCTGAGTCCAAGCCCCAGGACTGGGGGGAAAACAAAAATAGAGGAGCATGAAACAAGGGCGGAGCCCAGGAGCCACTACAGGGATGGCATAGCCTCAGCTGTGCCCAGAGAGGATGGGGTGGAGCCTGGATGCCCAGGCTCAGGAGCCTCTGCAGGCAAAGGAGAGCTACGAAAATGAGGGAAACTAAAGACATCCAAGGAGAGGGTGGGTGTCCCAGGGCAAGAGAACGCTGGCACCGAGGAAGGTGGGCACAATTTTTAGGCAGAAAACTATTTCCATTAATCAACAGCCACAAAATTGCTAGGCAGGTGTTTACCACATTAGCCACACCCCTCATTTGTTTTGCTTTTTTGATTATGTGCTAATCCTGGGCCTTGAACTCAGGGCCCTCGGTGCTGTCCTTGAATATTTTTGTGTTGTTGTTGTTTTTTTGCTCAAGGCTAAAGTGCTGCCAGTTGAGGGACAGCTCCACTTCTGGCTTTTTTGGTGGTTAAATGGTGATAAGACTCTCACAGGCTTCCTGCCCAGGCTGGCTTCAAACCTTGATCCTCAAGTTCTCAGCCTCCTGAGTAGCTAGGATTATAGGTGTGAGCCACCAGCATATGTTTTTTTTTTTTTTTTTTATGGGATCTTATGTATTTGCACCAGCCAGCCCGAGCTCCACACATGCCAGGGGCGGCTCAATTGGTGTTGCAGGGCTAGGATTCCAACCTGTCCAGTTCTTTCCACCAAACAAGTGGTTTTTAAATGGATTTTTGTGAGGCTGGAGGCATGGTTTGGGTGGGAGTGCTTACCCAGAATGCATGAGGTCCTGGCTTCAATCCCCAGTACTGCAAAAAAACAGAACACAAATCCTAAAACCTGGTATAATTGCTCTGAATCCTGTGCTAAATATTAGAAACCATCTATATTTCCCAAGGGTTTGGAGCACAGGAGGTAGCCAGCCTCAACTGTGGGCCATGTCTCTTTCAGTCACTGCTGGGACAGCAGGAGCCCAGGGCTGGGTCATGTCACCCAGCAAGAACTCATTGCTGGTGGCTCTACTGCTACAATCAGCAGCCTCTGTTTTTCTTTTCTTCTGTGCCTCTCTTGGGGTTCTCGGGATCTGGGTGCTGTCCTTGAGCTTTTTTGTTGAAGGCTAGTGCTTTACCACTTGAGCCACAGCTCCACTTCTGGCTTTTTGGTGGTTAATTAGAGAGAAGAGTCTCATGGACTTTGCTGCCCCAGCTGGCTTTGAACCATGATTCTCAGATTTATCTCCTGCGTAGCTAGCCTTTAGTCGTTTCTTAGCTTATATGTGGCTGGTAAGAACCAAAAGTAGTTGTCAAATATTCTTTTTGTTTTCCTTCAGATGTCTACTTCAGTTGTGTCAATATCCAGAGACTGCCAGCAAACTGAGACTATTTACTATTGCCTACAGTCAGGATTTCTCAAATAGCGTACAACCAAAACAACTTCACAAGTAAAAGGTGCTACAACAGTTCATAATTTGCCTTAATCAAACAGGTTTCTTCTCCTACTCCTGTGATCTAAGATATTAGAACTTGCATTTACATGATCCTGGCTAAAAAAGTCAGAGGCCAGCCTGGGCAGGTACTGGAAACTATGAACACAAAAAAGCTGGTGGCATGGTTCAACTGGTACAGCAGCACTTGGCTGAGTTAAATCTCTTGTACTGAAAGCATAAAGAAATAAAAAGACAAATCTGGGGGCTGAACAACTGGTTTGGGGTGACAATGACAGATTTATTCACCATCCATGATCAGTGAGGCTACAGCAGTATCAGTGCCGTTACAAAGGCAAGCAGGAATGTCAGCAATACTCCAGAAATTTCCACAGCAGCATCTGGGCCTTGTGGGTTATACTCTCAATTGTTTAAAAAAAAAACTTACAAACTAATGAAGGATCATTTAAAATACCAACTCATGGAAGATACAGTTCATGTGCAACTGCTAGAAACACTGTAAGATAAGGCGACTAAGAACTTCCAACTGGAAAAGTCCTTATGTATCAAGTGGAATACAACAGCAGCATTTAGGAACTTTGCAACTCCCAGTTCGGAGGATGTTCAGGCCGGGTTCAGGCCTTGTGGAGTGGGAAGCCGATGAACGTGGTGGCCCAGTGAGGAGCACGGCTTCAGTGTGGAGGCTGCTGCTGGCACTGCCGGGCTGGTGGTTGTGTGAAGCTTACAAGCGTCATTCCCGCTTGTCAGGAAGGCGATCACGCATCCTCAGCCTGCCCTCCAGAGATCTCAGTAATCTGGATTCAGAGCCACCTCCTCGGAACTGTGGCTGGGAATTCAAGAGCTGGGCCTCAGGCCCTGATTCTCCAGTCTTTCTCCATAGCCCAGAGCCCATGTGAAAATCTGTCAGCCTTGCTTTCCTAGGGACAGATGACTGAAACGGGCACCAACAAATGTACTCACCAACAATAGTACTTACACGCCAGCCCACATTCTTAAGAGGATCAGAGGTGATGGCTCGTGTGAACTGCTGCTCATGTGAGCCTCCAGGGACGACAGCTTGTAATTGCGTTCCCAAACCCTCCAGTCCCACTTTGCTACTAGTGGCTGCTGACTGCTCCCCAGCTTCCATGGCACCAGTTTTGTTCATTCGCCTTTACACTGGCCACAGGACCTTTTCACTGATTAGAATAGTCTTTGCCAATATGGGAGTTAACAGGGACTATATTAGCAAAATGAGAAAAAACAAAAAAGTTGCGAATGCTCTCACTAGGAAACTCCACTGGGTCAAGGCAGGACTTTTTGTTTTGGTACTGGGCCTAAGGAGGCCAAAAATATCTAAAAAGAGGTACTGAGCAAGCGAGCAAAGTTCAGAGATGAAGTGGACATCCTGACTGCTCAAGGACAAGGTCAGTACAGTTACTGCTATGTGGTAGCCTGCAAAAGCTTGTCCACCAAGAACTTTCACAGCCACTGTCCTCCAAAGCAAGTTTCTTGCCACACTGGGAGTCCCCAGTGCCCTGACTTTTCACTTTCCTACCTCAGCACTTCTCCAGATCCCCAGTAACCTTGAGAGGCTATGCCAGGGTGTGAACCTGGTGAAGATTAAGTCACCAGGTCTATGGAGCAACGGTGGCAGCGTGGACACACACACAAGTGCTTTACAACTTGTGTGAACACAGTTGGGGCTCTCTGGTGGGGGGCTGTGACAGGTGCAGATCCCTCAGGCCCTTGCTCATGGCCCTCACAACGCCGACTGGAGCCATCTGAGCAGTTCTCAAGTGCTTACATCCCCTAGACTGCCTCGGTCAGGCCCCAGGGGAGCTTGCAGCAGGACCTATTCCAGAGGCCAGCCAACTCCCACACGTTAGGCTGAGACCCAAGAGCCATGTGCCATTTACCAACCTTCCCAAGGGAAGAAACACACAATGGATCCCACCTACAGGAGGGGAAAGAAAATCCAGCAGACAGCCCAGAACTGATGAGATGTCATGGCTTTTCCCAGCTGGAAGCAGATGTCAAAGATCTGAGGAACGGAGTCTCCTCCCTGTGTGGAGGAAGAGGACATCCGATTCGGTCTCGTGCCCACACAATCTCTCTTCCAATATTGCCAGGCAGAATCATTTTCCAAGATGCCTCCCTGCAAAGTGTCTCCCGTGCCCCTCCACACACCAGTACTACTGCTCCCCACGTGAGGTTCAGGGCTCAGGAGGAAAATCAACAGGAGGAAGAAGAAAAAAAGAAGAGCCCAGAGGCCAGAGGTAGTTTTAATTACCACTGATGTGCAGCTGATTATCAGGATGTCCAGTTACTTTCCCCGCCCCCATCCCCCCACCCCCTTTAGTCTGTAGGACTCTCCGAGGCAAAAACCACTGAGAAAAATGTTTTTCAGTGCTTGGGCATTACGGTGAGGCCCCAGTCATGGTCTTGAGTTGGAAAGCAATCTGCCATTGTCCTTTGCCAAAGATCAGTTTCCCAGCCCTTCCTCAAACCACCTCCTGTGTGAGAAGGCAAAGGACGAGGAGGGGATAAACCACAGGGCAAAGAAGTAGAATGGGTTAGCAAATGCCACCATGCCGAACACGCAACTTTATTTGCTTTATTTATATATTTAACAATTCTAAAGTATTTACTTCTTGCTTTGACAAAAAAATGAAAAATATAGGAGCACTGACCGACTCCTCTTTAGGAGAAAAGGGTTATATGTACAGCTACGGAGAGTATGGTTCCTCCTTTACATACAAAGAAAATATTAATAAAAAAGTGCTTCATTGATCAAAAAAGGGCTAAGAGCTGCAAGCAATTATTCACACTGTACAACAGACCCAAGAAACCCGTATCATAACCTCTTGGCACCTGTCAATAGGAACTGCACAGTCTTCAGTCACTCTGACTTCTCCCTACCTGCCGGGCCGCCCGCGCAGAGCGCAGAGAATGACACCCTGTTTCACAGGGCCGGGCTCTGCACAGCTGCTGCCGCCCGACTCGGAGGCGCTCAAATGCTCCGGGCTCTGCCTCGAGCCACCAGCACCAGGGAAGGCTGCTGAGCACCGCAGCGTGCCTAGGCTAGGGGACAGGGGAGTGAACACAAAGCAGGCTAGAACCTCGCGTTTCAGGACTTCACTGTCCTTCTCCTGCCCTGGGACCAGGTAGCAGCTTTCAGCAGAGTGGAGGCCCTTCCCAGGAGGGAAGGCAGGCACAAACATGGATGCCAACATAACAAAGCACCAACTTAAGCTCCTCGGCGCCCTTCCTCACCTCCCCCTCCAAGATTCTTGATTTAAGGCTCTTTTGGACCAAATGAGAGCTCACTGAGAAAAGGTGCCCTGAATCTCCTCCAAGAACCCTGCGGTCACCAAGTGGACCCTCCACGGATGTGCCCACTCAGGAAGCCAAAGGCAGGAAAGGGGACTTCCTTGCTGCCCCCCAAAAAGAGGAGGAAGGCTAACTGTGTGGGGACCTTTGTAACTGTGAAGGCTGATTCTACCCCTTGAGGGGCGATCCATGATTTGTTTGGTTTGGGAATAGGGAACTTTTGGGACCCTGAGTCTGAATTTCCCTGTGCTGGCCGAGGAGAGAGATTGTTTAGAGGACCACTACCCCAAGGGGGCTCCGGGCGTGCGTGGGCCCAGCAGCTGGCAGGCCATCACAGCAGCGGACCCCCACCTTCTGGCCAGCCTGCACTCCTAGGCCTTAGGGTGGGGAGCAAGACCCAGCCTGTCCAGGGAGGCAGCCCTGGGAAGCAAAGGGAGCCTGGGGGAGTCTGGATCAAGTCACAGAATCCGATGTGGGCCAACGTGCTGACCACCACCCCACCACCCGCCTGCGCAAAAGCAGCACACACTTCCTTCCCCCAAGGGATCCCAAGGGAAACCATTCATGATGTGCCAACCCTGTTGTCGGGGGGGGGGGGGGTGGATATGGGGTAACACCCCTGGGGAAGGAGCTGGCAGCTTCCCACCAGCACACATGGTGGCGGCGGCATGAGGAATGATGGCTATGTTGGCGCTGTGTTCTGCCCCGCTCACTGTCTCCCACCTCCATGGCTGGCTGATGGGCTCTGCCAGCCCTCAGCATGCCCAGCGGCGGGCAGCCCTGCTGCTCCAGGAAGCCTGGACACCTCTGATCTTCCATTACAAGACATAAAAATAAAAAATTAAGACAACCAGGGGACTGTTTTCTTTTTTGAAAGCAGAGGGAAAATGGAAAAGGGAAAGGGTAGAAGGAAAGAAAAAAATCAATCTACAATCCAGTGGTACATCCCATTTCCTGTCACTCTGTATATATGGTTCCATGCCCCCGTTCCAAAGTGCATGGGCCTCTCGGGCTGCCCAGGCGGTGTGGGCCTGTCAGAGGAACAGTAGCTTGGCCTCGGCCCACCCCAAGTCACTGAGCTTCAGTTAGAAGTGGCAGCAATGGGCTTATCCAGTTCAAGGTCAATGCTGGAGCTCGTGGGATGTAGGCTGCTGTAGCAAGACTTGCACACTCGACTGGGTTCAAAAAGTTGCTGGCTAGGAACTGGAACCTTCTGATTACAACAACTGGAGCAGAATACATTCCCACAATTCCTGGAGAGAAGAAGAAACAAAGCATTGTTAGTATTATCAAACAAGTATGTGGGAGAGGAAACCAACCGCAGGAGATAGAGTTTTGCTGCGTGCCATTGGATGTGCTGGAGACGCCTGTGAGATCAAACACTTCTCTTCCCTAGGCCAGCAACAAGCTGAGGACAGGGAGGACATCTGCACCTGGCAGAGTCACATGCCACCTTCATTTTGGGGGCCACAGGCACTTGGCTGCCTCATCACTATGGCTCAAGGTTATTGGATGTACAAGAAGATGCTGCTTGAGAGAGATCAGTGAGAACCAATGTGTCCAGGGTAGAAGCAGCTGCCAGCTCAGTAGGTAAGTCCAGGCCTGAGAATTTCCCCAGTGGCCACACCCACTGGGGGAATGGCCTCTGTTGCTTACAGAAATACTGAGAGGCCACAGACAAAAGAGAGATGTCTCTCGGCCCCACATAGGAAAGAAACAACTACCTGGCCCAACTTGGGACAAGGAGCCTTGCCCAATGGGCACCGCCCCCGCGGCTCGGAGACAGACTGCTGCCACCTAGGCTTGTTGTTGCAGCATGCAAAGCAGGAGTGGAACATGCTCAGAGACAAGAGGAGAGGTGGAAGGACAAAAGCTTGGATGAACACACATGCACACACATACACACACCCTCGTGGAGTCAGTTATGGCTCACTGCCTGGCCCCATGCATCTCCAGGGAAACAAGAGCTCTACCTGAAGGCCTGACTACCCTCAACCCCCAATCCTCCTCCACCAAAAGCCCTGCTCAGATGCATCTGCACACCAAAGGCCCTATCACACGCAGAGGAAAGGGGACAGACAAGTTTCTGCCCATCTTACTTTTGCTGGGCTCTGTAATACAAACAAATCCCAACTAGCTGAGTACAGGGATTCTAAAGAGCCTGACAGCCCACCAAAGAGGAGGGGAGAGGCAGCAGACAGGAAAGCCTTCTTCGCAATTGGCATCACTGCCTTCTCAGCCATGCCCCCAAAATGTATATACCATTGCTGGATAAGGCCCTATACACAAGCAAAAACACCAAAGACCGCTTGAGAACAAATACTGCAGAAGGAAAAAGTGGCACATAGGGCAGGGGAAGGACAGAGAAACAAAACAAGCACACAAGATTTTGTTTCTAGAACATAGCACTTCATAACTATTTCCAAAAAGTGCGAGCAGCATGAATTCCTATATAACCAGGGCATTTCTGAATACTTCCATTTTGTTTTGGCAATACTGGAATCTGAACTTGAAGCCTCATGCTTATTAGCAAGCACTCAACTACTTGAGCTACACTCTCAGCCCCCTGCATGCTAGTTATTTTTGAGATAAGGTCTATTTGAGCCATGCTTTCAGTTTCACAAGCTTAAATTTCTTTCATATACCATCTGGAGTCAGCTTAAAAGTTTTAAATGAATATTTTAACTACAAATTTTTTTGTTCCAGTACCAGAGCTTGAACTCAGAGCCTGTACTACCTCTCTTCTTTTTTGGTCACAGCTGCTGTTGTATCTCCTGAGCCACACCTAAAGTCTAGCTTTTTTTTTTTTTTTTTTCTGCTGGTTAACTGGAAATAGAGTATCTTGGACTTTGCTGCACAGGCTGGCTTCAAACCTTGATCCTCAGATCTCAGCTTCCTGAGTAGTCAGGAATACAGGTATGAGTCACTGGAGCTAGCTTCTGACATGAATTTGATCAGTAAAGCTTTTCTGATATCCTTTAGGAGACTTTAAAGGTCTAACTGGAGTTTTCTCTTAGTCTACTATGCCAAACTAATTTGTTGGGGTGATTATTTCTGGGCAGTTCTGTTTCTACAAAAACAAAACAAAAAGCTACAGTGGTGCTGACTTGCAAGTTACCAGCATCAGCCTGACATTTCAATGATGATTGACTCAAAAGAAAACAGGACTGGCTCCCCCATTGGATCAGCCTCTGAAGAAACACAGCTTCATGTCACAAGCCCCAGGACTCGGCTGAGCTGGATGGCCAAGAGGCAAGCACAAGGCCGCAGCTGGACTCACCCTCAACGTTCTCTTCAGTCAGCTTCTGTGGATCCCCCAAGCCCACCTGCCTGCCTGAACTTCCCAGCCTTGGTTCTGCCCCAATGAGTACAAAGAGGGGAACAAAAGCATTAGTGTGGAGAAGTTACTGTAGGTGTGCAGACATCACAGACAGGTTGTTGCAAATGCTCACCACGTTTGATCAACACGGTCAGTATCCCTGCAAGGAGGGGAGAAAGAGCTCAGAGAAGAAGCCAAAGATATTTGGGCTTGGGGTGCAGGAGGGAGAGACACATGATCCTAGAAGCATGACTAACAGAGTTTGTTCTGCCATTTTCAGTCCAGGCCTCACTTGTATGGATAAATCATGGCATGTTTGCGATAAGCCTATCCCCCAAATATTCTACATCTGCCCCAGGCAAAGCATCCCTCATAACAACTCATTATCCCAGACTGGAAGGAAAGAAGTGGAAAGCAGTCTGCTACTCATCCTCCCTGCCCCGGATACCACTGCTCACCAATGGCCCAGCGGTCAAGTCTGGGTTCCAGGAGCAGGGAAAGGGTAGGAAAATGAAGTTCCTTGCCCATAGCCAGAAAACCTTCTCAAAGTAGCCATGAATTTCGTGCTAAGAATAAGAAACAGTGGTTTGAATGGTGGCTACTGGCTCACAATCTGAGAAACAAAACAAAAAGGCTATTGGCACATTATCAAACTTAATAGTTCTCTTCTGTAAGCACCGATTTCAGAGACAGGAAATATGACCCAGGGCCTTCCTCAGGCAGAACAGTACCAGCAGGATGTCTGCTACCCCTCACTCTTCCAGCTCACCCTCTAACCCCAGCCCACCCTACCACACCCTCAGTGGCACCTGCAGTGGTGCTTCCTACTGGCGAGCCAGAAGGCACTGTCACAAGCATAGCAGTGGGCAGCCAGGTGGTCAGGGAGCCAACGGGTCATCTGCAAAACAGATGGGGCCAGGTTAGTGACAAGTGGGACATTCAGCTGGAGCCAACAGTCCATGCCGTGGCAGCAAGAGTCACTAGGACCATATCAGCTCTGATGGTACCAGCCCAGCAGGTCTGATGTCAACAGTACAAGAAAGGCGTCCAAATCATTTCCCTGGAGGGGACTCAAATCTCCCCTGGAACCAAGTGGCAACAGCAGCCCTCTGGGTTGCTGTCAGAGTTGGCAGAGCAATAGAGGCGTGCCTGATGAGTTTCTCAGGCTCAGAAATGATGAGCCTATGTGGGCTCCTGGGAGCCCAGAAGCCAGAGGTTCAAAGCTAACTTCTGTGAACTTCTTGCTTGGCTAGAGAACATGGGGCAGGGAGGGGGGTGGAGAAGGACTACAAAAACAATCGCATGGATGGTTCTCAGAGCAGGGGCTGAGCCTGTACCTCTGTGTCCTGTTTATCCACCTGCTCCCAGCTGGCTTCAGAGAAAATCTCTGTGCTGCAGCGAGACAAACAGCTCTGATCCAGATTGCTTTCCGAGTCGGGGATTGAAGTCTGTTGGCAAACAAACACAGCTGAACAGAATGAACCTGGTCTCCTCTCAAAAGAAGAAGAAAGGGCTTGGTGAAGAAAGGACCACTAGGGTCTGCAGTGACCTGCGTGCTAAGGTGGCTGCATCTGTAGATGCATCAGCCACCTAGGCTCAGGGTGACCAGGTGTGGACAGGGAATAGAAAGGTGAGACTTTACAGTTCTAGAGAGTGGGAGAAAAGTGATCAAGGTTGAACGGGGGCTTCCAAAGCCAATTGCTCCAGTGGGCCATTGATCCAACCCTGCCACTTAAATAAAACAGTGCTTTGGCCATGCTTTCCTTTTTATTTTTGAAGGCCTGTTTAGGACAATTGAGAGAAAAGAAGAAAAAAAAAGTATTAGTATGAAAGAAAAGCCGAAAATGGCTTTTGGATTGAAAGTCATTGGATGTGCCCGCCTTTAATGTACACTGCCGGCTTCAGAGCGCGTTTACACTTGTACCTGACAGCCCCAGCCAAGGAAGAGAGCCACTCCTTGGAAAGCTTCCTACTAGTACCCTTGTTTCCAGCCACCAAGCCTCAGAATGCTAAACTCCTAACAGAAAGAAAAAAAAAAACTTGCTTCTTTCCATTCTTTTTTTCTTTGTTTTGTTTTAGAGACACTGTGGGTCACACTATGCAGACCAGGCCTGGCCTCAAACTTGAAATCCTCCTGCCTCAGCCTCCCAAGCACTAGGATTGCATAGAATACCATAACCCCACTCCTCCTCACCATTTTCACTGTCAGCATCTGCCACAACGTGGGTACAATATTTGTTTTTTTAAAAAAATCCTGTCTTTAAAATGCCCAAAGTCCGGGAAGGCTGTAATAGTTCCTAAGGTAGGATAAGCACTACAATTTAACAGGAACACTTGGCATTACCCAGCGTCTAAAGACACAGGGACTTCTGAAAAGATCCGAGTACCCAGGCAGTGTGGGTTCTCTTCCTCTTTTTGACAGGATGTGGAATAAAAGACTAGGAGGAAACAGTCAGATTGCCATTTCCATGGCTGAGGCTCATCTCCAGCCTCTTCACGGGGCTTCTCTGGGTCTTGCCAATTCTCTTGGCAATCTTTTCCAGTCACCATGCACTGGAGCAAGGGGTGCCCAGCTTCAGTGTGCTCTTCTGCTTAAGCAGTATCAGAAGAGCAATGACCTAACTCACCACTTCATCTCCAAAGTCCCCATTGAAGCGCAGGGAGCTGGTCAGGTACTGGCTCTCTAGGCGGCTCTTTAGCTCCTGGACTTGTTTCTTCAAGGTCTCCACTTCCTGCTGGTGGCCTGACTCAATCTGGCGCAAGCGCTGTTGGATTGTGTCCGTATACACAGGCATGCCATCATCATCCAGGTGGCTGCGGGAAGGCTGGTCAGGGCTGCTAGTGGCAGACGGTTTCCCCAAGTGACTGTGCAACCACTTGTGGTGCAAGTTCCTCGAGTACAAGTGGGCAGAGCTGCAGCTTGTGGCAGACAGCTGGCGGCTCAGGGAGTCCTTGTTCCGCCCAGCCTCCCCATTGGTGCAATGTCCGTTGGGTGTTGGGTACTTCTGGAAGGTTCCAAGTCCAATGGGCTGCTCTGAGGCCTTGTTTTCAGTCTCTGGGGAGCCATTGCACACGAGCCCCTCTTTACATTCAGCTAACGGCAAGGCACAGTGGGCCGGGTTGGGGCTGAGTGTGCTGCCAGAGGAAGTTCTGTGCACTACAGACTCACCTTGGGGCCTCTCAGCCAGATTCCTCTCTACAGGCCTGAGCTCTGCTGCCGGCATGTCCTTGCCACTGAACCTGTCACTGGTTACCAAGCGAGGTCTATGATGGTCCTGAGGCCCGCTTTCGGGTATCACTGTATCTTGTACTAACACGTCCATCGAACTGTCCACGTTTGGTCCTCCGGTCTCACATGGGACTTGGGAAGGTAGAGTAGAACTAGACTGTGAGGTATCATGGCCAACTTTAGCATCTACCAGGATGGGAGGAACAGCACCCTCCCTTCCCTCTGCAGCATCCCTTATTCGCAGCGGCTCCCCAGGGGTCTCCTGGAAATCTTCTCCCCTAGGTGGGGCCTGGAGTGAACTGAGAACACTGTGCCTACCCTGCTGTTGAGAAATACCCTGTGAGAGCACTGACAGGCTGGAGTCTGGGTGCCTTTGTAGAGTCGCATCATCCAACTCTGGTTCTTGGTAAAGGACAAGCGAGCCCTCGGCTGACATCCTCCTGCTTTCCTTTGCTAAGAGCATCTCCTCTTTGACCTCTGGCATTTCCACGCTTCCCCTGTGGGCAGGCTCTTCTGCCCCACTCTCCTCTTTGGTGGCCTCTTGCAAAATGTTCTCCATTTGTCCCTCAGCCACTCCAGCCGCCACAGACAGCTCAGCACCCCCTGGCATCCTGCTAGGCTTTCCCAGGCTGTCAGCAGCATGGGCAGGAGGTTCTTCTCCAGGACTAGCCAGGCTGCTTAGCTCCAGGGAGCGTCGGTGCTCCTGCCATTTCTCATTCAGGCTGGGGTCACTACTGCGCCGGCTGGCCAGAGGCATTGTGCTGTCGCAGGCTGTGGTCAGATTGTCAAATGATCTAGTCTTTGGTAGCCTAAAAGACAGACAAATTGGGAAAAAATGATAATCCTGGAGATTAATCAGAGGGAAGCAGGAGACAGTAGGTTTTAAGCAAGACACGGTTTCACCCTTGGGTCCAT
Source organism: Perognathus longimembris pacificus (assembly GCF_023159225.1). Lineage (NCBI taxonomy): Eukaryota > Metazoa > Chordata > Mammalia > Rodentia > Heteromyidae > Perognathus > Perognathus longimembris. The sequence goes on along the minus strand of NC_063163.1, from coordinate 91,661,939 downwards.
TACAGCTATAAACGAAGCCACAAAATCTCTGAAGTGAGGTTCAGAGCACTAGTGCCACAGGCTCCTTCATGGCTGTTCCACCTATCCGCACTGCCCCTATCCCAAGTTCCATCCACTCAAATAAATTAATAGCAAGTGCTATTTTTAAAAGGCATTCTTTTCCAGGTGCCAGTGGCTCATACCTATAATCCTAGCTTCTCAGGAGGCTCAGATCTGAGGATTAAGGTTTGAAACCATGTCAGGCAGAAAAGTCTGAGATTCTCAGTTCTAATTAACCATGAAAACACTAGAATTAGACCTATGGCTCAAGTGGTAGAGCACCAGATTTGAATAAAAAAGCTAAGTTCACCCATTACCAGCACCAAACAATGCAAACATTCTTCATGATGTTGTAAGTTTCTCAGCTGGTGGCAAAGTAGCATTACTAATTCTTTAATATTATAGCATTTTAAGTTAATTTATTACCTAGTATTCTGATCTTTTTAAAAATTAATTCACAAATGGCAAAGCCTCTGTCTGTGAGGGCAGTATTGGGGTTTGAGTTCTGTGCCTCATACTTGCTAAGGCAGGTGCTCTTCAATTACAGCCACACCTCCAGCACTGTCAGCCAAAATTTCTACCACTTTACATCATCATCTTTAAAGCTCAGAAGGCAGATCATGACAGAGAGGCAGGAGCAAAGAGCAGTAGATAAAACATAAACTGACACTATGCTGAAAATGAGCTATACAACTTGTGGGTGGGGATGGGAGGGAAAAACTGGGAGAGAGGAAGGGAAGTGGTGACATTATCCAAAAAGAAATACACTCTTTACCCGACTTATGTAACTATAACCTCTGTACATCACTTTTATAATAACTTAAAAAACCAACCCCCCACACAACATGAACTGGTGGAGAAGGGGTCATAAGAGCCCAGAGGATATACCCTATCACTAAGAAACCATTCAGTGCATGTGTGCAGTAGAACAGGGAGCAACAAGGCACAACTCACTTCTAGAAACAAGTTTTTGTTTGTTTTTAAACTACCTTCCTTAAGGAAGCTAAAGGAAAGATGGAAGATGTTGTGCAGCCAGGTAATAGCATGATCTCTGACCACGCCTGGTCAGGTTCTAACACAGGAGTTTAGCCTCACACGACCAGAAGCCTAATAAGCATCACCCCTGGGCTCACCGGCTCAGGGGGGGTTCATCAGGGCTGGTGCCTGGGGCTGGGTATGGTGCACAGCTCTCATCCACGGGGGTAGATGGGGATGGGCAGGGCAGGTACACTGCACTCCACAGCATCAGGTTCCGCACATGGCACACAGGGTACAGTACCTGAGGAGAGGGGGATGACAAAGGTTTAAACATGTCCCAGATGGCTCTTAGAAATGTCTGACAATGAGACAAGCACCTAGCTGGAATAGCTGGCAGGGAGTGGACCATGGATTCACAGGGAGGCAGCACGAATGGAAGTAGGACCAATGGAAGCAGTGTATCTCCCAATAGGACCAACACAGGACAAGAGATTCTGTTTGGCATCATTTCTCATGTAAGCACCTCCTGTGGGCATGAAAATCTAAAGGATCTTTCATGGAAATGAATATCTAAAGGATCTTTCATGGAAATGAAAATCGAAAGGATCTTTTATAGAAATGAAAATCTAAAGAATCTTTTAAAGGTCCACTTCTCATTAATTATTTCTCAGGTCACCTTTATTGAATGACTTTCATTAGCTTGATTTGCTCCTTTTACAGAATAAGAAGTGAGTCATTCTGTTGGATGGTGATTTTTCCCCTGGTATAAAAGCTTGGCTTCAGCAGAAAATGTCAAACTGTCAAAGTTATTTTATAGGACCATTTAAGAGGAATTTTTTTCCTGTAGTTTGTTCTCCAGCAGGCACAGTGTGAAAGCAGGGAGAAAAGCAGCTTAAACCTTTTGATTGTTTAAATGTAATGGGAAGCCTATTAGTTGCTTAGTAAAGCAATACAACCTCTGATTAGCCTGCTTTGGACTTCTTAAGGGTTTAAGATGTGTTCTGACTCATATTGACAGACAGACATGTATGTCTCCTTGTCTCTTCTTAACAGAAGGCACTCCTCCAGGGAACAAAGTTTTAAGGGCCTGCCAGCTCAGACAGGCAAGCCAATGTCATTAGCACTTCTGGGCTAAGACATAAACCACAGAGGCTGTCACTGCCTGGTTCACAGGGAAGGGGTTGAAGGCTTGGGGGCAGTACTAGCTCAGCCATTAGAGGCATCCAGGAAACAACTTAAGGGCCCTTCTACCAGTTAGACAGAGCATGCTAAGAACACATTAAGCTCCAGAGAAAGTATTAGGAAAGATTCATCAAGGAAGAAATGTGTATTACACCAAACCACAGTGGGCAAGTCAGAACATCACCAGGAAACAGGCTTTGCTTAGACAGATGGTAGAGAGAAAAAAAAAAAAAAAAAAAGGAATCAACCCTACAGAGAAAGCAGACCTGCTTTAACAAAGTAGGCAATCTGCCCACAGCCTCCTACATATCTCCCACCCTCAAATTCCTTCTGATAATCAGAGGACAGGCTGAAGCATACATACGGCTTCTGACTGAGAGGAATACAGTAGGTTTTTGAAGGCTTTGTTGCCTGCCCGAAGAAGTGACCATACAGAGCATGTCCGTTCCTGAGTATGCTTTTCCCCTCTCTCCTTGGCGTTGTTGCACAGGAATGTTCCAAAGAGGCAGGAATAGGTATGCTGTACCAGTTTCACCTAAGGGAGTCCAATGAGGCAAGAGCACGCATTAGGAAAGGTGGGGGAAGCCCAGCAGACCAGACAACCACCAGCACCCCTGAGTCAAAAACAGACTGAGAGGGCTGGGAATGTGGCTTAGTAGTAGAGTGCTTGCCTAGCATGCATGAAGCCCTGGGTTTGATTCCTCAGTACCACACAAACAGAAAAAGCCAGAAGTGGCGCTGTGGCCCAAAAGGTAGAGTGCTAGCCTTGAGAAAAAAAAAAAAAGCCATGGACAGACAAGACAAAACAAAACAAAAACAGATGGCAGAGTCCTAGCTGCCTCAGTATCTCTGAGCTTCTGAGTTAAAAAAGTACCCACACAAGCAACAGAGCATATCAACTGGGTACAGGAACTAGTCTATGTGAACTCTACCTTAAGCTAAAAGCACACTTATAAAAACTACTTCCAGGGCTGGGAATATGGCCTAGTGGCAAAAGTGCTTGCCTCCTTTACATGAAGCTCTGGGTTCAATTCCCCAGCACCACATATATAGAAAACGGCCAGAAGTGGCGCTGTGGCTCAAGTGGCAGAGTGCTAGCCTTGAGCAAAAAGAAGCCAGGGACAGTGCTCAAGCCCTGAGTTCAAGGCCCAGGACTGGCAATAAATAAATAAATAAATAAACAAACAAACAAACAAACAAACAAACAAACTACTTCCAATGAGGGATGAGGTAACAAACAATATAAGAAATGTATCCAATGCCTAATGTATGAAACTGTAACCTCTTTGTAATTCAGTTTGATAATAAAAACTTAAAAAAAACAAAAACCTACTTCCACATTACTGAACATTTCACACACCCAGCAGGACCATGAGTACTGGATGTGTATCAACAGCCAGCCTATTCTCTTATCCTGCTGGAGCTTGCTCTAGCTGTTAGGCCAAGGTGGCAAGAACTATCAGGGAGGGTGACAGGGTCTGGACAGGTGCTTGGAAGTGGGAAGGCCTCAATGAGTGAGACTGATGAAAGGGAAAGAGCAGGTCACAAGGGCATCTAGGGGGAAGTAAGTTCTGTAAGCAGTGGTGACAACAACAAGCTGAAAGGCTGTGAGGGTAGCTTATGTCTGTCATTTCTGAAGAATAGCACAAACCTGTATGACTAAAGGAGATCAGTCAACAGAGAGAATGACAGGCTATGAACCTAGAGACATATGCAGAGGACTTCAGCTTTCACTCTGTGTGACTTATAGTCACTGGAGGATTCTGAGCAGGGAAATGATCTTGTCTAATGATCTAGAAAGATTCTCCTGTACTGGGTTAACTTTCTGGGAGTGGGGCAGGAGAGATGATGGCTTAGCAGCCAGTATGGCATCAGTAGAGGTTGCAATAAGTGATCAGGTTAGAGATATTTTGAAAGCAAAGTTATAGAATCTAACAGACTAAATGTAGAGTAGAAAATAAAGAGTTGAGTATGATAAAAAGCTTTGTGCTTTATGTGAATGAAAGGACGCAGTTGCCATAGATAAGACAGAAGACTCCTGAAAAACTGTGTTTTGAAGTAGGGAAATGCAGAAGCCAGGAATTGGGTTTTAAATGTATTAAGCTTGAAACATGGTTAAAACATCCAAGTGAAATTGCAGAATATTCACCTGGTTTAAGGTGAGGCTGACGGTAAGTGGAGATGTCTGAGCTGGAAGTATATATACATCAGACTCCTCAGCACACAGACAGCACTAAAGCCACTAGAATGGGTGAGATCTTTCAGGAGGGAATAAAGTGAAGCAGCCTCAAAGCTAAGCCCTAGAACATTCCAACATTCACAACTGGGAAGACCAAGGAGACACAAAGGACCAACGGGCTCACTAGAGAACTAAAAATGAATGCTTTAAGTCAATTGAAGAAAGTAAGAAAGGAGTTAAAACTATGCCAATGATAATAATGGATCAAAGAGAAGAGGAATCAGCACTGACCCCCAGATTGGTATGCAAGCCACTGGCCACTTTGGCAAGAGCAGCTTTGGCAAAGCAGTGGGTGAATGCCCAACTGAAGCAGGCTTAAGAGAAAATGAGAAGAAAGGATTTGAGATATAGCAAGTGTAAAGGACCCAAGGAGCTACTGTAAAGGAGAAGAGAAAAATGAAATGTTAGGGCTCAATGCTGGACTAAGAAAGGGATCTGACAAGGTGAAAGACATTATTAGTCCATGTTTGTATACTGATACAGAAGAAAGAGTAGAAATGCTGGAGCCAGTCAGCAGGACAAATAAGGGGATAAAAGCTGGTGGACAGGGAGATGGCCAAAAGCTGAAAAGGGCACAGATACTACATCTTCTCCAAGAGAGGGCAAAAAACATGGAAGAGAAGATTGGCAAATTGTTCAGAGGGAGCATAGGGCATTCTGATTACTCCTGTTTCCAGCTATTATTTAGGGTTTCTATTATCCCTTTAAAGGCTAAGTTTAAAGTAACTCAATATTTGCACAGGCAAACATAGTACCTTGAGATTTTTTTACTGAGTAAACAAAAATGTCTGTTTATTGCTGTTGCTTTTAAATAAAACTAGAAGGAAACAATCACTACTCTATTAAATTCTAAAAAGGCTTCATAGGTTTTTTTTGTGAAAATTGTCTTACTAACATTTCCACAAAAGTCACATCCCCCTGAATTTAAACCATTCCAAAAATGTAGTCACAAGTCCAGACTCACAAGGAATGCTTCACTGAACTCAAAAGAGCAAGGAAATTGCCTCTGAAGCTGATGCACACAGTCAAGCCACTGCAGAAACACTGGGCAACGCTCATTCAGATCGTCTGAGTTCTCCCCATGACCACACCGGTCAGCAAACTTATGGCCAAAATCCAGCCACTCCATCTCCACCAGGACCTGGAAACCCTGTAGGGGAGAGATTATTTGTACTGGGTTATTCCCATGGTGACAGTCTTGAGTCTGATGTCACTACTAGCAGCTTCTAACAGCCTCCCAGAAAGCCCTCCTAGCCCAGGCCCATGGTCAATAGCCCCTCCTTGATGGGACACATGCTTCAGATTATTTCCCAATTCCTTGAATTCTATTCCATAGCCACTGGAAGGGCACCAACAATATAGCTACATAAATGTTTCTTGAGCCTGTTTATATTTCTAGCTTCTCATTTACTTCATAAAACCTGTAATTTTCCCCACTAAATTTCTCTTATTTTGAAAATTTTGCCTTTGGTGTTAAATTTGCACAGATCCTATTTGTAAAAAATCCTTCCCAATCCAAGGTTTACAAATATTCAGATAGTGTAGGATATTATATTGTTTTCTTAAATCAGATGGTTATTTCAGAGCAGGATGCTTTCTCCATAGAACTTTATGGAGACCCATTATCATTTAAGCATGCCCACACTATGTTCTCAATGTCTTGTTCCTCACACAGTCGGCCCCAATTTAAGAAGAACTTCAAGAAGCATCATTACAATATAGCTCAAGGGAAAAGTGAGAATGTGTAACAACTTCTGCTTTCTTTAAACCTAATCACCACCCCGCCTCCCCCCACCAATTGATCATAAAATCTTCTGAGAGGTTTCTTCCACTCATCCCGAGGTACTGTCTTCCTTTAGAGACACTCACCTCTATGGTTCGGTAGTAAGGGTCCAACAAGAGCTTGGCCAATGCCACAATCTGGGGAGTACGATCCCAGCCATCTGAGCAGTGTACTAGCACTGGGCGCTGGTCACGATCCACAGCATGCACCACCAGAAGGGCAGATTTCAAAAGCACAGACAGGTGATGGAGCCATTTTGTGCCCTCAAGAGCTGAAAGCCAACTTTAACCAAAGAGAGATGAGAAAATGTACATTTAAAAAATGATTACATCATGTCCAATGCCTGTCAAACTATAATGATTTTTCTCTCCAAATATAGTACTGCCAAAAAGAACAGAAAATCTGTTTAAAGACCAAGGATGAGACTCAAGCTCTACTATGTAATGAAGGAGAACCTTAGAAACAGGGTCTTGCACTTCATCCTCATAGACAATTTCCCAGAGAAAAATCAGTATTTAATATTTTTCAGTCCACAGTAGCCACATGTACCATAAGAAAAACGAACCAGGCACCAGTGGCTCACAGCTATAATCCTAGCTACTCAGGAGGCTGAAATCTGAGGATCCTGGTTCAAAGCTAGTCCAGGCAGAAAGTATGGAAAATCTGTCAGACTTTTATCTATAATTAACACCAAAAAGTGAAAAGTAGAGTTGTGACTCAAGTGGTAGAACTCTATCCTTGAGGGGAAAAAAAAAGTTCAGGGACAGTGCCAAGGTCCCAAGTTCAGGCCCCAGGACCAGCACACACACAAAAATGGCACTTTCTGGAATCTTCTCAGAGCCACTTAGATGTAAAACAATAACTAACGGTCAGGAACTCTGCCCGGCAAGTTTTCAAAACAATGAAAATTGATCCATATGAATGTGTCTGTAATGAGCTGTAAGTAGGATGCTGTACCCCCAAATGGTATAAACATTGCCTATTGCTCATACTTAACACCTATTACTGTGAGTTTTTATTAACTAAAACTGGATGGGCCCAAAAAGATGGTTTAGATTAGTGCATATTAGTATCCCAATGGCTACACAGAAATGTTGGGCTTAACCCAAAGCAGATTCACCAAGGAACTAGAAGAGCCTTTTTTTTTCAAAAGGCCTTCATGAAGGCCAGATGACAAATACAGCCCCTTGGGAATAACAAATGACAGTGTTTTGAATTGTTTTGATATTTGTTTCCTGTGTTTCCTTTTACTAATGGCCCAAAACAAGTTCCAATTTTTCCCAAATACAATCAGATTTGTAGTTTAAGACCACAAGTCCAGTTCTTCAGAGTCAGAAAAAGGAATAAACAATTTTGTCAGGGAGCTCTGAGAAAGCTTTGCCAAGATTAGGCTTACAGGGGCTGGGGATATAGCCTAGTGGCAAGAGTGCCTGCCTCGGATACACGAGGCCCTAGGTTCGATTCCCCAGCACCACATATACAGAAAATGGCCAGAAGGGGCGCTGTGGCTCAAGTGGCAGAGTGCTAGCCTTGAGCAAAAAGAAGCCAGGGACAGTGCTCAGGCCCTGAGTCCAAGCCCCAGGACTGGCCAAAAAAAAAAAAAAAAAGATTAGGCTTACAAAGTACAAGAAAAGAAAGGGCTCCTGAACTGTAGGGAATGGATGTGAATTCCTGTTTAGAGTTGAAGGAGAAAGCTAGGCACCAGTGGTTCATGCCTATAATCCTAGCTGAGTTACTCAGGAGCCTGAGTTCTAAAGCCAGCCTGGGCAAGAAAGTCTGTGAGATTCTTAAATTGAATACTGGAAGTGGCACTGTGGTTCAAAGTGGTAGAGCACTAGTCTTGAGCTGAAGAGCTCAGAGACAGTGCTCAGACCCCACCCCGCCCCCCAAAAAGTGACAATAGATTTGAAGGAGGGATCTTTCCAGCTACACAAGCAGATAACAGAAGGCAAAGTATAAGTACTGATTTTACATAGATTAGTTTGTTCTATGAACCAGATTGTGACTCAAGGAACTGACATGGTATCTCTACCATAGTTCTGTCTCAAGCTCAGTGCAGAGTAAATAGGAAGAAGTATTACTACTTATTGACTTAGAAGTCTGTTGTTAGTAAAATCTTAATCTCAAGACTTCTTATCTCTTAGGTACCCAAGGAAGACCTTTTCCTGCTGGATTGTTTGTTCTCATTCCTCACATGGTCTTGGAAGAAAGTAAAGCATAAAGCTTAGGAGAGCAAAAACCATATTATCTTCCTGCCACTAGAGAAAAGGCCAAAGAAAGAGAACCAGCACAGGGTTCTCCTGAACCTGACTGAGCTGTTATGGAAGAACAACTGGTATGATCCATGCCTATGAGAACAGCTACTCTCTAAAACCTCCCGCCGAGAGGATGCAGCATGCTCCCTGTGCGGTCATACAAACACTATCCTGCAGTCTCCATCCACAGTGCAAAATGGATGGCAGAGCTTCATGAGGAGGCCCCATCCCTGCCACAGTTTCTTTTTACCCACAAAAGCAGCTCCAATACTGTATTATGCTTTGTGGCCAAATACAAAGTATTCATTGCCATCTTCTTTAACAAAATTACCCATTCATCTGAATCTGTCAAGGACTAATTAACAATCTTGTTGATGCTGAGTCCAAAAAAAGATTTTCAATACATGGAAAGTATTAAAGATCATGTGGTACTGATCTACCTTTTTTATTGTATAGAAAGGAAAACAGGTCCAAAGTAATTAGGCTACTTGGCCAAGGTTACAGTTTGTAGCAAGTCTCCTAAACCCTTCCCCAAAGGAAAGCATCGAGCTCATCTCCTCCCACCAATCCACAGCTTTCCCCCAAAGGACACTGCTGCCCTGAAGGGATGATCGCTACTGTGATGAAATTAATCATCTGCTCCCAAGAGCCAGTACACGTGCTTCAGTCAACACCTAATTTAATAAAGCCAATAAAGAATGTAGCAAAACTTGATGTGACCATGAGATGTACTGAATAGGACCCAGGAAAACAACCAGAAAAATGAATATTCTGTCTTCTCTGGTACCATTTCTGACTTTCTGAAATAGCAAAATAAGGGTTCTTAAATATTTATGTGTCATATTTGTTGTACAGAGCTTGCTTCTAATTTATTTTGTATTCAAACAATACCCTTGAAGGAGGTACTGCTTCACCTTCCTCACTACAAATGCTAGCTATTCATTTTTAATAAGCAATAAAATAATGGAAATGTTTTTGGTAAATAAGAGTCGTTTAGAAGAGCATGATGAGTAAATTGTGACTGCTCATGGAAGACATTCCACTTCACCAATAGTATCACTATAGGGCTTCCGAAAGCAAGGAATTAAACTGCTTTAGGACAAAAACACAGAAGAGAAAGGGGTGACCCCTAGAAAAACAAGAAAGCAACACTTCTGTTTTGGAGGGGTCTCAAAGAGCTGGATTCTTCTCCAGCTCCTGCCCTAGGCTGTTCTGCCCTTGATCCAGGAAGAACACTATCCAGAGTGTGAAAGTAGAATTGAAGTTCACCAAGAAACAGAAGAAAGGTATCCTCATAAAGAGAAAAACAACAAAACCATTTACTGAGCACTGCAAAATGAAAGCCAAGGTCTTACTTTCCCGGATCTGGCATCTGTGTGCACAGCAACCGCAAAGACTGAAAACTCCTCCGGATAGAATGAATGTTTGCCATTCCCATAAACACAACTTCACAGTTCGGGTAATACTCTAGAGAGAATAACAATAAAGAGAACACAAACACGTTGAATTTAAAGTCCACATGGCCAAATTTAAAAGAAGTAAACTGACTATAAAACAAACCCACTGCAGCTGCTTACTAATGAAACTGCAACGTGGTGATGCAGTGGATCCTAGAGGAAAACTTTGAATTTTAGCTGTTCTCTGTGAGAAGACAGGGAAAGTCAGATCCATCGAGAGGATGCTGACATAAAGTAAGGTCTGTTGTCTTTAAAAAGAAAGACTTTCAAACTTCTTTATCACTCCATTTCTGGACCTCATCTAACCCATGGCTCTGAAATCTCTTTGAAAGAATCTGGTAGAACAATGCCTTCCCGCATTCAAATTTTACCTAGGTACAGCTGCTTTCAATTTCCAGCACAGCTTACACCTGAGTGAGGAGCCTGGTGCCTCTGTCTGCACCATCAGTACACAGTTGTTACAGAGATAGTCTCTTCTTTGGGGACAAATAGCATTCAAACACCAGAAGTGTTGACAGGTCCTGATGGGGTACCTGTATTTACTGCTTCAATTTTCATTCCAGGTTTTCTAGGGAGAAGCCCTAAGAGGAGTTGGCTAGTGGGTCAAAGGCAACAAAAGCTTTTATGATGCCAAGAAATTGCACCACTAAAGCAGCAATCAAACATGAATAGGCCTTGTTAAAAATTAGACAAGGAACGTCCGCTTTCCTTGTCAGGATCCTAAGGATCGCACAGAGAAGGCCTCAGTTCATCTCCTCCTTCCTCCACTTTTGCTCAGAAAAAGCAGTGTTAAGACATTAAAGAGAATCTCTGGATCTCCCAAGACACTTCAAACAGAGTTAAACCTAGGTGGGCACAGGCTGCATTTATGAGGGCAGAGCCCCGGTGTCGAAGCCCCAGGCGTCTCACCTGGGCATTCACAGCCTCCTCCTTTGGCTCGGTTGGCCACAGCTGCGGCATAGGAGCGGGCATCCAAGATCAAAAGCTTCTGTGGCTGGATGGCTAAACCCTCTGCTCCTGAAGCATTTGACAAAGAAGAATCTAGGGACATTGGGGTAGGGGGACACAAAAGGAAACTGTCTCTTCTAGAACTGTGAGAATTAGAACAAGAAGCACATCATTATAGTACAAAAAAATAGCTTGATTAAATGAAACCCTTGACCCAAGATCTTCTTCTTAGTTTCTCTTTTAAATAAAAAAAAAGGTCTATTTGTTTTCTAACACTAACTCTTGCAGCACATGAGATGTGTGCTGCTTAATCTCTTCCCCCTCATTTCTATGCCTGCAGTCCTTCCATAAAGCCTGGTATCTCCACCTCCATGGTCTGGAGACCCAGTGCTTATTATGACTGTAAGGAAGACAGCACTCCAGACTCTTAATACAAGTTTGAAATAAAGGTTCTTTTAGTTTTTGGTTGGGGGGGGGGGGTCAATACTACAATTTGAACTTGGTCTCATGCTTGCTAAGTAGGTACGTATCATTTTAGCCAGGCCTCCAGCCCTTTTTGCTTCTATTTTCCAAATAAAGTGACAAGGCCTGAGCCACAATCCTGTCAATGTGTCACAGTTGAGATAACAGGTACACGCAACCATACCCAGCTTTTTATTAATTGAGACAAGGGTTCACAATCCTGAGTAGCTAGAATTCCAGGTGTGAGCCACTATGCCTGGCTGTTCCAGTTCTCTGTCAAGACCCATGACTCCTTGGACAAGTCTATCAGATTCTTCTATAAAAGTTATCTGACTTCTAAGGAAAAGACCACTCAAAAAAAGATTCTGAGAATTACCAAAACCGCTGCCATGGATCAAGAGAGCAGCTTACCAAAGTCCACATCAGAAAGGTCTGTCCCATTAGGAAAGTCTCGAGAACTGTCCCTGGTTGACAGCTTGCTGCCACTCGATCGGGAGTCGGAAGCACAAGCTTTGGCCACTGACTGCACCAGGTGCTCATCATCTGCATTTCGCCAACCCCACCAGCTGACCTCTGGCTGTCCACAACGGGCAATGACAGCTCCATTGCTCTGGTGCCTGCAAGGGAACAAGACAACTACTGTACCATCCCTCCATTCAGAAGCTATATAGTCACACAATTTTAAGCAGCTTAATGAACAACTTGACTCTAATACCAGGTGGCCTCCAGTTCTCTCAGTATTAGAGGGCAGGAATTTCAAATACGCAATTAACAATACCTATGCATACCCTTCAGTTATCACACCATCACCTCTTTAAAGCAACTGTAGGCTTTTTTTTTAAATTGCTGGCCCTGAAGCCTGAACTCAGGGCCTGGGCACTGTCCCTGAACTTTTTAGCCTAAGACTAGCTCTACCACTTGAGTTGCAGCACCACTTCCAGCTTTTTGGGTAGTTTACTGGTGGTAAGAGTCTCACAGACTTTCCTGCCTGGGCTGTCTATTTGTTGTGGTGGGTAATGGGGCTTGAACTCAGAACCTGGGCACTGTCCCTGAGCCCTTCAGCTCAAGGCTAGCACTCTACCACTTGGAGCCATAGCACCACTCCTAGTTTTCTGGTGGTTAATTGGAGATAAGAGTCTCATGAAGGTTCCTGCCTGGACTGGCTTCAAACAGCGATCCTCAGATCTGAGCAGAACTCCTGAAGAGCTAGGATTACAGTTGTGGGCCATGGATGCCCAGTGTGTACTCTTATTTTTAATGGCTAAAAAAAATTTTTTTTGTAGCACTGGGGTGTTTGAATTCAGGGTTTTGTGCTTGCTGGGCAAGTACTACTCCACTTGAGTCCCCATTCCTTCTTTTTTAGCTTTAGTCACTTTTCCAATCGAGTCTTATAGTTTTGCCTAGGCTGACCTCAGATCATGACTGTCCTACTTATGGATTCTTATGTAGCTGGGACCACAGGTGCACACTGCCACATCCAATTAATGAATTAAGATGGGGAACGGGGGACATCTTCTCTAAGTTCAAGGCTGGCCTTGAATTCCAAACCTCCTGATCTCTACCTCCTGAGCAGCTAGCTGGGATTGCAGGAGTGACCTATTACTATATTATGAGAAAAAATGATATTCACAATTATTTTAATTTATCTTGGGGAAATAAGGTAAAACAAACAAACAACCTATAAATACTTTGCTAATTCTGCTCCCCAATGATAAAGTACTAATCCCTTTTTTCTAATGCTGAACCTAAACAACCTGGCATAAGAGATGTTGGAATAGAGAAGAATGTGTTGCCTCACTGTTCTGAGAGTCCATCACAGTAACCATATACTCATGCTGGCTGAGGGACTCTTTCTGAACTCATTCTACCTTTGGGACTGGAACATTTACCTAAGCCCAAAGACTGCTTTACAAAATCTCCTGTAATTTAATGAGCCACAAACTGCTCTTTTAGGCATGTAACTCACTGAGCAGCTACCCTTCTTCAGGCCCTTAGCAGGATGCCTGAAGAACCACCTGCGTGGTTCATATTCTGATAGGTGCTTTTTCAACAAAAATTCAGTAGACTTTAAGACGTTATTAAAAGCCCAAGTGTTTCCTAATTAGATAACTGTACCAATTCAAAACTTAGAAAAGAATGAGGGACAAGGTAACAAACAGTACAAGAAATGTATCCAATGCCTAATGTATGGAACTGTAACCTCTCTGTAATTCAGTTTGATAATAAAAACTTTAAAAAACTTAGAAAAATCATGCTATTTAACAGAAAGAAAGAATAAAGTTCTAATACTTGCTGTAACGTTGATGAACCTTGACTATGTTACACTAGGTGAAATAAGCCATGCACAAAAGGCCACATATTGTACAATTCCATTATATGAAGTCTCCAGCTATCGGTCTACAGTGACAGATGACTGATTACTTGGGACTACTGATTACTTGGGATTACTGGGGAATGGGGGAGACAACACTAGGATATAACATAGGGTTAGGGAAAGAATGAGCAGTAACTGCTAATGGGTATGAGGTTTCTGTTCTGAGAGATGAAAATGTATTAAAATTGTACAGCTCCAAATGTAATAAATACACTAAATTATAAACTTAAGGGGTGAATTATATGTGATAAACATCAATAAAGCTATCTAGGTTATCAAATAACTTAATAAAAATAAATTATCAGGGCTGGGATGTAGCTCAGTGGCAAAGCACTTGCCTAGCAAGTACAACGTCCTGGGTTCAACCCCCAGTACCAAAAAAGAAAAGACAAAAAAAAAAAAAATTATCAGACATAAAAGCTGGTATGGAAAGTTCAAATGTCCCTCTATTTAACTCTGTAATGCAGAAGGAAATGTCCAGGTTTTACTTTAAAAAAAATTTTTAAACATGAATATGCAAATACACAAATGACATAGATGGATTTAAATAAAATACAACAGGGAATCTATTGGCCTTCTTCAGGGAACAATGTAGGAATGACTTTTAACAATTCATTTTTAGCAAATTCATTTTAACAAATGAATTAGATGTGGCAATAACCAAATTCTATGGAACTACCAGTCTACTTAATAATTTTTGAAGCCTCTCTCACTGTGAGACAAGAAGCTGGAAGTACTAGTGTACTGCCAACATTTGGGTCATGTGCTGAATGAAACAAAATAGGAAATAAAACCTTACCTCATCGGGTCTCCTTACAGATAGGCACTAGGTAATGCCTGAGCTGAATGGCTGCAAGCCTTGGGGCAGAGGCTAGTGGGGCTTTTCTGATCATGTTCTCAAGTCTTCCTGCACTTCCCAAGAAGAACATTAGGTGGCACTCTTCAGCCTTGGTCTTTGGTGTTGAGGGGTCACTGGATGGATTTACAATAGCTAGATTTCTAGTGGCTACTTACTGCAAGAAGCAGTTATGTTTCTGTAGTCTTCTAAAATGCCTTAGATTGCACAAAGGATAACTCAAAACTACAGTAAACACACACACACACACACACACACACACACACACACACACACACACACACACACACACACACACGCCTCTCTACCAGAACCAGGAAAAGAACTAAATATGTCCAAAGTACAAAAGTGCAAATGATGTCCAGTAGATGTGCCCTACTTATTAACACACTGCTTCAATTTACACAAAACATATTATTTTAACTATTTCTAATTTAAGAATCAGATAGGCTCCCTGTGTGACTACGAATTTCTAATGGTCACCATGAACACAAAGAATGGAGCTGTGAACTGCAATACAGATGGTGCCTTTTGCACCACCCTGCTGTTAGAGCAATCTCTGTTTCAGCTATAAATCCAATTAAGAGTTCTTTTGTCACAGAAGGACAAGGTCCTTGTCAGATGTCAACTCAGCTTGGAACTGTCATGTAACTGATGCTAGCAACCTCAGAAGTCACTGGTGCAGTCAACAGACAACTAAATTCAGCAAATGTATGTTGAGTTAAAAGACATCTTGCCACCTAGGCTAGCAAAGCTGAGAGAACATTCTTCAATGCACTTCTCACCAAGTTCCCAAACATAGCCAGCCAGTTTAGAGCTCAGAGATAACATATGTTCTAAGGACAGGCTAGCTCCAGGAAGACTGGCTGGTTTTACATAGACAACAGCAAGACCTTACACACACACACACACACACACACCCATATATAATTATTATATTTTTTCTTATTTTTCTTTGATGGTGGGACTAGAGTTTAAACTTTGCACTTGCTGTTTCATCCATACCCTTAAGTTCTTTTTGCTCTGGAATGTTTTTTTGGTTGTTGTTGGGTTTTTTTGGTGCCTATCCCAGGGCCTGAACTCAGGAGCTAGGTACTATCCCTGAGCTTTTGTGCTCAAGGCTAGCACTCCACCTCTTGAGACATAGCTCCACTTCTGACTTTTTTAGTGTTTAATTGGAGATTAGCGTCTCATGGACTTTCCTCCTTGGGCTGACTTTAAACCATAATCCTCAGATCCCAGCCTCCCGAGTAGCTAGAATGGTAGGTGTGAGCCACCAGTGCCAGGTTCTGCTTTGGCTATTTTAAAGATAGAGTCTAGCCTTTTTGCCTGGGCCAGCCTGGACTATGGTCCTTCTATTGATACTTCCCACCACAGCTAGAATGACTAGCAAGCAGGATAATGCTCAGTTTTTCCTGTATAGGTAGGATTTCTCAAACTTTATTGCCTAGGCTAGCCTGGAAACTGGGAAACTCTTATCTCAGCCTCCTGAGTAGCTAGGACTATAGGAACAAGCCACTAAACCTGCCTTTAACTACAATCCTTTAATTTTCTCTGAAAAAATTGAAAATTTTCTTTTATGTATATACTCATACTCTATGGTCTCTAGAAAAGGGAAAATACCCTAGGGATTATGTCCTCTAGAATACATTTTGGAAAAGAAAAAAGCTCCAATTCTTATTCCATTCTAGAAATTTTTCTCTAATCAGGACCCCCTAGGCTTCTCCACCTCAAAGTTAGCAAAGCCCCAGACTACAGGCCATTGATCTAACACAGCTGTTGGCCATGCATCAGAGGGCTGCTCTGCCCATTCCAGTGGGCTCACTGATAAAGACTCATAAATCCCTTGAGCTTTCACTACCATCTAATTTCCTCATCACTTGAGTGACAGGTAAATTTGATGACCTACTTTTCTAGGGGTTTCTGAAGAAAAAAGTGATGAAACCAAGAGAGAAAACCTAACGGGTCCCATTGGACCAGAGCAAATATTTTCCATTCTATGTTCAGGGTTGGGAAGCAGAATTTCCCTTCAGTAGACTAAATGAATAATGTGGTTACCTCACAGGGAATTCCAGAGAAATCCCTTCCGACAATCTCAATAATTTCACTGGCCATGCCTCTTGGCACTAGAGTTTCTAACTAAGCCACTGGTTTGGCCTCAGAGTCCAAAGAGTCTGCAAACTAGAAAAATGAATTTTAATGTAAGGAAGTAACAACAATGACTTCCTAAAAATCTGACATGCTTCTCTAAACACTGAGTCATTGATTTATAAAGACAGTGCTCAAGGAATATAATCTACACCCATCATTAAATAAGTCCAGTGTCACCACTCAGGAGGAATAAATTGGAGTCAATTGAGAACTTACTCAAGGTGCCACAGCAAGGAATTTCACGAAAGATTTGAACACAGGTTCGTAACTTGACTCTTAAAAACTTGTTATTCTGACACCATTCCACCAAGCTACTGTTCCTTTCTATAACTTGCAACTCTTGGCTCTTTATGTCTTGCGTTTCTGAAATCTACCCTGCCCCAGCCTTCTCCTCTACGTTTCCTCTCAAAAGAAGTCTTCAACTGTCAAAGAAAAGTGTCACCGTTGATTCCACTCTATTTTCCCAAGTCTTACTTTCTAGGACTCATCTTTCTCAATCCTAAAGCCTGGCCAACATCTGAAGCTAAATGTAGCAAGCACACATGATCTTGAAACTGTAAGCCTAACTACTTTTCTATTAAAATGTTCTCACTAGTATCACCCAAACTGCCAGCTAGTATTCTAGAGTGCCAATGTGTTACTAGAAGAACAGCTTCAGCAGTAAGGAAGCACAGACCTGTCTGGAAAGTTCTCTGAAACTCCTGCACCCCGTCCTAGGTTAGCAGTGGCAGAGGCAGAAGACCACACACCACATATAGTGCGCCACAGTGCTAGCTCAAGCTGGTGCTAGTCTGGCTTACTTACCTATAGACGACTGCAGGGATGCGCTTCCAGGACCTGAAGCTTGCTACACTTTCCAGTTCTTTGTCAGTGATCCAGGCAGGCACAATGAGCTCTTGTGGATAGCTACCACATAACCTAACAGATGAGAAAAAGGGTGTAGGGGAATGGAGAGACAGATGAGAGATCCTGGGTAAATCAATGTGGGAATATGGATTATGCTACCACAAAGCCAGTTAGAAGACAATGGGAGGGGCACTATTTAACTTTTAGTCTTCTAAACAGAATGGGCTGTTCTAAGTGTTGGCTTGTACTACACACATTGTTGATACTACTATGGGTCATTCTCCTTGATGTGGGTCATTCTACTTGATGCTACTTTTTGGTATCTGGAAATCTAACAACAACAACAACAACAACAACAACAACAAAAAAGGAGAGTTGAGGGGCTCTGTCTTTACTTTCTATGGTAACTGTTGTAACACACATATAGGTCATTTCTAACCACTATTCAGGTTTCCAGAGACTTTTTAGGATTAACTAAGATTCTTTTATTTGAACCAGACTGTCCTAATTATAGGTAACTAGTACAGCCAGAAATAACAGCATATGCTAGCCTATGTACATACAAAATGAGAGTCCCATCAAGCAAAGTGAGGAATGTAAACAAGTGATTAGTCACAATTTCTATAGAACATACTCCACAACAAACTATACTCTAAGAGAAAAAAGCTCTCTTTTCATTAAGGGAGATGCCAGCTATATGCCAATCAAGTTGGTGGCCTGGGAACTAACACTTCTGAAAGGTTTTGATTTATAGGACAATGCCTCTCTGTGGGAAAACTAAGCTTCCTTCTTAATATTAAAAGAACTTCAGACATTAAAAAATGCCAACTATCTCCTCCATACCTCCCCCTTTCTACTCACTCCTATGAATTATTAGAGGTAGAAGCAGAACTCCACACAATGGTTTAAGAATTGGGGCTTGATCATTTTACACTAATTATCGCTTAGGTTTTCATTTCTAGAAGCTAATGTAACAGGAATTTAAAAGCCACCAAACCAGAATGACTACAAGTAGCTTTACAAACTTCCTAACACTCCTAAAAATAACTTGAAACACAGTAGTCATTGATAATAAACTAACCAAGAACCTTATTCCTTTCTTTTTAAGCTTAAGAACAGATATTAGTCTCACTTTTCCTTGATAATACCAAGAATGTGTCAACGTCCTGAAGACTGATTTTAAGCACAACTAGTAGACTCAAAGACAAGAATTTTTAAAGGCCACATTAACTAGGAATTTTTTTAAAAAAAGTTTAGCAAGGGAGGGCTCTAAGATACAATGTACACATATATGGACATATTAAGCTGTACAACTATTTGAAAACAATGAATATATTAAAAATAAAGCAAAAAGTTTGGCTTCAGTTTTTGACTCTATCAAATTTTCTGAGCATCATGACCATTATCCTACAGGTACTACACTACCCAGAAACCAGCCCTTCAGCAAGCATTAGACTACTAGCTGTTCACTGAGCTTATCACTATTGATAAGCAGGTGCCAGTGCAGGAAAGGTGAGTTTCAGTCAACAGAGCCTGTGGCAGCCTCAGACTCTCCAAGGCCTGTCCCTCCTCTATGCTCCTCCATCTTTCCCTACCATGTCTCAGAGAATACAACAGTTCTGAGATCAAAATAATCCCAGGTTCTTAACACCTTGGCTAAGGTCCATGTTAGAGTGTATATAGTAGTTAGTAACTTTCCCAATAGACCAAAAAAAAAAAAAAAAAAAAAAAAGACGGGCAGACACAAACAGGCCAGGAAAATAGGCTATCATAATTTGAGGCAACGCAGAGGACTAAAGGATTAGTGCTACAAAGAAAGTTAAAAAAGGAAAAGGGTGTTTTATAGAAACTTGGATTACCAAAAATCACAGTAGTTATCTGTCTCCCCCATTCCACCATAGCATCTATAGGTTTTAAGGAAACATGTTAACAGCTACATATTTAATAATAGTTGTGTTAACATGTAAATGGTTCAATGGTCATAGCTCTGATGTTAAAGATCAACATATTAAAGAACAGAGTAATACTTAAATGTCTATTCCATAGGGTCTACAGTAAAATCACAAAAGACTAGCTCCCACGAGATTACTGATCCTTAGATCTAATGTGATGGCAAGCAGTGATGAGAACAGTGGAAACTGCCTGCCTACATAGAGGTAAGCACATTACTATCTAGACATGCTTGTATGTGCCAAGAAGAACAGAGGCCTGAAGGGAACAGAAAAACACTTTCAGGATCTTGTTAACTAAGGATCACTTTCTACTCCAGCAAAGGGAACAAATGGTTCAAGAAGTACTGGGAAGAGCATGCATTTAGACTTAATAAATAAGACTATTTTAAAGGAGAAGTATTAGGTTCAAATTTCTGCCACCTGAGAATTAAGCTTTCTACTCTGGCTGTGAAACACAGTCTATAGGGACCCACACAACTCACTTGTACTTCTCATTAATATTGGAAATCCTCCAGGCGTTGTTCATATCAAAACCCATCCGCTCCACTTCATTCTTAAACCTTGACGTTACATGCTCCCCTAGGGGCCAGAGGGGGGGGGCGGGGAGAGGGAGCAAGAAAGAAAGAAACAGACAGCAGAAAAGAAGAAATGAATACCATTTTCTGAAACAGGGAGAATAAAACCATGGTTACTTTGTTACATTTTTTTAATTCAAAGGCAGGAATTGTATAAATAATAAAAATAATATATATTTAATTGCAGTTTTTAAAGAAGCCCAGGCAGGTTAAACAATAAGGAGAAAATAACTTTGATCAAGAATTATGCTATCTCATCTTATCTCTACTACTGACTATAAGGGCAGCATCACAGAGCTCATTTTACACCAGACAGACAAAAGAAGCTTTTATGGCCATTGTTCTTTCTTGTCACTCTGGCTACTTTCTCAGCCTCAACACTCAGACCCACAGTATATATAATAAGAAATAAATTTAAAAGATCATCAAGAGGGAAGGGAAGGTGGGTTAAGAGGGATGAATAGGAACATTCAAAGGGGTGACATAGATCAAGGTGCACTGTATTCCTAAACTGTTTTGTTGAATGGCAACTCCACTGTACAATTATATATATATGTGCATTTTTTCTAAAAAAATCAAGAACATTAATGTAGATCTATGATCCTTCACCAAAATCTTTTTTAGTCAGATTTTAGAACTTAAAAGGAGTTCTTTGAATTTTAGAATAGTGTATTATTTTTTTTTAAATTGGAGCACAATCTCAAGCGGGACTAGCTAAAACATTGATATTTTCCAGTGAACTACCTAGATATTCACACCAAGTGGAGGATGGTCTATCAGCTCAGATCAGTTCAAGTTGCCAAAAAAGGGTAAGAAAAGGCTTTTGTTTTCTGAGCCTTTCAGATTACCTAGCTGCAGGTAAGCAAGTGGTCAAGGAATCACTCCTAAAGTACTCAAGAATCCCAGGAAACATCTACTAGGTAAAGTGCTGAGCATCTATGAAAATACCCCCCCCCCCAGTAAGTATAATCTTACTTAAGTATAATTTGTCCTAATAAATTTGGCTTTTCTTTACTTAAGACAATAACAAAAGTAGAGACATCATAAATATCGTAAATCTGAAGTGCTTTCTTTCTTGAAAACAGTCTTAGGGTAGTAATTTTACTAAAGTAAAAAACATTAGCAGACTTCTAATGTATATGAATTGGCATTACAGGTTGTAAAATAAATGTTAGTGAAGACTAGAAGAAACCACAATAACAAATAAAAGCACAAAACTGCTTTGGTGATAGAAGTATAAAGCTTTCCTCTCCCTAGAAGAGTTACAGAATAGGAAACAGCAATTACTTGAATGAAGGACAACTCTGTAAAAATTACTTCCCATTTAAACTGTTTTCTTGAGCTTAAGCTAGGTATTACATGCTTCCTGAAAGAATGCTATAAAAAGATGAGGTTCAGAGATGCAGGGGGAAGTAATAGCTTAGTATGTCCCATTTGGAAAAGTTTTCAAAGCAATTTAACAGGTTTCAAAATAGAAAAAAACAGTATCTGAATTGGGGTAACATCTGTCTACAAATTATAAGAAATAATGACCATTGGGAATAATAAACAAGGAGTCTTCCACTCAAAATCTAAAAGCTGTGACATTAACAACTTCTCAATTAATTAAAAAGGTGTTCCTCCTCCTGCTACAGCTCCAACTTTTTGCAAAAAGCAAAAGTATTTTTATTAGTGGTCTTTTATAACATATCTATTTTAAGATAAACACATAGACACTAAAAGAAATCTTGTGAATTAAAAATAACCAGTGGAAAAATAACAAGTACCAACTACTACCACCAGTGATATTCACTGTTATAGACTCAATATCTAAAGAAAGGCTTTGAACCACCATTCAGAACACAAAATTCTCAGCTATACAGAGAAACACATACTAACTAGTAATCATAGAAAATCTGTTATTTCAAGTTTTTTAAGAACAAGGAATAAGTTTTTAATTATCTTTATATCCATAAAAACAGTGATTTCACAAACTTTGAAACTGACCATTACAACCTACAAGAATTAAGTATTCTAACAGGCACTGATGGTTCATGCCTGTAATAGCTACTCAGGAGGCTGAGATCTGAGGATCAAAGCCAGCCTGGGCAGGAAAGCAGGAAAGTCTGTGAGACTCATCTCCAATTAACCACCAGAAAAACCAGAAGTGGTGCTGTGGCTCAAATGATAGAGTGCTAGCCTTGCACTGAAGAGCTCAGGACAGCACCCAGGCCCAGAGTTCAAGACCACGATCAACAACAACAACAACAACAACAACAACAAAAAATAGAATTAAGTTTTCTATTTAGGAGGTCAAAATCTAAAAATCACAGCTCAAAACCAATCCAGACAGATAAGTCTGTAAGAATCTTATTTCCAATTAACCATGAAAAGCTGGAAATGGATGTATGGTTCACGTGGTAGAACATCCGATATGAGCAAAAAAGCCAAGCAAGAGTACAAGGCCCAAAGTTCAAGCTCACATGCCAGCACCAAAAATGAATAAAAAACAATTATGTTTTTATCACAGTATATTAATTTTTAACAAAGGATCTCACAAAATAATACCCACTCTATGTATTTCCTATTCTAATTCATTTCTTTAAAATGATTTCATGACTGGAAGATGGTAATCTGAAGTTTAAAAACCACTGCTTTAGCTGGATGCAGTAGCTCAAATCTGTAATTCTAGCTACTTGGGAGGTGGAGATTAGGGATATGTTGGGCATAATGTGAGACTACTTTGAAAATAACAAATGCTAAAAAGGGGCTGGAGGCTCAAAGAGTAAAGCACCTGCCTAGTAGGTCCTGAGTTAAATCCCCAGTGCTATGCCCATTAAAAACAAACAAACAAAAAAAACAGAAAAACCTACTTTGAAAGTCTAGAGCAGGGTTCTGGTGGCTCACACCTGTAATCCTAGCTATTCAGGAGGCTGAGATCTGAGGATCGCAGTTTGAAACCAGCAGAAAAGTCTGTGAGACTCTTATCGCTAATAAACTACACAGGAAAAAAACACCCAGAAGTGGAGCTGTCGCTCAAGTGATAGAGCACTAACCTTGAGCAAAAGAAGCACAGGGTCAGAGCCCAGGCCCAGAGTTCAAGTCCAGGACTGGCAAAAAAAAAGGGGGGGGGGGCTGGGAATATGGCCTAGTGGTAGAGTGCTTGCCTCGCATACATGAAGCCCTGGGTTCCATTCTTCAGCACCACATAAACAGCAAAGGCCAGAAGTGGCGCTATGGCTCAAGTGGTAGAGTGCTAGCCTTCAGCCAAAAGAAGTCAGGGACAGTGCTTTGGCCCTAAGTTCAAAGCCCTAGGACTGGCAAAATAAAAAAAAATCTAGGAGCCAGGCATCAGTGGCTCATGCCTATAATCCTAGCTCCTAGCTTTGTAGGAAGCTGATATATGAGGATCCTGGTCCAAAGTCAACCTCAGCAAGAAAGTTCAGGAGATTCTTATCTCCAATTAACCACCAAAAAGCTAGAAGTAAAAGTGGGGCTCAAGTGACAGAGTGCTAGCCTTAAGTAAAAAGCAGCTCAGGGACAGTGCCCATATCCTGAGTTCCAGCCCCAGGATCAACACAAAAACAAATAAATCTAAGACCTGATGGTGGTTCCAGTACTAGCGCATGCATGTGCACTCATGCGCACACACACACACATACACACACATACATACACATACATATCTTACATGAATAATTCGGCTTGACATTCACTTGTTTAGCTAGAAAAGTAAATACAAACTTATCTACTACTATTCTCCAAGAATTTCCATCTCAGAATTCATCCCTATTGGATTCAATAAACTAATATTGTTATTTTGTTGCAATAACCCAACTTAGTTTCAATACTAAGGCTGTAAGAGTCTTTTGCCTAGTTTCATATTTCTATTTCAATTCTTCTCAGCCTCTTCCACTCTAAATGAGAATTTATTCCTTTTCAATATTTAGTGTTTTTTGTATCACATTCAGTCCAACAATATCCAACATTTTGTTTTCTGAAATGAACATTTTGTTTGTTTGCTTGTTTTTTTGTTGGTTATAGGGCTTGAACTCAGGGCCTGGGCACTGTCCTTGAGCCTGTTTGTGCTCAAAGCTAGAGCTCTACCATTTGAACTACGGCACCACTTCTGGGTTTGGGGTGGTTAATTGGCGATAAGGGTCTCACAGGGACTTTTCTGTCTGGGCTGGCTTCGAACCACGATCCTCAAATCTCAGCCTCCTGAGTAGCTGGAATTATAGGCATGAGCCACCAGTGCCCAGCATAAACATTTTTTAAAAAAAGAAATGTACACTTTACCAATCTTTAATCTGGAAGAAATTTACCACCCAAAGCCTAGTTCCCTGTCTGATTCTGCATAATTACAAATACTCAAGCCCATAATGCACACAAGGTGCACACAGGCCTGCTGTAGAGACTGTCTCTTACTCAGCAGGTGAAGAAGCAGACCTACCCAAAGTCAGAAGAGGCAATTAGTATCCCTCTCAGATTTTCAAATATGTTAGGAAGAATCATTCTTTTTACGTACCAAGCAGTGTTAAGACCCAGAGTCACAAGGCATACTTAATGGACAGCTCTCACCAGAGATGTCAGAGTGGTAGGCATGATGCTAGTGAGCTGGCAGCTGAACTAATCACTATTTGTCAAGACTCCAGACTGAAGCTCTAGCACAGAACCCACCAAGCAGCTGGCTACAAAGAAGTCAAAGACATGGAAGAGAAACTTGGAACTGCTGAGTCTGTAGCTTGCTTGATGGGACTAAAAGTAGAGTCAAAAGTCTGGTCAAGACATTTGCAGGTTTCACAAGAGAACTTCCATAGCACTGTGAGACTTCTTTCAATTCTGATAAAAATCTAGAGCTGTGGCCATAGTATAGATGACTTAACTAAGGCAGGCTCGACAGTTAGACATCAAAATTTATATGAATGCCAAAGCAATGACATAATTTTCCAAGTTCCCTTCTGAAGGGCCCTTAAACAGGCTAGGTAGACAACTCATAAGAGGCTTTATGAACTGTTGAAAGTCTCAGTCTGTGCCTGTGATCTCATGTACTGGGCAGAGTATACAAGCTCATCATTTGGAAATATCTCACATGTTGTTTCACACTTATAAAAACATGGTTGTCTGGTATCTTCGTATTTGGGCTGAGTAATGCAGAAGCCACCAACACTCAACAACAGTGAGCTAAAAGAACCAGGTTAACTTGTTTTTAAAAATACCACCACAATATTTTTTAAAAATCAAAAGCAAGCTTTTTCTTCTGTAATTCACAGTGGAAATATAGTAAAGGAAAAAGTCCATACATATATACATGCTCAAATCAAGTCACTAAAATACCATTCCATATGAGCAGTGACAGGTTTACATTTGGTATGAACTGTGTATTTGGGGAAAAAAATAGAATACTCTTAGAGAACTTCCAGTACCAATCATGATGGCCTCATCTTGTACTTGTAAGATTTCAAAAGAGTTCTCAAAAGTATGTCACACAAGTCTCAAAAGTGTAATGAACTGAACTCTGCAGCATTACTTGATTTCAGGGTATGCATATCAGTTTGGAAAGAGAAACATAAATGGCCCCATTTGAAGAACAAAGAAAATAAACCATGTAAAAGGTTAGTAGCATGTCTGGTATTATTTTCAATTTATTAGAGTACAGATTTAAATTCTAATTTTTTCATGTATCTTCATGTATTTCAAGCAGATGAAAAGACAAAGAACATTGTGGATATTGTCTTGGTGGCTGAAGACTTGTTTATCAGAAAGTGAAGGGATTGGCTGAGGATGTAGCTCAGTGACAGACTACATTGCCTAACATGTACAAAACTCTGGGCTCAAGTCCCTAGAAAAGTAAAAGAGAAAAAGAGGATCTTATTTTTCTGAATAGCTTAAGAGTTGACTCAAATCTAAAAAAGACAACTAAAATTATCAAGGAAGTAAAGAAAGTCTGTAGTTATGACAAAACAGAATAGAGAGCAAACATTATTGGCTAAAGACTGGCAACTAAGCCAGGTGCTGATGGCTCATGCCTGTAATCCTAGCTACTTGGTAGGCTGAGATCTGAGGATCATGGTTCAAAGGTAGCCTGGGCAGGAAAGTTTGTGAGAGACTCTTATCTCCAATTAACCATCACAAAACTGGAAGTGGCCCTGTGGCTCAAGTGATAGAGCGCTAACCTTGGGCTGAAGAGTTCAGGGACAGCCACCCAGGCTCAGAGTTCAAGACCCGAGACAGACAGACAGACAGACAGACAGACACACACACACAGACACACACACACACGACTGGCAACCAAAAATTGAAGATCTCTTCAAGTTAGGGGTCTTAAACCACAAGTAGGGAGTGTTGGCTTTTGTTTTATAACTCCGGCCCTTTTGCTTACTAGGCAAGTGTTCTATCACAAGCCCTTTTTAAACTTTTGCTGTTTTTTGGTCTTACATTTTTATCAGAGGCCATCCTTAGCATGCTATTCTCTTAACTATGGCCTTCTGCCTTGCTGGAATCACAAGCCCTAAGATATCATGCCTGGCTTATTGGTTGAGATGGGGGAGAGGGAGCATCTCATTAATGTTTTGCCTAGTCTAGCTTTGAACCACAATCCTCCCAACCTCCACCTCCCAAGTAGATGGGATTACATGTGTGTACCACCATGCCTGGTTTGTCTTCTGAGATAACACATTGCTAATTTTGCCAAGGCAAGCCTCACTATTATTTTCCTATCTCTACCTGCCAAGGATCAGGGATCACAGTCTTGTGCCACCACATCACAGTTATTTCATAATGCAATGCAGCAAGATACACTTCTTAATTCATTATTCTAGGAGATAGTTGAGACTGAAATTTTAATGAGATACAATGATAAATAAGACACAACTCAGTAAATGATACATGTAACATGTATGCATCTCATTGCCTAGACAGAGGGAGTAAATTTGGATTCTGAGGCTTTCCCTAGGAGAGGTACCTCTGTTCCAGATTCCAAACAATTTTCAAAAACTGAGGACTAGTTCTTAAGTCATACATCTGCTATTGACTAGCAATAGGACTTGGCAACATGTTTTATCTCTAGGCCTCCTTTTCTTTGGATCCTAAAAGAGACACTAGACTATCCTGTCCTGCCTGTCCGACAAAGTCAGGAAGACCAAATGAATGTATTATACTAAAGAGAGTGGGGGGAGGTATATATGAAAGCATCTTTAAAATAAGGTAATTTTTTTGTTTTTGTTTTTG
Organism: Perognathus longimembris pacificus; assembly: GCF_023159225.1. NCBI lineage: Eukaryota > Metazoa > Chordata > Mammalia > Rodentia > Heteromyidae > Perognathus > Perognathus longimembris. The sequence goes on along the minus strand of NC_063163.1, from coordinate 91,634,633 downwards.
TTTTGGTACAAGCACCTTCATTAAACAGAACAAGAATCCAAACCAAAAGCTATCACCAATGATGAATCAGAGAACAAAGAAATGACCAGCCAAGCTTGTAAGACTGAAGACCCAGGACTTGGAAATGACTTCACTGCTTAGAAGTTGAAGACTTTTTGCATCTAAGCTTGACATACTGTAAAGTCTGTGCTGGAACACTTAAGTTTATTTATGGCAACATAAAGTTTATAAAAAACCACAAGCAAAGGAATAGCATGATCTTGGCCAAAGCCATTTGAAAAAGAGAAAGACACTGAATGGGACAAAATTATGTAAGGAGTCAAGAAACATGGGTTCTAGCACAGATTCCGTAACTCTATATACATTTTTGAGGAAGATACTTGGCCTCTCTGGATCTGATTCTTATTTATGAGTTTAAAGAACAGACCAAAGGTTATTTCTGTGAGAGTAAAGGGTCATTCTGTATTCCACTATTCCCTGTCTTTGCACGTGTGTCCCTCTGTTCCATATCATGTTCTTTTCCCCATTCTCTAATCAGTGATATCCTTGTTTAACCTTCCAAATCTTCTTATGTCACTTTAAGATTTCCCAAACATGTACACAAAACTCATGACTTTCTTCCATTAGTCTTTGATAATATCCACATACCTTATTATAGTATTTACCAATAGAATGAATGTCAGATCTAGTGTTCTTACCTTCTCCTGGAAAGCAGGAAATAACCAATTATGCTTAGAAGAATAATGGACACAGGCTGGGTGCTCCATAAAACATGCTTTGATTAGATACACAACGCTAAGACATCCCACTTTGTGTTAAAGGTATGTCCAGAATAGCCTGTTAAGCCCTTGGCCATTTGCATACTTTAGATGGGCTTACCTGGTCTACACAAGTCTCCATGCTGCTCTTTTTCACTGGCATAGACCTCCATGCACCAAGCATGATATGCAAAAGAGAAGAGATCTTCAATCTTAGCAGGAGGTCGGATTGCATTGTTCAGTCTCTTAAGCCAATCTTGACATTGCTCAAAAGTTGAGAACTGACACCTTTACCAAAATCAAACAAAAATAAAACTAAGGAGAGGTGTTATGAAATCTAAGAAAGGCCACCATTTCATGAGTGCCTATATATGATGAAGTGACAACTCTGACAGATAAAAGCATCAGAAGCGGTCATTTACAAGTTCACTATTATTTATCATAAAAACAAGTTCAACATATTTTAGCTGTAAAAATGTCAAAAAGTTGAGCATGTAGAAAACCCATTCTTTAAGATTAATAGGAATTATTGAAGTAAAATGGCAGCTGTTCTCTTTTATGAATGACATTTCATTCTCCTTCAGTTTTATGGTATTCCTCTCAGAAACATGTTTTGAAAAGCTCTTTGGTTTCTTTATAACCTAGTAGGCCAAGCTAAAAAAAAAAAAAAAAAAAACCTAATACACTACTTGTAGTTCATGAGGAAATAATTGAAATTTGTCTATTTAGCAATTAGGATAATAATACCTTCAGATCCAAAGTAAAATAGTGTATACTGAAACTTTCAGCTGTAACCACACAGAGAATAAAACAATTCTACTATCAATATATAAAATGAATGGGCTAGGGGCTGGGAATATGGCCTAGTGGCAAGAGTGCTTGCCTCGTATAAATGAAGCCCTGGGTTTGGTTCCCCAGCACCACGTATATAGAAAATGGCCAGAAGTGGTGCTGTGGCTTGAGTGGCAGAGTGCTAGCCTTGAGCAAAAAGAAGCCAGGGACAGTGCTCAGGCCCTGAGTTCAAGCCCCAGGACTGGCAAAAAACAAAACAAAACAAAAAAAATTTCTAGAGCTACTAAGTTTACAAACACATTTCTAGGTATTATTTTGCAACTGTTACCATTAAAATTAGACCAGATAAAAAATCCCATCAGTGGATGCTAAAATTAAAAGGAGAATTTTTTTATGAGAAGTAGATATTCGCATGTTTTTAAAGTGCCTCCCACAAACTGTTTATTAGTTGCAAAGACGAAAGTATAGAAATTATAGAGGGAAATGGTATAAAAGACATCATTAAGTTAATCAGCGAAAGTCAACAGGGATAGTAGACTAGAAAAAAGTATTATCACAATGTAAAATTGTGAAGTTGATAATTATTTACAACTATATAAGAAAATACTCCTAATCTTAGGAGAGCATACTATTTTGGAGTTAAAGAACCATGGTTATATAACTTACTCTGATTGTTCAGAAAAAATAATCTCCATCTCTGTCTCTTGTCTCTTTCTCTCTCTGTCTCTCTCACACCACACCAAGTAAATTGGGGTAAAGTGTTTACAGGTGTATCTGGATAAATGGTATACTGGTATACTATTTTGTGGGTGTGTGCACACATGCATGTGCCAGTCTTGGGGCTTGAACTTGGGCCTCGGCACTGTCCCCAAGCTTTTGTGCTCAAGTGCACTCTGCCACTTGAGCCACAGCTCCACTTCTAGCTTTTTAGGTAGTTACTTGGAGATAAGAGTATCATATCGTGGACTTTCCTGCCTGGGCTGGCTTTGAATCATGATCCTCAGGATTACAGGCAGGAGCCACCAGTGCTTAGATGATGTACTATTTTTATTTTTGCACTTTTTGTATCATGAAATTACTTCCAAATAAAAATCAAAATGCATCTACCGATGTAGTGAAAAATAGGCTATAAAGACAAAATAGTTCAGACATCAACTACTCAGATAATATTCCAAAAAATGTTGACGCTCAAAAGCTCTTTTCCTAGGTTAACAAACCATGTATCCATTCTTTCTTTTTTTGCAGTGCTGGGGACTGAATCCAGGATGTTATGCATGATTGGCAAGCATGTCACCACTTAGCTTGCCCTGTTTACCACATTAAAAGCTGCACAAACACACTACATACCTGATAACTTTACAGTCTTTGCAGGTCAAATGAAGCTGAAATATATCACGGCATTCAACAGTTTCTATAAGCTGTAATGGAACCTGTAATTAAAAAGACAAACTCCTCAGTCAAAAAAGCATTGGCTTTGCAGTTCTTCAGTGTGCCCAACAAGATTGATGAGAAAGATATACAGGGAAACAAAGTAAAGAGGACTACAAATTTAGCTAGATCCATAGTATTCAAGTGATTTCCTAAAGAGTAATTAGGGCTTCCCTTTCCCTAAATCAATGGCCTCAAGTCAGTCACAGCAAAAGAGAAGGAAAGAAAGGTACCATCTCTAGAAGAACAGGGGAATGGGGCTGGGGATATGGCCTAGTGGCAAGAGCTCTTGCCTCGTATACTTGAAGCCCTGGGTTCGATTCCCCAGCACCACATATACAGAAAATGGCCAGAAGTAGAGCTGTGACTCAAGTGGCAGAGTGCTAGCCTTGAGCAAAAAGAAGCCAGGGACAGTGCTCAGGCCCTGAGTCCAAGGCCCAGGACTGGCCAAAAAAAAAAAAAAAAGAAGAACAGGGGAATGTATCTCTTCAATATTAAATTCACAAACTTATCTCTCAAAGTACAGCTTTAAGATTCTAAGCTGGGCGTTGGTGGCTCACACCTGTAATCCCAGCTACTCAGGAGGCTGAGTTCTGAGGATTGTGGTTTAAAGCCAGCCCAGCAGGAAAGTCTGTGAGATTCATCTCCAATTAATCACAGAAAAAGAAAAAAGAAAAAAAAACGGATGTGGTACTCTGGCTCAAGTGGTACACTGCTAGCCTTGAGCAAAAAAGGACCCAGGTCTAGAGTTGAAGTCTCAGGATCAGAAGAAAAAAAAAAAAGATTTCATAGAGGCTATGATTTGCAGTGATAAATAAAAAGTTTTAAGGTACCAAAACACCAATCTTGTACAGATCAGTGTACATAACAGGACTCTTACTTGCTGACACACACACTCTCTCTTGTTCAAGACCAGGACTTGAGCTTGGTATATGACACTTTTGTTCACTAGCTAGTGCCCTACCAACTGAGCCATGCCTCCAACCCCTACTTGTTCACTCCCTCAAATGATAGGGTGATCTTATGGCTTAGTATAAGACTTTCAGAAAAGGTCTTACTAGATCTGATCTAAACTGCCTGAAGGTTGCAAAGAAAAGATGGGACAATAGCTGTTAGTCAGGCTCTCTATTCAGTAGAATAGACCTCCAGGTACCAAATGGAAAGGAGAAGGTCACACAGTGCTCAAAGAACCTAATACTGGCAAGGTCCAATTTGAATCAAAAGACAAGTTCAAGGGCCTTGTGTGCTAACTAGGGTTTGGACAAGCTGCAGTGGTTTCTTCCTTGTCAATCTGATTAGCCACAGATTCTACTAAGCACAGATTGTGTACAGTAGTGGATAGGGGATACAGACAGAAGACAAATGGGAGGGAAACTATCTGAATAGGATGGGTATCCTCAGGGTGACATAAGGATCCTTCCCCTGCCCCGGAAATTATCCTGACTCAATCTTTGGTTTTAAAAAGCAATTCCTAAATCTTCAAGAGAAAATCCTGGTAAATAAACAGATATACTCATTCCTTGGAAAAGGGATGGATTACTTGTCTCTTACATTCTATCAAGCCCAGCCAAAATGTGGCTCTGGGAGTTGCAAGTAACATTCCAATAATTCCTGTTTAGCAATTAGAAAAGGGAAGCAGTCTCCTCCTTCAGGGCAGAACAGACAGAAACTGTGCTCCCTGCACAGTGTGGCTTCAAGTCAGCTGAGCCAGTTTCAGAACTGGCTTCCTACAAACTACCTCATCAATGCAGCTGCCAGAAACAGCTGAGAACTCAGAACAAGGATGCAGGATCAAACAGAAGCCCAGTGCTAAAAGTCTGAAACAAAGAAACAGAAACTGGGACACAGATTAAAGAAGAGACCTTAAATAAATGGCTACAAGTTTTCCACCTCAAGACCAAAGTCTTCTTGCTACTAAATCTATAATTTACAAAAAAGAAAAGAAAGAAAGAAAAAAGAGAAAGAATTTTAATAGGACTAGAAGATAGAGAAAGACTAAGAAATCTTGCCTGTATTCTGAGAAAAAAGGAGTTTGGGGATTGCTGCTTTTGTTTAAGTCCTTAATCTTAACTGCAGCTGATATAGCTAAACATTCTTTCAAGAATTTATCCATCTAAGAAAGCCCCGACTAAGGGCAGGGATAAATTATAAAGGAGTAATGTAGAAATCAAGATAGGAGACTAGAAAAGGACATTGATGTGTGCTCAAGCTAGTCCTATTATTACTGGATTCTCTCTAATAGCCTCATTACCCCCACCCCCAAACACACACAATATACTTATTCTTGCTTCTTTATTTCCCTACTCCATAAAAAAACTGGCTGCCAGATTGGCAATTAAGAAACCTCAGTTTCTCAAATTTTGCCAATTAAGATTTTGCCTGCTTCCTGGCTTCATTGTGTGAAGTCTCCAGCCTTCAATATGGTCTCTGCTTTCTGAACTTCAGATGGTCACAATTTAGGAAGCTTCATTCCAGGGTCTGAGAAAGGCCTTCAGTGGAATAAGCGTTACAAGTTCATAGTAAGGGGCTGCTTTCCCAGCAGTCACCTGCATGCCACCAGGTCCCTTCAATTTCCTTTCCTTGCAGCTGGAAAGGATGAAAACCACTAATAGTATTAGCAGCTGTTGGAGAGTGACATGAAATATGATCAGCTTCCATTACCTTGCTACAAATTGAAAGATAAGGTTAAGTCTTACATCTCTGCTACTGGACCAGAGGCCTAACCTGTGCCTGAATTAACTTCTAGAATAAAGCATTCCAGAGCATGCAAAATATCTGCTACCTAAAATCAATATACAATCCAATATACAATTTCCACATGTTTTAACTTTTATTCTTAAGGGAGAAATGACTCCTACATTTCAATCTGATTGGAGAGCCCAGCATTAAAAACAACTTTGTATTTAAGTCACAGATAAAGAAAACAGTAGATTTTAGTACTCATGCAGATTGTCACTAGGCAAGTTGACTATGTAAAAAAAATAGGGACATACAAAAGAAATACCTACTATCTTCCCTTATTATTTTTTGTATGTGTGTGAGGCTTGAAGTCAGGACCTAAGTATCATCCTTGAGCTTCTTTTACTCGACTAGTGCTCTACCACTTGAGCTACAGCTCTACTTCTGACTTTTTTGGTAGTTTATTGGAGATAAAGAGTCTCATGGACTTTCCACTGTTTTCATTAGAATACAGTATTATCCTTTTGCTTCTTTCTACCCAGTGGTCCCCTTTATTTCTCCCTCCATAGATTTCCTTCTCTTCCAGAAAAGGCAGGCAGGACTGTCTACCTTTTCTTCTGATACCCAACTAAAACTTACTAAGTTTCTCTACTTTGTTAAAACCTACCCCCATTTTTCTGGCTTTCTCAAGTTTCCTTTCATGTGGGCAGGAAAAAAATCACTTGCCATTTCTACAAATAACAATTCAAGTGCCAATTTCCTTGCTAGCCCAAGAAACACAGGCACTAAACTACAAGTGAACAGCAAGACTGGGTGGGAAACCATGTCTAGCCTAGACTCCTTTCGCGATATATGGTCTGCTTTTCTTCTCAATATCCTTCTAGTCTCTGTGAGCTACACTTCAGTTTTCTTTCACAAATAAGTGGCCTATCCATCAGGGATCTTCAAGAGAGAATTTAATTTGGAAATTCCTTAGAGGCAATTTCATCTGTAGGATAATAGTGGGAAATCTAAAATCATTTTAAATCATCTACAGCTCAGTGACTCAGTGTCTTATGGCAACATGTTTTCTGTTTGCTTCTTTATCTTCTACCTGCTAGATTAATCTATTATAATTTCCTATTGTAAGTTTCATCAAATTCATGCTCAAACAATGTATCAATCACACTCAGTGCTGTTAATCAAGTCTTCAATAGGTGAAAAGTTATAACATAGGCACCAAAACCATAAGACCAACAATTCAAATAGCAGAAGAGAGTAGCTACTTTAATGGCCATGCACAGGCATTAAATATTCATAGTCTGTCATCATATTCTACTATATTTACTTACTCATATCATTCTGTGTATGCATACGCACATGTGTACAACCAAATGTAAAAATGGGATAATTTCCACCTTTTTACAAAACCATTCTTTGTATACCTTGAATGGGAACTACTAATCTTGTGTGTGTGTATACATACATACATACGTATGTACGTACATACATACATAGGAAATGGCTTACATGAGTGAAAATAAAGCCTGTGTGGAGTCTAAAGTTCAAATTTGCAATAAAGTCTGGGATAGTTAGGCACTAGATATTTTTATTTCAAAACTAGAGCAGGAAGACTGCCTGTCACAGATTAAAAGGCAACACTGTTGTTGTTCACCTTAGATAGAACACAAAATATCCCTCTAAGCACTGGTTTCTCAGGCCTCCCCTGGTGCAGGAATGCCAGGCCAAAGAACATTAGATGTTAATGTCTTCTTCTATACTAACACTGAGTGTATGACTTATTTCTTCTTAAAACTCAGCTCTCTCTCTCTCTCTCTCTCTCTCTCTCTCTCTCTCTCTCTCTCTCTCTCTCTCTCCTCTCTCTCTCCTCTCTCTCTCTCTCTCTCTCTCTCTCGCCAGTCCTGGAGCTTGAACTCAAGGGGCCTGGGCACTGTCCCTGAGCTTCTTTGGCTCAAGGCTAGCACTCTACCACTTGAGCCACTGCACCACTTCTGGCTTTTTCTGCCTATGTGGTACTGAGGAATTGAACCCAGAGCTTCATACATGCTAGACAAGAACTCTACTACATTCCCAAGCAAAGTCTACTTTTTTTTGAAGGTCATTATTCCACAGCTTATGTATAGCCTCACCCCACAAACTTCTCACAGCACACCACTAAAACTTTGATAAAGGGGAAGGGACTCATGCAGAAAGGACACATTTTGCTGATTTGCAAGGTAAACATCTGACATTCAAAACCAATTTATTCTGATCAAGCACAGGTGCAGCAACCACCTAGAATTTCTCATGATACTTACTGGGATTTCAGAAGGAGCAGATTGAGAAGCAGTCTATTGAATTACACAACAAAAAAATTGTTTTAACTCCCACTCACGACACATAATTTCTCTAACATTCAAAGAAATATACATACATATAAACATAGTTTGGAATAATAAAAACTAGGAATAATTCATACTTCAAATACTACAAATGAACTCTACTCAGAGGTTTTTAACTCTAACAACTGAAAATTTGATGTTCAGTGAATGTGTGTAGATTAATGTTGTTTATGGTGTGCTGTCTACAGATACATTTTATTCAATATTCTGTGAAATTAAAAAAGAATATATGATATCAGGTGGCTATTTAAAACTTAATGGCAAGGCTGGGATGTTGCAGTGGCAAAGCGCTTGCCTAGCAAGTACAATGTCCTGGGTTTGATACCCAGTACCAAGAAAAAGACAAAAATAAATAAGTAAATAAAACTTGATGGCAAAAAAACAAACAAACCCCTGGTGGCAAGTCATTCTGTCATGTGCTAAATGATGTAAGGTGGGGTGTGCCACAGCATAAACAGCAAATTTAGGTTCTAGTGGTTTAAAAGGGTTTGATTTAGATACAATCATCTTTAACAGGAGCCTCCCAATCACCCATGTTTTGTAAAATACGTATGTGCTGACAGTCAAAATGCACAAAGAGGGGGGCTGGAAATATGGCCTAGTGGTAAAGTGCTCGTCTCATATACATGAAGCCCTGGGTTCAAATCCTCAGCATCACATATATAGAAAAAGCCAGAAGTGGCACTGTGGCTCAAATGGTAGAGTGCTAGCCTTGAGCAAAAAGAAGCCCAGGACAGTGCTCAGGCCCTGAGTTCAAGCCCCAGGACTGGCAAAAAAAAAAAAAAGGGACAAAGAGGTACACAGAAAGAAGCAACACTACCACCAACTCTGCTGTCCACCCAGGACTTGATGCAGGATTTCCTGGTGTAGCTTCAGGCTCCAGGCACCTTACACTGTGGTGAGGTTAATGTGAGGGTAATGTGTTGTTGTGGAGAAATGCTAGTCTCTCCATATGAAATATTTGATGCCCCTGTGATGTTTAAAAACTTTTGCACAATTTTTTCTGTGCAAAATTCATTTCCTTAAATGCCATGCCAATTCTAAGCCTTAGAAAGTTATAACACCAGAGAAAATATTTTTATATGAGAAAATGGGTAAAAAAGTAAGAGCAGTGTTCAGTTTCCTTATGCATTACATCTCAATTACAATAGAAGACCAGTAATTCCAGTAAATAATCTACTCATACAGCTATTCCAAGAGACAAAAGATGACCCAGACCTATTCACATAGATACGTTGTTTTTAAATGAATTTCAAATCCAATAAGGGAGAAATAGTCTAATATCCATTTCAAATCCATATTAATTTCAATTTGCCAAATATTTTACTGAATAGCATGACATCAGGAGACAAACTGAATCCTTAAGGTGCTAAGAAATAAAAAATTACAACATCTACTAAATGTTTCAAAAGAATGCTAATGGCTGGGAATGTGGCTCAGTGGTAGAGTGCTTGCCTAGCATGCATGAAGCCCCAGGTTGGATTCCTCAGTACCACATAAACAGAAAAGGCCAGACGTGGGGCTGTGGTTCAAGTGGTAAAGTGCTAGACTTGAGTTCAGGGACAGTGAGTGCCCAGGCCCTAAGTTCAAAGTCCCAGGACTGGCCAAAAAAACGTTTAAAATACAGAAGCCCAGTAAATGTAATTAACTGTCAGGGAGAGAGCTGAGACTGAGTTAAACCTCACAGAGGAGGTTACCACCTGAATTACACTCTGACAGATGAAGGGAAGTTCCCTGGGCCGGAAAGAAGGACAGTATATGAAGTGTGAGGTACGGGCAGGCTGGTCCAGGTAGGGGAACAGGAAACACAGACAGAAAAGCTGGCAGAAACCAAGGCCACAGCCTCACAGCACACTGAATAATTGATCTTCATCTTAAAAATAGTAGTACACTATCATTTCAAGATAGTGAGGACATGATTCCAACAGACACTATTCCCAAACAAATCTAAAAACTGTTACTGAAATACTTAGTCAAAAATCAATAAGCTAATAAGAAGAGAATGTTATAAGAAAATGCAACTGGGGCTGGGAATATAGCCTAGTGGCAAGAGTGCCTGCCTCGGATACACGAGGCCCTAGGTTCGATTCCCCAGCACCACATATACAGAAAACGGCCAGAAGCGGTGCTGTGGCTCAAGTGGCAGAGTGCTAGCCTTGAGCGGGAAGAAGCCAGGGACAGTGCTCAGGCCCTGAGTCCAAGGCCCAGGACTGGCCAAAAAAAAAAAAAAAAGCAACTATATGAAACTACCATTCTCACATGCAATGAAAGTATAATCCCATTGATTCCAGCCATTTTAACAGTAAAAAAACACAAAATTAAACTTGATAGTTTTAGAAGTGAAGGCATAGCTGAAGTGGAAGAGTGCTAGCAATGAGCAAAAAAGCTGAGCGAGAGTTCAAAGCTCTGAATGCACATTCCAATACTGGCAAAATTAAACTATGTGTGTTTTATTTATCATTTAATTTCACAGTAAATGGTGTGGAATTTTTCATTGCTGAGATTTTACTCCCCACCCTTTTCTCCTCTTGTCGTCACCACTCATTCCAAATGAAGCCTTCTGAACCAAGTGCTACATAGCATAAAAGTTCAGTACTTCCTCTTTCCTTGGTGAATTTGGTGTATAGCTTTAGGTAGTGGAAAGAAAATAGATTTAAGAGCAATGATTATAGCCTAAATCTAGAAGCCAGAAAGAATTTAGGTCAAGATGGCTCATGGGCATAAATGCTTAACTACAAAACATAGATAATAAATGCCAACTACTAAAAAATGTCAGTCATGACCCTTTTATAATTCAAAGAATGCAACGAGGGGTTATGCTATTTTTTGAACTAGTGAGTAAATGAATAAAATTTACAAATTTAAAAGAATACCAAAATGGACCCCAAATCACATATTCTGAATAGAGGTATAATCCTGAGCTTTTATAAGGTGTCATAATATACTTGTCTGAGCTAGTTTTGACATGCAAAAACACAATACTGGCAAGTAAAGAAGGAATTGAATTGGTGGAAGTTCATGAACTTCTGGGCCTTTATTACATTTGTTTAGGACTACTTAATGATAGCAGTGCACTGAAACAGCCAGTTCACTGAGAGAACCCTCATAACTGAAAAAAAGGTGAATGCATTTTTGAAAATTGAGAGCTTTCCTTTTCGCTCAGTAATATATAGTCCATTATGCAAATAAATACCACACTTAACATCTATACTTATACCACTTAGGAGCCATTAGAGTAACTCTAGCCTATAATAAAATCTGCAGTGAGCTCCAAGAACATCTCATCATTTGATATTAAGGACTGGGAAATTATCTCAACTGAAACATCTGGTAACGAGGAAAGATTGGGGAGAAAAAAAGCCTATTCAGTCTTTGTACCTTTATAAAGTGCAAACACATTATTCTGTGTTAAATGAGTAACAGATACCTCAGCTGACAACTAGATAAATCATTTTAAATAAAGCATAAGAGTTTGTTACTAATGTCCCTTGGGTGCAAAATCGAGGGAAAATAAGAGAACACTGCTTTCATACACCCAATCCTATATAGCTCTTTGGGCACATTACCAGGTTTTTCAACTTGCTTTTCTATCTACCTTAAAGGAAGAACAACTGGTAATCACTTACATTAACAAGAGACTCCTTGAACTTGATGTGAAGTCTGTAATTAGAAAGAGCAATGATGGCATCCTCGGCACGGCCCACATACTCAGTGCTCTCTCCATGAAGTTCAAGGAAAGGAACCTTGAAAATGGAAGGAGAAACTCTTCAAAGTTCTGAAGCCAGTAAAGCCAAGTTTTCAAGCGCAGATCAGGTAATGAATGGATGTCTAAAGCACAGTACATAAGCAAGGAACCTAAAGAGGATGGTTTTATACACAGCCAATTCAAATATAATTAATTCAAATTATGTACTAGTAAATGAATGACAAGATGACCATCTCCAACAAAGGGTTCTTAGGAAATAAGTCTTGCTAAATGAGAGGTATTTTCCTGCTTGCATTTTATGTGTATGGTTTAAGGAAAAAATAAATAATGCATTACTTCAATACAACAAAACACATAATGCATTACTGCAATTACATCATTACTATGCAAAATACATATTACATAATCAAAAGTGGCCTATAGTCACCTGAAGATTCTCATCCTCCCGAATCAGCTGCTTCCTTGGAAAGATCTGATTGGCCTGGATGCACTCAAGACTATGTTGAGTCTCTTCATCCTGGAAAAACCAAGATTCTTTAAATAATTCCATTTTTATGCCATGCCTTCTTACATAATTGAGTCTAACTGCCTTGGAACAGGGAGAAAAGTTCAAGAGAAAAAAAAACAATCATCCCCTGAAAGCACTTTATGCAATGTATATAACCAGAGTTCAGGCCCTGGTTCCAGCACACACACACACGTGTGTGTGTGTGTGTGTAAAACACCACGTGCTTCTATTTAATAGAAACTACAGAGAGCTGGGCATGGTGGCTCACACTTGTGATCCCAGCAATTGTGGAGGGAGAGATCAGGAGGATCATGGCTTGAAGCCAAGCCAGAAAAAATGTTGAGACTGAATTTCAACAAACAAGCTGTGAATAATGGTTCATAACTGTAATCCCAGCTAGCATGAAATACAATAGGCAGAATGTAATCCAAGGTTGGCCCGCAAGCAAAAAGTGCTAGAGGCATGGTTCAAGTAGTAGAGCACATGCTTATTAGCAAATGCAAGCCCATAAGCTCAAATCCTAGTACTGCTAAAAAGAAAAGGGAAAGAAAATAGAGAATGTTGATTTGTTTTTCTCATGAACTAACAGGAATAGGTTGGAAATGCTATAAAACATTGAGGGGGTGCTTTTAAAAGTTCTTACATAGAAGTACACTTTAAACCTTCTCAGCACCACTTAACTAGCTTTTTAACTCACATAAATGTGTAAGTCCTAAACTTTTACTGTCTTTAAGAATAGTTTACAGAGGTACTCACTTCTTAAGTGATTCCCTGACCCAGTTTTCTGCTGACACTTAACAGCTCAAAATGTAAATAATGTGTCAAGCTTTAAAAGTTGGGGTTGGGAGGGGAGGAAGAGGACAAGAGAGCTAGAGAGGACACTTAGCTATTCATTCTTGCTAGTACACTAACTTGGATACTAATCTAGTTCAATGAATGTAACAAAAGGAGCTACTGAATACAGAGAATTAGACCAGCAAGACTACAGCATACTTATTTTTCACAGTCAAACCAAATAAAATGTTCTTTTTAAAAATAACACCTCTCAGTCGGGTGCTGGTGGTTTATGCCTGTAATCCTTTGCTCCTCAGGAAGCTTAGATCTAAGGTACGTTGTTCAAAGCCAGCCTGGGCAAAAAGTCTTACCTCCAATTAACCACCAAAAAGCTGGAAAAGTAAATGAGCCTCAAGTGGTAGAGTGTCAGCCAAGAGCAGAAAAAAGTGACAGGCCCACAGTTCAAGCTACATCACCAACACACAAGCATCAAGATTTTTGTTTCATTCTCATTATCTATAAGGTTTCAGGGGGAAAAAAAGCAATTTTCCCTTGTGCACAAAAATGCATTTAATCCCAAAGGATTAAATGTAACATTAGAACCAGCTGTTCATTGAACTGTCTAAAAGAGTAACTCAAAAAACACTACTCAGCTATCAATTTGGCAGCTGAATTAATTTTCTAAATTTATTACAATTTTTGTGAGTTTTACAAATAAGAAAGGAAGCCAAATGGCATAGATGATAGAATGCACATTAGAAGACACAATAAAGTATAAAGTATTGGTCTTACAGGAGACTCGGAAACTTCTCCTAGGTGCTAGTAAGTAATTAGTATACTACTTTGTGGATTTCCTGCCGCCATCTAAGGATAACAGGCATTATGAAATCTGGCAGTTCTTAGTCTTTACCCAGCTCTGTAAAATCAGGAGGATCATCTCTGATCACTTTCAGACAAAATCTGATAAAGGACTAGTCAACCACAGTTATAGGCTGGCTAAACTACCAAGAATTAAGTATATACTGCAAAGGGGAAGTTAACATTGCAGATAAAAATTTAAGGTACATGGAGAGAATGAATTCAATTAAGTAAATTTATATAAATCATTCATGTAAAAATGAAAGCAATAACCCATCTTACTGCCAATTCCATTCATTATTTGTAAGATCTGCATTGGAAGCCATCAAAACACACACTTTCTTTGATATAATTCTTGGAATTTGTATTAAAATAATCCAAAGTGGTAGAAAGCAGAGATCAGATCAAAAAAGAGTAATCATGAACTGATGGTTACTGCAGCTGAATACTGTTTTCATTGCATAGACTTAGTACTATAAAAAACACAACATAGGGCTAGGGATATGGCCTAGTGGCAAGAGTGCCTGCCTCATATACATGAGGCCCTGAGTTCGATTCCCCAGCACCACATATACAGAAAATGGCCAGAAGTGGCGCTGTGGCTCAAGTGACAGAGTGCTAGCCTTGAGCAAAAAGAAGCCAGGGACAGTGCTCAAGCCCTGAGTCCAAGCCCCAGGACGGGCCAAAAAAAAAAAAAAAAACACAACATAAAAAACATGTTTTCCCAATACCTAACCTCTCAAAGATAGGCTTAACCTTTTAAAATTTCTTTTTGGTGCTGGTACTGGGGCTTGAACTCAGGATCTGGGGCTCTCTACCACTTGAGTCATACCTCTAGTTCCTCTTTTAAGATCTTTTCTTTTGTGTCGGTCCTGGGGCTTGAACTCAGCCTGTCCCTTAGCTTTTCTGCTCAAAGCTGGTACCCTATTACTTGAGCCAGAGAGCTCCTTCCAGCTTTTTCTGTGTATGTGGTACTAAGGAATCAAACCTAGGGCTTCATGCATGTAAGGCAAGTACTCTACCACTAGGCCACATATGCAGCCCCCACGTCCAGCTTTTTTTGAGTAGTTTATTGGAGATAAGAGTCTCACTTTTGTGGGCTGGGGATATAGCCTAGTGGCAAGAGTGCCTGCCTCGGATACACGAGGCCCTAGGTTCGATTCCCCAGCACCACATATACAGAAAACGGCCAGAAGCGGCGCTGTGGCTCAAGTGGCAGAGTGCTAGCCTTGAGCGGGAAGAAGCCAGGGACAGTGCTCAGGCCCTGAGTCCAAGGCCCAGGACTGGCCAAAAAAAAAAAAAAAAGAGTCTCACTTTGAACCAGGATCCTCAAATTTTAACCTCCCGAGTAGCAAGGAGGCATGAGCCACCAGCGTCCAGCTCAATTTAAGATCTTTTAAGAGTAGAAAAACAGAAGATGTTGCTCTCAAGTTAGTAAAAAGATATATTTAAAACAGAAAGTTCTACTGGACACCAGTGGCTGACACCTGTAAACCTAGCTACTCAGGAAGCTGAGATCGGTTCAAAGCCAGTTAGGGTAGGAAATTCCATGAGATTCTTATCTCCAATTAAACACACACACACACACACACACACACACACACACACACACACACACACACACACACGCCAGAAGTGGCTTGAGCTGTGGCTCAAGTGGTAGAGTGCTAGCCTTGAGTATAATAGCTCAAGGACAGAACCCAAGCACTGATCAAGCCCTAGGATAGGCACATTAAAAAGAAAAAGAAAATAATAAGCCAACAAAACAGAAAATTCAATGCTCCAAAATTTTCTATATAAAAACTAAGGACTGGGGCTGGGAAGGTGGCTCAGTGGTAGAGTGCTTGCCTAGCATACATGAAGCCCCAGGTTTGATTCCTCAGTACCACATAAATAGAAAAGGCTGTAAGTGGCACTGTGGCTCAATGGTAGAGTGCTAGCCTTGAGCAAAAGAATCTCAAGGACAGTTCCCAGGCCCTGAGTTCAAGCCCCAGGACTGGCAAAAAAAAAAAAATCTAAGGACTAAGAATATACAATCTAAATGGTGAAATATGGCATATACTTAAGTGACCTGATGCCTCAACAACTTGCAAGCTTATTATAATCAGGAATAATCAACACTATAGTATAAATATAAAACCAGTAATCTAATGAATAAACATGAGAAAATGTTCAATTCATTGTGTGAAATAAGCAAAACAGAAGCTTAATTATGTTATTCTGACTACTTAAAACATACACATTATGTACTAATCAGAAAGGAATACATATACCATGAGGTCTAGTGGAAGAATTCTAAATGAGATTCTTTTTAATTGCTATAATGCTGCTTTATGAGAGATTGGGGGGGGGAGATTGGGGGGGTTGGGGTGGAGATAAAGATGGATAGCCATGCTGTTCCCCAACGATCGTACACAGAATTATCTCAGTGTGTCTGCAACTCAGAACAGGGAGCATAGTAGAGGGATAGTTTTCCAAGCACCACAGAGACCCTTGCAGCACCAGGAAGAGGACCATGCTGCTGCTGGGTGTGTGGGATCCAATGAAGGACAAACCCTTGGCTCAGAACAGAGCTGCTTTCATAAGCCTATCATTTGCTATTCATTAGCACTGGCATGCAGACCATACAAATATTAGGCAAACACATTTTCAATTCATTAAAAACTGGGAAACCAATAAAATATTCTCCAGAGAAATAATAGTAAAATGTAGTCAGTGTTTGGATACAGGATAAAGCAAAAAGCTTTAATGCCCACAAACTAAGAAACATTGGTCTACCTTCAGGAGGGAGCATTTAACCTTCTCCACCTTTTAAGATGACATTTCTGCACAACTAAGTTTTTCTGTTTTGTTTTACTGTTTTTAATTTTGAAAAGCATTTTCCACATATATCCCTAATGCAGCTTAAAATTAACACAGTCCTTTCAATTCCTCCCTTGTGCACCAGCATTGAAGTTTTAGTCTAGGAAATATCACAAGGTACAAATAGGACAATATTACAGCGAACTGTTGGGTTTTTTTTTCTCTTAAGCCTTGAAGCACTGTTTATGTGTCCTCAGAACTGATTAAAATGTCATTATCTTGTTGTTCCATCTCTTCTGTGTACACTAGGACCTAAATGGCCTACCTAGTCATTGGAATGTTATTATAAAGTTCTTTTTAGTCAAAGATGGAGGCAGAGATGTGATAAGCTGCTTCAACTACAATGGAATCAAAATACTACCTTCAATAAATCTAATAGGAAAGACAGGAATGGCTGCTACTCTGAAAGGTAAATTTATAGACTGTACTTTCCAAGTTAATTAACAAATATTGCTGATTAGCAATTACACAATTCTATTAAAAAATGTGCAAGTAGTCCTCACACAATTCTTCTATGTATAAATACCCCAAAAAATCTTTTTGAATCTAGAGCCTTGTACATGCAAAGTATCTGCTGTATCACTAAGCGACACCATCAACCCAGCTTCCTTAAAAATGCTTTAAAAAAAAACAAACAGAGCTGGGAATATGGCCAAGTGGTAGAGTGCTAGCCTTGACCCAAAAGAAGCCAGGGATAGTGCTCAGGCCCTGAGTTCAAGCCCCAGAACTGGCAAAAAAAAAAAAACTGAACAAAGAACTATGTGTCTTAATTCCATTTAACAGTTAATTTAAAATGTGACATAGCACCAAGTACCAGTGACTCACTCCTGCAATCCTAGCTACTCAGGAGACTGAGATCTGAGGATCACAGTTCAAAGCCAGACAGGGCAAGAAAGTCTATGAGAGTCTTATCGCCAATTAACCACCAAAAGCTGGAAGCAGAGCCTTGAGCACAGAAGCTCAAGGACAACACCCAGGCCCTGAGTTCAAAGACAGGCGCGCACGCGCACACACACACACGCACATATATGTGTATATACACTAGATTTACATACATGTATATATATAGAGAGAGAGTATCTAGCTCAGAAATGAGACTGCTCTGTACATTGGAGTAGTACTCCAACATTACAACTACCAAATAAACAATGAGTGGAGGCAAAGACGATTCTAGGAAAAGGAAAATTGAAATTTTTCTTACAAAATCAGAAATGAGTAACTGTGGACTCATTGGTGTTGACAAAACTGCTAGTGCAACTCCAATTTTCTTATTTTCTTGTACTTACCATGACAGGAGGCCCAGATTAGGAGGAGATATCCCCTTCACTTCTTCAGTGTCTGAAGGCTCTTCTTTCTCTTATGCTGAGATCTTTTATTTAAGGAAGAAAAAAAGAAAAAGGCAAAATTGGCAACCATTCCTTCTTAATTGGCCATACCCTAATTTAAAGGATTGCATATATATGAACCTAAAATCCTGGCTAGAGTCAGCCAAGAAAAAGAATTTTACCTTACTAATTCTGACTAATCAATTCTAACCTTAATAATGCCTTTGTAAAAATTCTCCAGGCCTTAATCATAGTTCTTCTTTTTTAAACCATTTAACTGCAAGAAAATTGCATAGCTCCAAACAAGCTAGGACTAATTTATTAACATCTTTTATTTACCCTCCAAATAATGTTTATCTGTTAAAACTCAATCTTTCCTGGCAAGAAATAGGATATATGGGGTCTTGCCATGTTTAATATTCCATAAAATACAACTGGCCTTTTTAAAAAGTCCTTTAAGTAGTTGTGCAAAGGGATTTCAATTCAACAAATCAGTTTATAAATACATCTTCATCAATGTCACCCCTTTAGTACTGTTTTTTTAGCCAATTCTAACATTCCTACAAGAGTAACATAAAAATAGGTCCAAAAAGGTTACAAAATATGGATGAAAATAAAAGCAATCAAAGTCAACCTGCAACTCCTTTTCTTGTGTGTTTGTTTAAAGAGACACACATGGGTACTAGTGGCTCAAGCCTATATGATCCTAGCTACTCAGCAGGCTTAGCTCTGAGAATTGTGGTTTAAAACTAGCCTTTATCAGGAAAGTCTATGAGACTCTTTCACCAATTAACACACACACACACACACACACACACACGCACACGCACGCCGAAAGTGGAACTGTGGCTCATGTGTAAGAGCGCCAGGTGGCAAGACCACATCTGTAATCCTAGTTTACTCAGAAAACTGAGATATGGGGATCGTGGTTTGAAGACACACCAGTCAGTACAAGTAAGTCTGCAACCCAATCTGAATTTGGCAGCTGCAAGGTTCCTTTTAAAGTAACAAAGACTATACATGAACCCATACTTGGGAAATTTTCAGGGGCAAATGCAGTACCACACTTGTAAATTTTGGGACTCACTGTGGTGGTTATACTATCAAAAGGAAGAAAAGCCAGCACTAGTGGCTCATACCTGTAATCTTAACTACTAAGGAAGCTTGGATCTGAGAATCATGGTTCGAAGCCAGTTTGGGAGCAGGGGGGAAAGGAGTCCATGGAACTCTTACCTCCAATTAATCACCAGAAAACTAGAAGTGGAGCTGTAGCTCAAAGTGGTAAAGCACTAGCCTTGACCAAAATTTCTTAGAGACAGCAGCTAGGCTCTGAGTTCAAGCCCCACGCTGACCCCACCCCATAAAAGGAAGAAACTGAGTCATTACTCTTAAGATTATTAGCTCAGCATATCTGAATTTTTGTTGTTGTTGTTATAACAATGATGCGCTTCTTGTAAGAAATTTTAAGAATAGAAGTGTCAAAAATAAACAAGAGCCTCTTACAATGCTGGTGCGAAAGTAAAATGGTGCTGCCTCTTTAGAAAATTGCCAGGCAGTTCTCAAATGATAAAACATAGTTACCCATCAGACCTAAGAATTCCACAGCTAGCATATCTACACAAGAAATAAGAATATGTTCACATTAGAACATACATATTTACAGCAGCACTATTTTCTACAAAAAAAAAGTTTCTTTTAAAAAGGGAAATTCAAAATAACATGCTACTGGGAAGGCACAGATGGGGCAATCATGATTCAGTGTCAGCCCAAACCTTACTACTGCTCCCGCCCCCCCCCCAAAAAAAAAAAACCAACTGTGAGACTCCATCTCACCCAGTGGCTGGACAGTGACCCACACTTGTCATACTCAGACATGAGGAAGCACAAATAGGAAGATCACAGTCCAGGCCAGCATAGACATAAAACAAGATCCTACCTCAAAACATAACACAAAGAAGACTGGCATGTGGTAGAGCCCCTGCTGAGCAAGTACAAGTTCCGGACTTCAAACTTCAATATAATTTTTTTTAAAGACCAAGACTATTACAAAGAAGGTTTTCACTTAACCAGAGACACTGTATGAAGATTATGACTTCAAGAAAAACAATCAGCCTGAACTCTGTGCCTCACTCTGATAATCCTAGCTACACAGAAGGTATAGATAAGAAGGATTCAAGTCCAAAAGCCATACAAGAGGCACAGGTAAGAAAGAAGACTGGTCCAGACCAGCCTTGAATTTAAAAAAGTTAAAAAAAAAAAAAACTTATGTAAAGGTAACATAGCCAGGTGCTGTGGTTTATGCCTATAATCCTAGGTACTCAGGAGGCAGAGTGCTGAGGATTATGGTTCAAAGCCAGACCCCGCAGGAAAGTTTGTGAGAGTCCTATCTCCAATAAACTACTCAGAAAAAGCTGGAAGTGGTGCTGTGGCTCAAATGGCAGAGCACTAGCCTTGAGCACAGAGAGGTTCAAGGACAGAGCCCAGGCCCTGAGTTGATGTCCCAGGACCAGCAAAAAAAAAAAAAAGGTAACAGGCATGGATCAAGTGGCCGAGTGCTGTGCCTAACCAAGCACAAGGCCTGTGGTTCAAACCCCGGTATGATCTGTCCCTCCATCCCTTCCTCACCGAAAAGAAAAACAGTAAATAATCAGGAATGCATTTTGAACAAGCAATGGCAGTGTACAAAGATGAGCTAAAGTCCTGATTCTGTCATATACAGGTAACGTATCCCTTATGGAAAATACATAGGATCAAAAGTAATCTACATTGTAAGCTTTTCAGATTTGGGGCATTCCAGATTTGGGGACTAGGGATGCTCAACCTGTATTAACTATGACCCCAGGAGCAAATTATGCTACTTCTTTTAGTCTCTGTTTTATCTGTAAAACAAGGAGGAAAAATAGCAGCTGCATCCAAGAGTTGTAATGCTGGGCACTGGTGGCTCACACCTGTAATCTTAGCTACTAAGAAGGGTGAGATCTGAGGATCATGGTTCAAAGCCAGCACTAACAGAAAAGTCCATGAGACTCTTACCTCCAATGCACCACCCGAAAAACCCAAAGTGGTGCTGTGGCTCAAAGTGGCCTTGAGCAAAAGGACCTCAGGGGCTCAGTGACAGTACTCAGACCCAGAGATCAAGCCCCGTGACAAAAAATAAAAAAGAGTTGTAAGGATTAAAAGATAGAATGCATATGACATGCTTAGTATTGTTAGAAGCATAATTATAAGCATTTTTTAAATTATTACCAGGTATACACAATCAAAAATATGATAACATATAGTTCCATGGGTACAAACTGCATTTCATGGTGAGGCAAGGTGGCATACACCCAAAATCCTAGCTGGTCAGGAAACAGAGGCAAGGATAGCCAGAATTTAAGACCAGCCTGGGCAAAGTTAATGATATCTCATCTAAAAATTTTAAAAAATTAAAGGGCCAGGGATAAAGTTACATGGCAGTATATCTGCTTAGCAATCTCAGGACCCTGGACTCAATTTCCAATTTTTAAAAAATTGTTTTAATTTACTTAATTACATAAAATACTCCATTATAAAAGAATTTTGGCTGAGCACTGATGGCTCATGCCTATAATCCTAAACCCTAGCTACTCAGGGGGCAGAGACTGCTAGGAATTGCAGTCTGAGGCTAGTACAAGCAGAAAAAAGTTCACAAGACCCTTTCCACAATGAAGGGCTGGATGTGGTGGGTGATCTGTAACCTAGCTACTGAAAAGTTTAACATAGGTGTATGTTTGGATATGCAGAGTAAGACTCTAGTACCAAAAAATAAGCAAAAATCAGGGCTGGAGACATAGCTCAGCAGTAAGAGCATTTACTTAGCAAAGCATAAGGATCTGAGTTCAAACCCCAGTACCTCCACAAGAAAAAATAAAAAACACTACAATTTGGATAGGACGGTTTCTAATATTATTTTGAGTGTGCACATGCATGTGCAGTTATTCTATTTTCTTTCAACCATTTGAGAGTCTCATATGCTAGACCTCTTAAAACATTACTTTTTCAGTCTATGTTTATTAACTACAAAACAATCTCTTACATGTTCAAGTTTTCAAATTGAGAAAATTTAATATTAATAGAATACCATCTCAGTTTTTGTTAATTGATTTAATTATATCCTCCACAGCAATTTTATCTCTTTTTTTGTTTTGTTTTGTTTTTTGCCAGTCCAGGAGCTTGAACTCAGGGCCTGAGCACCGTCCCTGGCTTCTTTTTGCTCCACAGTGCCACTTCCGGCTTTTTCTGTTTATGTTGTACTGAGGACTCGAACCCAGGGCTTCAGGCATGCAAAGTGAGCACTTTACCACTGGGCCATATTCCCAGCCCAATTATCTCTTTTCGTAAAGGATCCATTCCAGAATTACATATTAGATCCATTTGTCAACTCTAGTCTCCTTTTATCTGAGGGTGCCTATTACATAATTTCTGGCATCCAAATTAGTTTAATAATTTTACATCTTTCCCTCCAAATCTAGCTCATATTTCTTCAGGTAAGAATGTAACATTTTTCACACTGCTTGGCAAATGTCTCTGATAAAATGCCTTCTATAAAACCAATCTACACACTGATTCTTAAGTTAATAGACATTTACATCGTTTGGCAATGTCAATATTTGTTTACTTCAGAACTGAACAGTACATTAGGATTACAGTTTCTCTCTAAAAGCAGAATGCAGAACACTCATCCACCCCACCAAGCCCCCAGCCAAATGAAGGACAAGACTTCTACTTCAAGCATCCAGGTCAAATTTCACTTAATATATTTCTGAGAATTTTGACAATGGGGACCTGTAGGCTTCTCTCAGCTTTATCAACAGTACTACCTCATGATGCAAGAGCTCAGAAATCTTTACAAAAGCAAATCACCATTTAATCTTCCTTAAACTAGGTATCTATCTTTCAAGCACCTATTAAGGAGAAATTCCTCCATTTTTTATTTAAAATCTTACACTTGCAAACAAGAATAGTTTGGGACATGGATTATATTCAGCCAATCTATTCTTTATTCTTACCAAAACAAAAACCCTAATTAAAAGGAACTTATGGTGAAGGCTGGGAATATGGCCTAGTGACAAAGAGTGGTTGACTCATATACATGAAGCCCTAGGTTGAATTCCTCAGCACCACATATATAGAAAAGGCCAGAAGAGTCACTGTGGCTCAAGCTGGTGGAGTGCTAGCCTTGAGCAAAAAGAAGCCCAGGACAGGACAGTGCTCAGGCCCTGAGTTCAAGCCCCAGGACTAGCCAAAAAAAAAAAAAAAGGAACTTATGGTGAAAATACATGGTATTCCAGTTATAATAATTCCAATTTCCAATTATGAAGGTAGTTCTTACCTTCAAGGTGTTTATAAATGAGAAAGTGACAGATAATAAGGCAAACCATGGTAAGAGATGTATAAATGTAAATACAAATATGGATTGTGACTTGAGTAAACAAGAAAAACTTTGTAGTGATTCTTTTCATCGTTGAGACAGCAAGATTTTAAGCTATGAGACAGAAAAAGAACAGGAATAGAATATACAGCAAAATAAGACAAGAAAGTACTCTCGGGAATATTTGACAGACAAGAAGTAGGTCAATGTGACTACAACAAGA
The DNA here is from genome assembly GCF_023159225.1 of Perognathus longimembris pacificus. Lineage (NCBI taxonomy): Eukaryota > Metazoa > Chordata > Mammalia > Rodentia > Heteromyidae > Perognathus > Perognathus longimembris. Next base: position 91,610,947 of record NC_063163.1, on the reverse strand, counting down.
GATGTACTAGGTGCACGGAATTGGTACCTAGACACAGAAGATGTGTTTCAAGACCATCTATAAAGAGCCCTATATACCAAGTTAAAGAATTTGGTCCCTGGTCAAGAGGCCAAAGGTAAGCCAAAGGTTCCTGACAAGGAAATGATTTCAACTTAAAATTTTTAAATGAAGGGAGCAATTTTTCTTTTCAATTAAAATTGAATTTAAATTCCCTACTTAAAAAGAGACAAATGACAATAAGGACCCAAAAATGAACAGACACCAGTCTATGAAAAGGATACATATGAGACAGAGCAGGGGTTAATAACCACATTGGAGAAATTTTCAAAACTTGTTTTTCTAATTAAACTTCACATTGTTCTGGGCATGGTGGTATATGCTTGTAATCTCAATATATAGGAAGACTGAGACAAGAGGATCACCAGTGGAAGGACAGCTTAGGTTACAAAGGGAGAAGAAGGAGGGTGGGGAGAGGGAAGAGGAGGAAAAAGGAGAAGGAAGAAGAAGGAGGGAAAAGGGAGGAAAGAGGGAGAATTTTCACATTCGAACTACTAACCCTAATAGGATATGTAAAGCAAGGCCTCTAGCCATGATTTTCATATAAAGAAAACACAAATAAAACTTTGAGATTCCACATTACTCCAGACAATAGACATCATCGAGACCACAAACAACAAAAAATAGTGGCAAGTATGTGAACAGAAAAAGAATCCTAAGACACTGTTGGTAGGACTGTAAACATAGTACAACTACTATGGAAATCAGTATGAAGTTTCCTCAAAAAACTAAAACAGAACTACTATACAATCCAGTGATACCATTCTTGGTAATTTATCTGAGGGATGTGTTAAGTCAGGATATAATACAAGCCCCTGAACACTCATATTCATTGCAGCACTTATTCGAAAAAGCAATACTGTGGATATTGCCTAATGCCCTACAACTGATTCATGGATCAAGAAAATGGAATAGCGCTGGGGATATGGCCTAGTGGCAAGAGTGCCTGCCTCATATACATGAGGCCCTGGGTTCGATTCCCCAGCACCACATATACAGAAAATGGCCAGGAGTGGCGCTGTGGCTCAAGTGGCAGAGGGCTAGCCTTGAGCAAAAAGAAGCCAGGGACAGTGCTCAGGCCCAGAGTCCAAGCCCCAGGACTGGCCAAAAAAAAAAAAAAAAAAAGAATAAGAAAATGGAATATATAATCACAATGGAATGTTATTTAGCCATAAAGAAGAGTGAAATTATGCAGGGAAACAGATGAACTTGAAAAAACAAATACTAAGTAAAGTAAGCTAGGCCAAGAAGGACAAAGGGCAATTTCTCTAACTGTGGATGTCAGACTTAAAATACATACTTATATGGTATATATTTACATACGTAAGTATATACTGGACTCACACACACATACACACATATGTGATCATTTGACTAAAGTATGGTATATGTATATGTGAGATCCTATGATGAAACTCTTTACAACTGACATGCACTTCAACAACAACAACTATATATATATATATATATATATATATCAGGAAGCTGAAAATTTTCTTCTCTGTAGTATTGGCATTAGTAGGAGGGGGCAGATGAATGGTAAGGAGGAAGGAGGGCAGATATAGACAAAATATATACATATATACAAAATATAAGTGTGAAAAACAGAGTAAAGCAACTTGATACTGACAGGAAAGGGAGGTATGGAGGAAGAATGGCACAGGAGTGATTATTATCAACAAGTATGATACTGTTAAAATGAATCCCCTTGTACAACTAATTGCTGCCAATAGTTTGGGAGGGGGAGAGAGCAAACTCCATAATTCAACTACCAACTAGGATTAAAAGGCCTTGGTTTTTGTATAAATCTATATCAATTTAAGAAACTCAAAATAATCAAGTTTTTTGTTGGTAGTGGTAGTAGTGGTCCTAGGGCTTGAGCTCAGGGCCTGAACACTGTCTCTAAGCTTTTGTGCTCAAGGCTAGTGTTCTACCACTTGAGCTTTAACTCTACTTTCAGCTTTTTGATGGTTAATTGGAGGTAAGAGACTGAAGGACTTTCCTGCCTAAACTAGCTTTGAACCACAATCCTTAGATCTTAGCCTCCTGAGTAGCTAGGATTACAAGTGTGAGCCCATGGCACCCAGCATTCCATTTTAAAATCTTCAGATCGACAAGACTATTTTAGATAGAAGATTAGCACTCCAACTTACAAAATCTCAAATTAAACACAAGTTTTCAAGCACAGAGACTATTACATTATACCACAAATAAATATGAAAAACATAACCTGGCCTGCGTCTCAGTGGGGGGAAGGGACTTTAAAATAAATGTAGAAAATATCTAAATATTATGGACAGAGACAAACAGCTTCACAAAAAATCAATATCTAAGTTAAGTATTCCCTGCTTCAAATAAGCAGAGACAGTGACAGAATGAGACAGAATGGGAGTTTTTTCACCCCTGCTTCAAATCAGCATAGAGAAAGAGAATGAATATGGGAGAAAAACAAACTTACCAAATGAAGTTTGTCCTGAGAGCTTGTTCTATTAGAAGGTTTCACAAGGAAATCTGTAAAAGAAAAAAAAATTGTCTTATAATAACAAGAATCAAGTTATGCCACTTATATATCTCTATGATTTTTCTCTGCATACCATAACAGATTTTTTTTTTTTTGCCAGACCTGGGGTTTGAACTCAGGGCCTGGACACTGTCCCTGAGCTTCTTTTGCTCAAGGCTAGCACTCTACCACTTGAGATACAACACCACTTCTGTTTTTTTCTGTTTATGTGGTACTGAGGAATCAAACCCAGGACTGCATGCATGTCAGGCAAACACTCTACCACTAAGCCACCTTCCCAGCCCCCATAACAGATTTTTTACATTGCTACAATAGAGACTACTTAGTCAACCATATAGTCTGAAAGGTTTAACTTCACAGGCTATACCCAGTTGGGACTCTTGTGTGCTTTTAGAAAAACTTCAGAACTGTACAGAACAGAGCTTTTTAGGAACCTAACGACACTCTATTTAGAGTTTTCCTCAGTTAAGCAAGTATTACTTCTAATAGTTTCTCAGGTAAGTATCATTGCTACAGGAACAGGTTCTTAAAAGAAAACAACAACTAAGATCTCAGCTACTCTAAAGTTAGACTTTTTAGTTTAAGATCTTCAGTACACATAATTGGTTTGATTAAGGAAAAAAAGCAATGGCACATAAGTCTAAACACAAAGAACTCCTGTCATTTGCAACAATCTGCATTTGACAGAAATAAGTTAAAGTCTAATAGACACAATTCCTTTATGACAATTTCAGTATTTGAAGACACAATTCATTCTTTGAGTGAATTGTTTTAACTCATTCTTTGAATTGTTTAAATGACATAAAGTAACACTAATGAACAATATTGTACAGAATATCAAAGGACAGAATCCAAGGAAACTGGATAGCCATGATATGCCTGTGACCTCCCAAAGTCAATAAATATCCAGGTGGCAATAAGAGGGGATATGAAACTGAATTCAGGATGCAGTCAAAACTATGGGTAACACTGAACTTTTAAGCCACGTGCCAGTGGCTTGTCTGTAATTCCAACTACTCAGGAGCCTGAGATCTGAAAACAGTGTTTCAAAGCCAGGCCAGGCAGGGACGTCTGTGAGACCCTTATCACCAAAATCCTCGAAGTGGAGCTGTGGCTAAGTAGTAGAACACTAGCCTTGACACACACACACACACACTAGGCTAAGTAGTAGAACACTAGCCTTGACACACACACACACACACACACACACACACACACACACACACACACACACACACACACACACTCTAGGCCTAATCCCAGTTTACGAGGCTAACGCAGGAAGTTTTCAAATTCAAACCCACACAGACTGGGAGAAGATCTTAGCCAGATATATATCCAACAAGTGCCTAACATCTAGAATATACAAAGAGTACAAGAAACTAATCCCCCTTCCAAGCTAATAACCCAATTAATAAATGTGCAGAGGAGCTAAATAGACTTCTAAGGGGAAAAAAAACTGAGAATAGCCAATAAACACATGAAGAAATGCTTAACATCCCTGACCATAAAGGAAATGCAGATCAAAACAAAGGTGTGAGATGGAATCACCATCAAAAATATGAACAATAAGCCAGGTACTGGTGGCTCACACCTGTAATCCTAGTTACTAAGGAGGCTGAGATCTGAGAATCATGGTTCAAAGCCAGCCTGGACAGGAAAGTCCACAAGGTTCTCTCCAATTACCCACCAGAAAAGCAGAAGTGGCACTGTGGCTCAAAGTGGTACAGTGCTAGCCTTGAGTGAAAAAGCTAAGGGACAGTACTCAGGCCCTAAGTTCTAGCCCCATAACTACCACCACCAACAACAAAAACTACAAATAGCAAATGCTGGTGGGGATGTGGGGGGAAAGAAACCCTATTACACCATTGGTGACCATGTAAATTAGTGCAACCACTCTGGAAGGCAGTTTGGAGATTCCTCAAAAACAAAAAACTAAACATAGAACTACCCTATGACCCAATCATGCCACTCTTGGGCATCTACCCAGAGCACTACAAGTCAGGATATAGTAAAGACCCTTGCACATCCATGCTCACTTCTGCACTATTTATGATAACTAAGTTATGGAAATAGCCCAGATGGCCCTACAATGGATGTGTGGATCAAGAAAATGTACACAATGGAATCTTACTCATCTATTAAAAAGAACAGTATTTTATCATTTTCAGGGAAATGGACCCAGAAAAAAATCATGTTAAGTGAAGATAGGCTCAGAGAGATCATGCATGTTTTCTCTCATATGTGGATGCTATATCTAAAGTACAAACATGCAGGATAACATATTTAGGGCTCTGTGCATATACAAACTGACTAAATGATTGTATACTTAGGAAAGGAATCCAAAAGTGTAACTCCTCTGAACAATTAATGAGTTCTCTAACAAAATAAATACCAGGAAGCAGAAACATGTTTTTTTCAGTTGGGAGCAAGAACACAAATGGAGGAAGAGTGAGAAAATGTAATAATTATTTTCAATGTACATTATGTAAAAACTGAACTACGTAACTTTAGGGTAGGGATGGATGGAGAAAGATGGGGGAAAAAGATTGAAGTGATGACATTGATCAAGATGCATTGTATTCATAATGACTTTGTACAACTACTTAACAGAAACATTTTTTTAATCTTAATAATTAAAAAAAAAAGGGCCAGACTGGGCTAGAAAATGAGTTTGAAACCTGTCTGGTCAACTTAGTAAGATCCTCTTTGGAGAAAAAAAAAAGTGGGGAACAGCTTGCAGTTACAGCTCAGTGGAAAAGCACTTGCCTAACATGTAGGAGATTCCAGGTTCAATCTCCAGCACTGGATCAAGTGCAGTGAGCACAGTGGCTCATGTGGAGAATCCAAGCTATTCCCAAGACCCTACCTCAACTAATAAACTGGATGTAATTGTACAAGCCTATAATCCCACCTATGTAAAGGCTATGAGTAAAAAGAATCATGGTGAAACCCTGAGGCCAGCCTTTTGCAAAAGTGCCTGATCCTACATGAAAAAATAACTAAAGCAAAAAAGGTCTGGAGGTATTCACTCAAGTGGTAAATAAAGCACCTGCCTAATCAAGTAGATGGATGGCCCTATGGTTCAAGTCTCAGTACTGCTTTCCCACCACCAGAGGAATCCCCACTACTAAATGGAAAAAACTACAGAAACTAACCAAATAAATGATGAAAAATATTCAGACTAGGCTTCCTAAAATCTTTTGGGAAGAGGGGACAGGGAGCAGCACTCTTTAGCTAAGATACAGTTCACTTACTTATTCATATATTCTATTTTGCCTGGTATCAGTTATACTGAGGGTGTTAAACTTTATTTGACAAATATTTTTTAGTAGTAAGTAGGCACTGGTGATGCACAATGAACAAAAGGTCCCTACCTCTATGCAGCTGCCACTGTAATGTCAACTGTCAGTTCCTCAGTCCTGAATGCTTGTGTGACTTTTATCCCAACTATGACCAAGCCTTGAAAAAGATGTAGTAATAACAAGAATGAATAAAAACTGATTCACTAGTACCTCCAAGTGATATGATTAAAAATAAAAGTTGTCTTTTCTACCTTTTTTGAAAACACTAAGGGCTAGGACTATTGAGAACTCCAGATACAATTTTATGAGCAGCATACTGCATTCCTCTGCCAACTGTGGAGCACAGATAAGCAACTAAAGTACTACCATTTCCTAAACACAAAAAACAACCATCCTTTCTAGGAAGAAAAAAAAAATCCAGTAAGACAGCAACTGCTGAAATCTACATTACAATCACAATGCTATACTACAAAACCTATAGTGGCACTAAGTTGTTGGAACCCATTACCAGTAATAATGTAACTGCACCATGTAAAATTTGTTTTTAAAATATGACCAAAAAGTCAATCTTGCATAATCCTAGAACTGCAGAGTGTGTAGCTCATTCTTCATTTACATAAAATGACTTTTTAAAGAGCAATTCTGAAAAAATTCCTCAAAGGGGGTTCTAGTATAGAAAAAATAAGGAGCAGTGTCACTTTTCTTCAAAGTGCTGACAACTGCTTTTTCAAATGCGGACCTCAATATAGGGAGTCAAAAGCAAAGTAGTTGTACTTTGTAATGTACTTTAGACATTAAGATTTGATTTTACCTTGTCACCAAGATGGTGCCGAAAGCGAAGAAGGGAGCTCCGGCCCCTCTTAAAGCCAAAGCCAAGGAAAAGGCTTTGAAGGCCAAGAAGGCAGTGTTGAAAGGTGTCCACAGCCACAAAAGGAAGATACACACTTCCCCCACCTTCCGGCAGCCCAAGACGCTGTGGCTCCGGAGACAGCCCAAATACCCTCGGAAGAGTGCCCCGAGGAAAAACAAGCTTGATCACAATGCTATCATCAAGTTCCCCCCACCACTGAGTCAGCCATGAAGAAGATAGAAGACAAAAACACACTTGTGTTCATTGTGGATATCAAGGCCAACAAGCATCAGATCAAACAGGCTGTGAAGAAGCTCTGTGACATTGATGTAGCTAAGGTCAATACCTTGATCAGACCTGATGGAGAGAAGAAAGCGTATGTTCGATTGGTTCCTGATTATGATGCCTTAGTTGTTGCCAACAAAATTGGAATCATCTAAACTGAGTCCAGCTGGCTAATTATAAATATACATTTTTTCCACAAAAAAAAAAGATTTGATTTTACTTCACAGGTACCTCATTCTTCAAATCTCAAGAAGAAGCTTTGAGGGCTGGGGATATGGCCTAGTGGCAAGAATGCTTGCCTCGTATACATGAGGCCCTGGGTTCGATTCCCCAGCTCCACATATACAGAAAATGGCCAGAAGTGGCACTGTGGCTCAAGTGGTAGAGTGCTAGCCTTGAGCAAGCAGAAGCCAAGGACAGTGCTCAGGCCCTGAGTCCAAGCCCCAGGACTGGCCAAAAAAAAAAAGAAGAAGCTTTGAGCACTTTGTGTGATCAAATGAGTAAGAAATTTTATGGGGCCCTTATTTAAGATTGTTTTGTAAGTATTTTCCTTTTCAATATGATCCTTTATCATCAGAGAATTTTGAATTTTAAGAATGTTTAAGGATACTATGTTCTGACATGCTTTTAATAATCACTTCTGTTGTGGAACATTTTCTTCATACTTCAATTCAGATATATTAAACAATCAGTATTATTGTAAGTAATGAGTAATGTTATTTTCTAACTCCACATCCCCCATGAAAGATTATAGGGTTGGCATCAGTTAATATTTTAAAAAATTAAAAAATATAGCCTTCATAAGGCAGAAGAAATGTGCCCTATGCCTTAAGGAGAAAAAAAAACCCTTATAATTTAACAGAGAACAAAAATAAATGTTTAAGTCTCAGTTACTAAGATAATGGGAAATTAGCAATCAATCGCTAGAAATTAATTGAATTAAGCAGCACAAGATCATTCTAAATACCAGAGGTAATTAAATATTTATGATTGCTATGGGAAGATGAGAAAGACTACCTACAGTATTGGAAAAAGGTTTCCTGACTTTTGTTCCTTTGGCTAGTTTCCAAGGTCCACTTTAAGAAGGCAAACTCCTGCACTCGTGAATGTCCTGTGCTCACTCGTAACCTCTGGCTGAAAGAAAAGAAAAGAACTGTTTTCTGATGCCCTCTCTCTTTCTCCTCTACTGTGCTGGTGAGAACTCCTCTGTTCCTCCATCAGCAATGCACAGATTGTTTCGTTAAAACAGAAAGAAAAGATTTAAATTTCAGAAATTCATGGAAACTTAAATTTTTTCTAATTATACCATTTTAATGAATTCTGCCTCCTTACATATAATTATATCTTAACACTAAACCACAAAATCCATCCCTTCTACCAAAGAGTAAAATTTTAAGTGAATTTTCTTGAACAAAAGATCCCAAATGACCCATCTTTATAAAGATTAGCCATTTTGTACATAGGGGTTTTTTTTTAATAGTCTTTTCTTCAAATAGGAGCTCGAAAGGGTGTTTAGCTTTGTTTTTTTAATGAACATTAAGAGCTGTTCTTTCTTATGTAAACAGAGAAGAAAATTGGTCAATGTGTTTAGATAGGAAAAAACCTGAAGAATATTTATTTACTTATGTATTTTAGTCAGTCCCGAAGACTTGAACTAAGGGCCTGAGAGCTGTCCCTGAGGGGTTTTGTTTGTTTTGTTTTGTTTTGTTTTTGCTCAAGGCCAGCCTTCTACCGCTTTGAGCCACAGCGCCACTTCCAGCTTTTTCTGTTTATGTGATGCTGAGGAATCGAACCCCAGGGCTTCATGCATGCTAGGCAAGCACTCTACCACTAAGCCACATTCCCAGCCCCAAAAGAATAATTTTTTAAGGCAACTAAAATCCTTGACAAAATGTACAGTAAAAAGCACATGCCAGTCTGCCAAGTGCCAGTGTCAGAGAAATGCCCCACAACCCCCAAATTGTACTCTAACACTATTTTAGCAGCTGCCTAATAGTTTTCTTTTCTAGAAAAACATGCAACTTCCTCTAAAGGTCAATTTGCTAAAGAAACTCAAGAGTTATGTCCATGTATAAATGAATATGTATATTCTCTTTTCCTATTTTGCCTAAATACTTGAGATTAAACCCAATTATAGGGAACATATGGATGTAAACAACACTGAAAAATAGCTGGGGGGGGGGCTGGGAATATGGCCTAGTGGCAAAGTGCTTGCCTCATATACATGAAGCCCTGGGTTCGATTCCTCAGCACCACATATATATAGAAAAAGCCAGAAGTGGCACTGTGGCTCAAGAGGTAGAGTGCTAGCCTTGAGCAAAAAAGAAGCCAGGGACAGTGCTCAGGCCCTGGATCAAGCCCTAGGACTGGCAAAAAACCCAAACAAAACAAAAATAGCTATCCATACCCCAAACCAAGCTAATCTGCATACTTATCGGTATATGAATATTTTTATTAAGAATGATAAATGTTCCCTCCCTTCCTAATAAGCAGACTCTAAATTCCTACTGAGCTTCATACAGATTAGCTCCTACTGAGTTTCACACAGAGTAGCAGGCATCTAGGACTATAAAGCAGGATGGAAATGCAGATCTACCCTTTCAATATACAATTTAACAGTAAAAAGAAATTTAAATTTTAACTGCTGTCATCTAAATTATAAACTGTCAACCACTGGACATCTGGTAGCTCATGCCTGTAAACCTAGCTACTCAGGAAGTTGCAATCTGAGGACACAATTCAAATACACATACAGAAGAAATGGAACTTTTTCAGCCAGTCCCGGCAGAAAAGTCCATGAGACTCTTATCTCCAATTCATTAATTAACTACCCAAAACAAAACAAAACAAAAAACCTGTCAACCTTTTGTTAACCAAAGAAAACATTCAAATAAGACAAAATTCAAAATGTAGAGGCTGTGTGAAATGAAAAGAATCTGCTCCTCTACTTAAATTTTATGTTTTGGCAATTGGGTAGGAACTACTCATATTTCTGAAAACAAGCCAATAAAAACTCAAATAACCTCCAATAACCACACACCACAATATGTGCTACCATTTACATGGTGAGCTCAAATACCTGGTCTTTTTAAGCAGTTCTCCTTAAATTATTTAATGGCCAATAGACCAGAAATTGTCTTGATCTTGGGCTGGGATGTAGCTCAGTGGCAAAGCACTTGCCTAGCAAGTACAACGTCCTGGGTTCGATCCCCAGTACCAAAAAAAGAAAACACAAAAAAATACAGTTAAAAAAAAACCCCAACCAGAAATTGTCTTGATCTCAATATCATCTTTTAATTCAACACATTCCCAGGAAAAGACACACCCTTTTAAACTAGCAATATTTATCTCACGTAAACAGAAGGCTACATAAGACTGAATAGCTAGGACTACCAGCATGCATTTGACTTTGTTACTGGTTTCTAACTGTTCTTCATATATTCTGGATACTAGACATTTATTAGATCAGAAGGTCAGTATCTGAAGATCACTGTTCGAAGCTAGCCCAGGCAGGAAAATTCATGAGGCTCATCCCTAATAAACTACCAGAAAGCTGGAAGTAGAGCTGTAGCTCAAGGAACAGATGTTAGATTTGAGCAAAAGAAGCTCCAAGACAGCACCCAGGCCCTCAGTCCCAGCCACAAGAACGGCAAACACACACACACACACACACACACACACACACACACACACAGTGTATATGCTTTAAAAAAAAAATTAGAAGGGGGGGGGCTAGGAATATGGCCTAGTGGTAGAGTGCTTGCCTTGCACACATGAAGCCCTGGGTTCGATTCCTCAGCATATATAGAAAAAGCCAGAGGTGGCACTGTGGCCCAAGTGGCAGAGTTCTAGCCTTGAGCAAAAAAAAGCCAGGGACAGTGCTTAGGCCCTGAGTTCAAGGCCCAGGACTGGCCAAAAAAAAAAAATTGAAAAGGGCATCTTGGCATTCTGTACATATTCAAACAACTGATTTTCAAAGTTATTTAATGTCAGCATTCGCCAAAGAAATAGGCTTTCTACCCTGCTGATAAAAATCATGAAACTGCAAATCCAGACGAAGTATAAAACTAACTTAATATATTATTCTAAATTACTGGAAAATGACAGAAAATAAAGTATGATAGACACCCTAACTTCTTTATTTGGATTGGGCTTTTTTTTTTTTTTTTTTTTTTTTTTGGCCAGTCCTGGGCCTTGGACTCAGGGCCTGAGCACTGTCCCTGGCTTCCTTTTGCTCAAGGCTAGCACTCCGCCACTTGAGCCACAGCGCCGCTTCTGGCCGTTTTCTGTATATGTGGTGCTGGGGAATCGAACCTAGGGCCTCGTGTATCCGAGGCAGGCACTCTTGCCACTAGGCTATATCCCCAGCCCTGGATTGGGCTTTTGTATCTTGGTTTTGTCAGCTATAGGAGAGGTACTTTGTGTAAGACATAGGAAAATGGGTAAAAAGTAAGCCTTTAAATCTGATCAGGTCAAACTTTCCAAGGGATGGTGGATAATGCTTATGTGTTGGCTTGTAATGCTGAGGATGCAACTCAAGAGCTTCAAATGCTAGGCAACTATTTTACCACTGAGCACTTGCTCTAGCCAAGATGCCTTTTACTTAGTCAGGTAAATAATACCAAAAATCAATTTAAAACTCATATGGAAAGCATAAGATAGACTGTATTGTTAGTATTACAATTTCATTTAATTCAGTTAGAAAGCTATGAAGAAAAGAAAGTCTTGAGCTGGGAATGTGGCTTAGTGGTAGAGTGCTTGCCTAGCAGGCATGAAGCCCTGGGTTTGATTCCTCAGTAACACATAAACAGAAAAGGCCAGAAGTGGTGCTGTGGCTCAAGTGGTAGAATGCTAGCCCTGAGAAAAAAAAGAGAGAAAAAAAAGAAAAGAAAGGAAAGGAAAAGAAGCAGCAAGGGGCTAGGAATGTGGCCTAGTGGTAGAGTACTTGCCTCATATACATGAAGCCCTGAGTTCAATTCCTCAGTAACACATAAACAGAAAAGGCCAGAAGTGGTGCTGTGGCCCAAGTGGTAGAGTGCTGGCCTTGAGCAAAAAAAAAAAAAAAGCAGCAGCAGCAGCAGCAGCAGCCAGGGACAGTGCTCAGGCCCTGAGTTCAAGCTCCAGGACTGGAAAAAAAAATGCAAGCAATACATTGTTCTAGAAATGAACATTTATTATCCTCAATCCACGCATTACTTTTTACCCATTCTCTCGCAGCCTCTTTATTTCAACATTAACTAATCCAATGGGAGAAAAACCAGAAACTGTGATCTGCCATTGAACTTCAAGGCTCACCATTCCTCAGAGCTGGCATCTAATACAGGAAAAGCTCCAGGGCAGGAAGAAAGTCAGTCCACTTTGTCCTGCATTACTAGGCTGTAAGTTTATGTTGTTATGGCACCAGCATAATAGAGCAAATATAAGAGCAAGGAAGCAAACTGCTGACCAGAGAAGACAATTTGGCCCATGCGATCAGTATATTAATGAGACTGAAAGTGCGTAAAAGTTCCCAAACATCCAAATAATCTGACTTTCCCCAAAATGTATTACTAGGTTAGAGTCAGTATTATAAAAATACTAGACAGGTTAAGGAATCTTACACTCAACTCTATCTTGATCTGTGGATCAAGAGTATAAGATTCCTTACCACTGTATATAATGGTAATCACTAACCTAGCTAAGGGATTTCCAAAACTGATTTTGTTTCTATCTTCTAAAATTTCTTCTCAAACAGGGCAGGAGAAAAAAAGCCAAAACAAACGACTAAGCACTAAACTTCAGCAGAAAATGCAAATTCTTTTGCAAAGTTCAGGATTCAAACTAGATCTGCTGTGGTTTTTTTTTTTAACCCTTGATTTTACCCCTACAATTTATGGCAGTATTTCTATTCATAGTATCTTTGGCCTCATGGAAGAACAGGACTTCCTCTTTACTATTCAGTTTCTGCTGTTCTTCTGTCTTACAGAAGTTTTAGTGGTTAAGGTAAGAATTGAAAACAAACAATAGCATTTTGAAGACTGCAAGTTTTTGTGGTTTTCTTCACAGTACTGGAGTGTGAACTCAGGGCCTTGTGCTTACTCCAGCCCTTTTTGCTTTCAGCTATTTTTCAGATGATCTCTCTCTCTCTCTCTCCCCACTCCCTTTCCCTCTCTCCCCCCCTCCCTCTCTCTCTCTCTCTCTCTCTTGCACACATGCGTGAATTTTTTTTTTTGCCAGTGGTGACCTTGAATCATGATTCTCCCCTTTTTTTTTTTTTTTTTATTTGTTTGTTTTTTGCCAGTCCTGGGTCCTGGGCCTGAGCTTCTATGATTGATTCTTTGATTGTTTCCCTGGCTTCTTTGATTGCTCAAGGCTGGCACTCTGCCACTTGAGCCACAGCGCCACTTCTGGTCATTTTCTATATATGTGGTGCTGGGGAATCGAACCCAGGGCTTCATGTATATGAGGCAAGCACTCTTGCCACTAGGCCATATTCCCAGCCCACGATTCTCCCCATTTTTAAGGACATATTTCTTAAAAATAACATGTCTTTAGCAAAAATTCAAACACTATTATCACTTTAAATTCTGCTCTTTATTCAAAGCAATGTCTGTATGGACAGAAACAACCTAAGCCCAAAATCAATGTACATAAAGATTAACAAGACCATGAAATTAACATTTAAGAGGCAAGTATGGAAACAGATAAGGATAGATCAGCTACTGCTATCTTCCTTCCACTGCACAGTATCTCATTTCAGAGATTCAAGTTCTGTTAACCTTATTGTGTCAGTATTTCCACTGCAGAATTTAACACAAAAATTTTATTTAACCAGTGAAGTAAAGTTTCCAAGCCACCAACTACACTCAACCCTACAGAAATTCAAGCTTTTAAAACAACAAATCTTAGTCATTTTTTAGTTTATATTTTAATAACAATAGAATCATAAACTCAGAAGTTCTCTTATAAGGTCTGAGTCAAAACTAACGAGTGACAAGAGATCAGATCAATGACTCACTAAAGGAAAAAGGGAGATAATAGCAAAAAGGCACTTGAATTCTTTATAGCATAAGTATCTTGATTGAGTGATTTTGTGAGTATATATATTTATCAATATACATAGTGTCTTTCATTACATATAAACTTACCATAATAAAGATGGCTTAAGAAAAGTATTAAGCATACAAATATTACTCCAGCTTTTTAAAAAAAAAAAAAGATTGAGAAAGCAAGTAAATTTAATTTTCCTTTCTTCCTGCCAGTTCTGAGGCTTGAACTTAGGGACTTCACACAGACTCAGCTTGCTTATACATGGTTGACACCCTATCAATTGAGCCATTTCTCCAGCTTGGTTCTGTGCTGGTTAATTGGAGATAAAGCCTTGAGGATTTCTCTGCCCAGGCTGGTTTTGAACTGCAATCCTCCATGCACCTGAATACCTAGGATTACAGGCATGACTAATTTGCACCTGGTAACTTTGATTTAACTTAAAGACAAATTGTGCTATTTGACTTTTTTTTTTCTTTATATAGCCCAGGCTGGTTTTGAAGTCAGAATCCTCAAACCTCTACTTCTCAAGTACTGGGATTGTAGGTATGTACCAACACAACTTGCTCAAATGAGGTATGGAACATAATGAGCCTCCAAACATCGCCTGGCCCACACTGGCTGCACTTTTCATATACTCTCATTAATCACCCACTTGCCCAATGCTAAAACAAAAGCACTGCAGTCAAAATATGAGCTTTTCACTAAGCATTAAAACACCTTCAAAAATGACACGCTTGAACAGGTGACAATAACAGGTGTACATTGGTCTAAAGCTATTTTACAATCTAAAAAATTAAATGTATTCATTTAAAAACATGACAAAAAATTGAAAATCCAGCAAAAGATATTAGGAAGTAACAGAAAAAATGCAATGTTCAACACACATGAAAATATATAATCCCATTAATATTCAGAAAAATGCAAATTAAAACAATGACAGTAACTGTTTTCACCCAAAAGACTAGCCAAAAAGTAAAATACTGACAAAGCTGGTAATGCACATCTGTAATCCCAACACTCGAGAGGGTAAGGCATAAGGATCTCAAGTTTGAGTCCATGGGGAGCTATATAGCAAAACACATCTCAAAAAAAAAGTTGTATATACTTTTGGAAATGGTGAATTGTTACAGATATCTTGTAAAGTATCTTGGCAATATGGCTTTATGCGTACAAGTAATTCTACCTGAATATGGTGACTTCTCAGGAAAGAAGTCTCAGTAAAGAGTCACCATGTTCAATGAAGGCATTCCTTTTTATTTTTTAATTATCAAACTGAATTACAGAGAGGTTACAGTTTCATACATTAGGCATTGGATACATTTCTTGTACTGTTTGTTACGTCGTCCCTCATTCCAATGAAGGCATTCTTAAAAAAAAGATTTCCCTGCAACAGGTCAGAAGAATTTGGAACTCACTGAATTATCCATTAAAAGGTAAATACACAGAAGAAATATGTTTGTTGTGCTTTTTTGTTGGTTGTAGGACTTGAAATCATGGGGTGTGTCTGAGCTCTTTTGCTCAAGGCTAGCAATCTATCACCTCAGCCATAACTCTGCTTCCAGTTTTCTGGTGGTTAAGTGGAGATAAGAGTCTCATGGACTTTTCCTGCCTGGGCTGGCTTTAAATCATGAGCTTCAGATGTCAGATCCTGAGTAGCTAGGATTACAGGCATGTGTGGCTGGCGCCCGGCTAAAATATTTATTTTTGTCCCTCTCTTTTTTTTTTTTTTTTTTTTGGCCAGTCCTGGGCCTTAAACTCAGGGCCTGAGCACTGTCCCTGGCTTCTTTTTATTTTTGCTCAAGGCTAGCACTCTGCCACTTGAGCCACAGCGCCACTTCTGGCCATTTTCTATATATGTGGTGCTGAGGAATCGAACCCAGGGCTTCATGTATACGAGGCAAGCACTCTTGCCACTAGGCCAAATTCACAGCCCTTGAAATATTTATTTTTAGTGGAGGAGAAAGCTATGTATTATTTAGGGGTACATTTACAAAGGCATGGTGGGAAGCGTTCCAATTATCTATAGAAGTTGGGCACTAGTGGTTCATGCCTATAATCCCAGCTTTTCAGGAGCCTGAAATCTGCGGATTGTGATTTGAAGCCAGCCTGGGCAGAAAAGTTTGTGAGACTCTTATGTCCAATTAATCACAGAAAAAGCTGGAAGTGGAGCTGTGACTCAAGTGGTAGAGTGCTAGCCTTGAATAAAGGAACTCAAGGGCAGCAACTAGGCCCAGATTTAATGGTTCTATGTATATTACCAAATTGACTAAAGTATGGTATACACAGGGCTAGATTCCAATGGTGTAGCTCCTTTGAATAATTAACTGACAATTTAACAAACCTGGTGATACTGCTGAGAGGCAGAGCATTTGACTAGCATATGTGAAATCCTGGGTTTGATTTCCAGCACAACAAATAATTAACAAGTATAGTCAAGAATAAGAAGAGGGCTGGGGATATAGCCTAGTGGCAAGAGTGCCTGCCTCGGATACACGAGGCCCTAGGTTCGATTCCCCAGCACCACATATACAGAAAACGGCCAGAAGCGGTGCTGTGGCTCAAGTGGCAGAGTGCTAGCCTTGAGCGGGAAGAAGCCAGGGACAGTGCTCAGGCCCTGAGTCCAAAGCCCAGGACTGGCCAAAAAAAAAAAAAAAAGAAGTCAAAAGTACTTAAAAAAAAAAAAAAGAATAAGGAGAAACTGGAATCCTACTATATTGGACATATCTAAATCTAAAATGGTTGGTATAGCTGTGGAAAATGGTCTGGCAGCTCTTCAAAAACTTATACAGTTACCATATAACCAGAAAAATTTTTTTGAGACAGGGGATCATTAATTTTTTGTCTGGGCTGGCCCTGAACCAAGATCCTACTGCCACTCTCCATCACCTCCCAAGTAGCTAAGCAAACAGCACCCTACCTGGCCCTAAATTGTATACTTTAATTACACACATCAAAAAAAATTATCACTTAGCCATTTCTGTGATTATCTACTATAATTAATTTTTAAAATCAGTTTATGACTTAAATCTAAGTAATATGACTTCAAGCAACCAAACCCACCATAAATGTGACATAACCAACTTAGTTACAATGCATAAAAACTACCTTTTTTTTTTTTTCGGTTAATTGTGAGACTTGAATTCAGGGCCCGGATGCTGTCCCTGAGGTTTAATGCTCAAGGCTGGTATTCTACCACTTTGAGCCACAGCTCTACTTCTGGTATTCTGGTGGTTAATTAGAGATAAGAGTGTCACAGACTTTCCTGGCCAATCTGGCTTCACACCATGATCCTCAGATCTCAGCCTTCTGAGTATCTAGGATTACAGTCGTGAGCCACCAGCACCCAATTCTAACAATTCTATTCTTAATCAGAAAGAGAATACATTAACACTGAACAATCTAAAAGAGAAAGTGAAAAAAATACATTTATAATAGCATCAGAACAAATTACAAATAAATTAACCAAAGAAGCAAAAGACAAATACATTTATAACTAGAAAATGGTGCCCAAAGACACTGAAGATTATAGAAACAAATTAAATTACACATGTTGATGGGCTGCAAACAATATTGTTAATATTGCCCAAAATATTCAAAACACTCTAAAAGATTCATGTGATCTCTATCAAAAGCCCAGTGTCATTTTTTGCAGAAATAGACAATGTCATCCTAAGTTTACATGAAATTTCAAAGGACTCTAAATGTCCAAAATAAACTTGAAAAACCAACAACAATGTTGGAGAACTTACTTTTTTATTTCCTTATATCTCATAACTACAAAGCTAGTTATCAAAGAAATGTGGAAAGGATGAAGTGGATAGAGTTCAGTATAAACTGCTTTCCCAGCATGCAAAAGAACCTGAGTTTATGGGAGAGGAGGGGGAGAACTACTGTGAAAATTGGTATAGACATAGACCAATGAGATTAAGAGCAGCAACAGATGAATCCTTCCACATTCACTATACCTCCTTATTTGCAGTTTCATTTTCTGCAGTTTCAATTACCTAAGGTCAACCACAGTCCAAAAATATTAATATTACAATTCTATAAGTAATCACAAGTTTTAAATTGCATGCTGTTCTGAGAATAATGATGAAATCTCACTCTGTCCTAGATATGAATTATCCCCTTGCTAGCATACCCCTACACACACACACACACACACACACACACACACACACACACACTTCCTTCTCATTAATTACTTAATAGCCTTCTCAGTAACCAAATTGTCCAGTATTATAATAACTGTTCAAGTAAACTTTACATTGTACCCTAATGCTAAGTCACAATACCTATATCATTTGCCCCACTTCCTCTCATTACAAGATGCTGTATTATCACATTATAAGGAACAAGATATTTGAGAAAAAGAAACCATTCACATACTTATTACAGTATTATTAATTGCTGTTATTACTATTTCTGCTTATCTTCCTGTGCCTGCTTTACAAATTATCTTGGGCATATGTAAAATAGGAAAAAGGTGTAGATAGAAGGCTCAGTACTATCTAGTTTTAGACATCCACCAGTAACCCATATTCACGGTTACAGACTAGTATAAAATCTTATTATTTTCAACAAGGATATCCAGGTGTTACCTTTTCAACAAATGGTGCTGGGAAGACTGGATATACATAAATGTAAGAAAAAAGTTAGGCTCCTACCTTTTATCAAAAATTAAATCAATCATGTATTTGTGCCTTATTTTGTGATTTTAGTTCAATAAATACTGTAATTTCTAACCTCTGTGGTTAGAAGGTTATTGGCTATAAATATAACTGATGAATTAATTACAAGACAGCATTTAAATATGTATAAAGAAAAATGGAGGGATCCTTATTGAATTGTTTTTATAATATGTTAAAGATGATATTAAAAACATTTCTTTGTAGTTGAGAAAAATTAAATCAAGTTGGGCATCAGTGGTTTACACCTGTAATCCTAGCTACTCAGGAGGCTGAGATCTGAGGATCACAGTAAGAAGCCCAGGCAGAAGTGCGTGAGGCTTTTACCTCCAATTAATCACCCAAAGCAGGAAGTAGAGCTGTGGGCCTAAGTAGTAGTGTGTTAGCCTTGTGCAAAAAAAGCTCAGGCACAGTGCCCAGGCCCTAAGTTCAAGCCCCAGAACAGGGAAAAAAAAAATCTGAAATCTGTAGTTCTGAATGCTATTTTGCTTTAAATAATAAATAATTCAATGCTTCCTCCACATTTTAAGTAGCCATTTACAACCACCTTTTTCTCCTCTAATGTTAAAGCTGATTTTTAAGAGAGCTTGGTCTTCTTGAATTATTTCCACATTTCAATGAATACTATTTGGTGAAAGCCAACACCAAAACTTTTACTAAATGTAAGGATATTATAGAGTATGCACAAAATAATCTATAATTAATTAATGACATTTGATCTTAAAACTTGAAGTACTGGGGCTGAGAATATGGCCTAGTGGCAAGAGTGCTTGCCTCATATACATGAAGCCCTGGGTTCAATTCCTCTGCACCACATATATAGAAAAGGCCAGAAGTGGCGCTGTGGCTAAAGTGGAAGAGTGCTAGCCTTGAGCAAAAAAAAAAAAGCCAGGGACAGTGCTCAGGCCCTGAGTTTAAGGCCCAGGAATGGCCAAAAAAAAAACAAAACTTGAAGTACGTACTGTAATACAGAGGCCACTAAGACAGTTCTGGTTATCAACTATAGGCATTAAGGAGCAAGTGGTAAAAAGCAAGAAATCCAGGCTACCATAAGAATTATGAAGGCTAAACACTTCTTAATTTACATAGAATCTTGCAATGAGTAACTAGAACATGAACAGTGACTAGCCACATGCTAAATGCAATGTATTAATTGATCAAATAGGCTATAATGGCTTTTATCATGAATCTCGTTCTTACAAGATTAATAGTCTGGTAATGATAAAAAAAAATAACTCATTGGAGATCAGCTCTTCCATCACAAACAACCAAAAAACAGCAAAATACATGAAACTCTTCTTGGATATTAGACAACAGGTAACACAGAACTATGATACTGGAAAGAAAAGAAACACATTACCTGAGCCCTATGAGGATCCAAGCTTTGTGCTCTGAGGCACTTACCAGACTGACCATGTAGAGAGAGAGAAATCACAGAATCTAAGCAGAGCAGAAAGCCAGCCAGAAACTTAAATACGTTTTAGAAAATTGCTGCAGCTGTACTTTATATAACACACTTTTACTAAACTAGCTGCCAAAGCATTAGATGAGATTTCAAGAGAGGGGCAAATAATCATTCAGTAACAAGCTTGGGAACTATAAACCTAACTACCAAAGTTTACACGAGTGTTCTGGTTCTAACCAACCAGAGTAAAGAGATACTAAGAGCATTCAGCTAAGATTTTAGAAGCAGGACTATGGCAAAGGCACTATCTAGGTCCATCTTAACAAAGCTATGAATAAAAACAAGCCTTAAAGAATTCAAGGCTTTTCTTCTTAAAAGCAGATACAAAAACAATAAATTACAAATTTTGTTCTAGATCTAGGATAGGAGTAAATTGTAGGACAATGTCAAAAAAGGCCTGAAGCGGAGGATATGGCACCATTACATACTCAAATAATTCATCAACTAGTATAATTTTATTTTAAGATGATTGTGGTAAGTTAACGGTAAACTCAACTATAAACTGTAGAGTGGTCATGGAAAAAGTAAAACAGGACTAGTTCGTTGTTAGAAATCTTGTTAAGTATATGTGAAGCCCTGTTTGGATTTCCAGCCCTACAAATAGTAACAGCTAATACACGAGTATATAAAACAAATGTTACAAAATTATCAAAAAAATGACAAGTATACATGAGATTAATAAAAAAAACTGCAAGATAGTAGAATTAAACAACTATATAAAACAACTAATACATGTGTGGAATTGTCACAATGAAACTTCCCCCAGTACAACTAATGCATGCTAATAAAAAAGAAAAGAAAAGAACTCGGGGGCTGGGAATATGGCCTAGTGGCAAGAGTGCTTGCCTTGTATACATGAAGCCCTGGTTCGATTCCCCAGCACCACATACATAGAAAACAGCCAGAAGTGGCTCTGTGGCTCAAGTGGCAGAGTGCTAGCCTTGAGAAAAAGAGAAGTCAGGGACAGTGCTCAGGCCCTGAGTCCAAGGCCCAGGACTGGCAAAAAAGTAAAAAAAAAAAAAAAAAAAAAAAAAAAAAAGAAAAGAAAAGAACTATAGATATTTACACTGAACTTAAATGGACCTTTCAGGGCTGGGAATACGGCTTAGTGGTAAAGTGCTCTCCTCGTATACATGAAGCCCTGGGTTCTATTCCTCAGCACATTTATAGAAAAAGCCAGAAGTGGCGCTGTGGCTCAAGTGGTAGAGTGCTAGCCTTGAGCAAAAAAAGAAGCCAGGGACAGTGCTCAGGCCCTGAATTCAAGCCCCAGGACTGGCAAAAAAACAAAAACAAAACATTAAGTGAACTTTTCAGAGACTATTTTTAAAGTGGAGACTGTGGCCTAAATAAGAGAGCAAGGCTTAACTATAAACTAATTACAAATGTAAATACATATTGAAGCTGAAACGATGGGGAAAGACACACCATGTAAATTCTAGTCATCAGAAGACTACAAACACTATATTCAAGTAACTTTCTAGACAGCAAATATTACTGAGGCCAAACAGACCAGATCTCATACCTAACTCCTTATTTAATCTCACCTGACCCTTGTCTTCCACAATACTTAGGTTGAAGAATGACTTTTTTCATTAACTTGAGTTTTGCAACCTCCTCTAGTCTATACATTGTATAACATGTAACTGTACAAGGGCACATAGAATATAGTTAGTATGGCAAGAATAGCTCAAATACATGATGATCTTGGTTCTTGTGATTGCAAAACTGAGAAGCATCTCATGAAAAAATAATTATGATCACGTGTACCATGTGGGCACCCACCAGTGAGACCACTGATCAACTACCTATATAAAAACCACCCCTACATCAGCTTCTCAACAGGATGAACTTCAGTCAAGAGTCCTCCATCGGGGCTGGGAAGGTGGCTTAGAGGTAGAGTGCTTGCCTAGTGCGCATAAAGCCCTGGGGTTCGATTCCTTAGTACCATATAAAAAGAAAATGCTAGAAGTGGTGCTGTGGCTCAAGTGACAGAGTGCTAGCCTTGAGCAAAAGAAGCTCAGGGACAGTGCCCAGGTCCTGAGTTCAAGCCCCAGGACTGGCAAAAAAAAAAAAAATAGTTCTCCATCTTCTTGTCTAGCAGCTGTTGAAACAGTCACCTTCCTTACCACAAAACTTTGTCTGGAATTAATTTGCCTATCATTCAGCAAGCAGCTGGACTTGGGTCCAGTAAAATTTACAACAAAAATGGTAAATTCGTGGTAAAAAAAGAATAAATTTGCTGAGAAAACAGTAATTCTAAATATGCATGTACCTAAAACAAGAACTTCAAAATATATGAGGCAAAACCTAGCCAAACTATAATCCTAATTTGTTGTTTTAGTAGTACCCTTTCAGTAACTGACCTAACAAACAAAATAAAAAAATAGGAAAAGAAACAGAAGATTTGAATAACACTATCAACCAAGAGTTCGTATCCACCTGTAGAATACATGTTTTTTTCAAAGACAGAACATATATCATTACAGACCACACACCTCACAAAACAAACTCAAGACCAAAACTCTATACACTGTAATTTCTGATCATGACAGAATTTACACTATAAGTTAGTAATAATGCCAGGCATGATGGTGAACACTTTGAAATACCAGTTATTTGGGAGGCATAGTTAGGAGGACCACAGCCTGAGGCCTATCCCAAGCAAAAAAAAGCAAGACCATTCTCTGAAAAATAAAGCAAGCAAATAATCAGCTTCAGAGAGGAGGCACATGGCTCAAATAGTAAAGCTTTTGTATTTAGTAAGCACGCCCTGAGTTCAAAATCCAGTACCATCAAAATAGTAATAAGTTACTATTACTAGTAGTAATAGTAATTATATCTAGAATGACTTCAAATATACAGAAATTACAAAACCCTTCAAAACAAAGACATTACAAGAAAAATTACAAAGTATTTTAAGATGAATAATAGTATAATACAAATGATACCCATTCAGAGGATACAACTAAAGCATTGCTTTGGAGACATTCTAGGTATCTCTATATACAAAACAAAAAATAAAACTTCAATCCTAACTTACTTACTATACAAGTTTTAATTTGAAGTGTTTCACAAAGCTAAGTAAAAATCCTGAAGTTATAAAACATTCTGAATAAAATTTAAGAAAATAGTATGCAGGGCTGGGAATGTGGCTTAGCAGTAGCATGCAAGAAGCCCTGGGTTCGATTCCTCAGCACCACATAAACCGAAAAAGCTGGAAGTGGCGATGTGGCTCAAAAGGTAGAGTGCTAGCCTTGAGCAAAAAGAAGCCAGGGACAGTGCTCAGGCCTTGAGTCCAAGCCCCAGGACTGGCAAAAAAGAAAAAAAAAACCTGAAAATATGCAAAGACAAGTCTTTAGAAAGAATATAAAGAACATTTGCTATTTTAAAAGGGGGAAATCTAGTAACTGAAACTACATAAAAGTTTAATTTTTTCTTTTTTTTTTTTTTACTCTCTGAAAGATACTGTTAAGAAAATAAAAAAGTGGGCTGGGAATATGGCCTAGTGGTAAAGAGCTTGTCTCGTATACATAAAGCCCTAGGTTCGAGTCCTCAGCATGACATATACAGAAAAAAGCCAGAAGTGGTGCTGTGGCTCAAGTGGTAGAGTGCTGGCCTTGAGCAAAAAGAAGCCAGGGACAGTGCCCAGGCCCTGAGTTTAAGCCCCAGGACTAGCAAAAAAAAAAAAAAAAAACTAACAAACAAACAAAAGAAATGTACTACCTTATGTATGTAACTGTAACACCCCTGTACATGACCTTGACAATAAAAATTTTTTAAAGAAAAGAAAAAGGCAAATCTCAAAACATAAGAACATACTTATAAAATGTGATCCATATGTCAGGTGCTAGTGGTTCACACCTGTGATCCTAGCATCTCAGGAGGCTGAGATCTGAGAATCACCATTCAAAGCTAGTCCAGGTAACAAAGTCTGAGAGATTCATCTCCAATCAATCATAAGAAAACTGGAAGTGGAGGGGCTGGGAATATGGCCTAGTGGTAAAGTGCTCGTCTCATACACATGAAGCCCTGAGTTCGATTCCTCAGCATCACATATATAGCAAAAGCCGGAAGTGGCGCTGTGGCTCAAGTGGCAGAGTGCTAGCCTTGAGCAAAAAGAAGCCAGGGACAGTGATGAGGCCCTGAGTTCAAGCCCCAGAACTAGCAAAAAAACAAAACCAAACAAAAGAAAATGAAGTGGAGCTGTGGCTCAAGGCGGTAGAGTGCTAGCCCTTAGCAAAAGACCTCAGAGACAGCACGCTCAGGCTGAGTTCAAGCCCCAAAACCAACAAAAAAATAAAAATAAAATGTGGACTGTAAAAAAAAACAACAAAAAAAAAACTCTTGACAAAAATCCTATTGTTGTTTAAATGGGTAAAAAGTTGAACAGACACTTCCAAAGAATACATAGATAAGTATATGAAAGGAGGATCACCATTAGTCTTTCAGAAATTTAAACCAGTCATGCTGATACATACCTGTAAATCTCAGCAGTTGAGATAAGAGGATTTTGAGGTCAAGGCCAACCTGGGCTATATTTTTTTTTTTTAAAAACCACCTTTCTCTGGAGTGGGGGAGGAAATGAGAAGGGCAACACATGGAATATAATTCAGTAGTAGAGCCCTTGCCTACCACTGCCGAGAGAGAGAGAGAGAGAGAGAGAGAGAGAGAGAGAGAGAGAGAGAGAGAGAGAGAGAGAGAGAGAGAGAGAGAGAGAGAGAGAGAGACCAAAGACTTATATGCAATGGGCTGCAAATATGGCCTAGTGGTAGAGTGCTTGCCCCGTGTACATGAAGCCCTGGGTTTGATTCCGAACACCACATATATAGAAAAAAGCCGGAAGTGGAGCTGTGGCTCAAGTGGCAGAGTGCTAGCCTTGAGCAAAAAAAAAGAAGCCTGGGACAGTGCTCAGGCCCTGAGTCCACGCCCTAGGACTGGCAACAAAAACAAAACAAATAAAGACTTATATGCAATGTTCATAGGCGCTCCATTCATTACAGCCAAAAGCCAAAAATATATCAACTAGTAAAGACATAAACTGTGAGACATCCATACAACAAGCTCCCATTTGGAGCAACACAGATGACTCCCAAAACATTGAAAGAGAACAAATAAAACATTCTTTTTTTTTGGCCAGTCCTGGGCCATGAACTCAGGGCCTGAGCACTGTCCGTGGCTTCTTTTTTGCTCAAGGCTAGCACTCTGCCACTTGAGCCACAGCGCCACTTCTGGCCATTTTCTGTATATGTGGTGCTGAGGAATCGAACCCAGGGCCTCAAGTATACGAGGCAAGCACTCTTGCCACTAGGCCATATTCCCAGCCCCAAATAAAACATTCTGTATGACTCCATTTATATGAGAATCTAGAAAAATGAAAAAATAAATGTGTAAAATTATACCTCTCAAAGGTGAGGGGTTATTTTGTTTTACCCACTATTTAACAGAAAAAAAAAAAGTCAAAAACAAACGTGTGCTTTGGGTAAAACATTTCCTCTACATCCTAGTTATAGAAGAGCTCTAAGAAGGTCATGACTTGCCCCAAATAATACACTGGTAACTAGTGGAATTGTTTTGGAATACAGACCATTATGCTGTAAATCTAAAGTTAGAACCCATGCTTAAGGGATGACTATGAAGGTCTCTCTAACTGAGATCCTTTCAATAGAGCTCCAGGAACTACATTTTACTCCCAGTGAAAAATTAAAGGAAATTTCAGCCTATATAAAAGCAGATTTGCTAAAACAAATTAGGCTAAACATCAGATGGTGTGGCACAGACATCCCAAATATCTGGCTTAACACACAATGTTACAATGTCCAGGTTTATTTGGGGGAGTAATTTTAAATTCATATTCCAGCAGATCCTGAACAATTAACCCCAGTAACCAAAGACTTCCAAAACAATTCTGAAAATTTTGAGTACAGTAGACTCCCATATCTGCCAGGGAGGGGGTTCAGTCTGTGGTTTCAATTGCCCACAGAAAACTATGATCTGAAAAACATTATTATAATGCCATGAGGTATTAAGATGGTAACCCCTCTGTACAGCACCTTAATAATAACAATAAAATTATAATTTTTAATATGGGGGTTTTTGTTTGTTTCCTTTTGGTTTTTTTTGTTTGTTTGTTTCAGTCCTGGGGCTTGAACTCTGGGCCTGAGCACTGTCCCTGAGCAACTTTTACTCAAAGCTAGCACTCTACCACTTCAGCCACAGCTCCTTTTCTGGCTTTTTCTGTGATTAAATTGGGAGATGAATCTCACAGACTTTCCTGCCTGGGCTAGCTTCAAACCTGGATTCTCAGGTAGGCAAGCACTCTACTGCTAAGCCACATTCCCAGCCCTGGATTCTCAGCTCTCAGTCTCCTAAGATTACAGGAATGAGCCACCCACACACAGCTAAAAAGATGTTTTAACAACTGAAACCTCATTTGTACAACTACTTAAAGATAATTTAAAAATAAATTTAAAAAAATTTTAGGTTAGGCACCAGTGGCTCACACCTGTAATCCTAGCTACTCAGGAAACTGAGATCTGAGGATTGAGGTGCAAAGCCAGGCTAGGCAAAAAAGTCTCCATGAGACTCTTTCTTCAATTAACCACTGAAAAACCAGAAGTGGAACTATGGCTCAAGTGGTAGAGCACAGAGGCTCAGAGACGGCACCGAGACCCTGAATTCAAACCACACAACTGACAAAAAAAAATTAGGAAATGGAGGTATGGCTCAAGTGGGAGAGCACCAGTCCTTGAGCAAAACTGCAAAGCAAGAGAGCATGAGGCAAGGCCCTGAGTTCAGCACCGAAAAAAGTCATTTTGTCAGAAGGGGAGGGAGAGAAAAAGAAAAAGAGTAAATCAGCTTAAAACATAATATGATTATATATGAAGAGTGCACAAGGAACTTTAATAAGTAGTTGATCAACAGGAAATTATGTAGGCCAAAAGAAGAAAAGCAATACAGTTTTCCTAAGCAAAAGACAATACACACCTATCTGAAATACCACAGTGAAACTCCTTTGTGTAATTACCACACTTAAAAAAAAAAAAAAAAAAGAATGACAGGAAAGTAAAACAGGCTGGCGAGGTGTGGGGAGAGGTACCAGAGGGAAAGGATAGAGCCAATGATGGGTGTGAATGAAGATAAATATGGTTCATATAGTTTATCTGCTTGTATGAAAAGAGAACAATGAAGCCTGTTAAGACTGTTTTAAGAGGGGAGTGGGACAAGGAAAAGTGACTAAAGTGATAAGGTACACATTGTTTACATATGTGGAAATGTCACAATTAAATACCCTCGTACAACTAATATGTGCTAATTTAATAAAAGGTAAGAGTGTGGGCTGGGAATATGGCCTAGTGGCAAGAGTGCTTGCCTTGTATACATGAGGCCCTGGGTTCGATTCCTCAGCACCACATATACAGAAAATGGCCAGAAGTGGCGCTGTGGCTCAAGTGGCAGAGTGCTAGCCTTGAGCAAAAAGAAGCCAGGGACAGTGCTCAGGCCCTGAGTTGATGGCCCAAGACTGGCCAAAAAAAAAAAATAAATAAAAATAAAAGGTAAGAGTGAGGGGCTGGGAATATGGCCTAGTGGTAAAGTGCTCTTCTCATATACATGAAGCCCTAGGTTCAATTCCTCGGCACCACATATATGTAGAAAAAGCTGGAAGTGGCGCTGTGGCTCAAGTGGCAGAGTGCTAGCCTTGAGCAAAAAGAAGCCAGGGACGGTGCTCAGGCCGTGAGTTCAAGCTCCAGGACTGGCAAAACCAAACAAACAAAAAGGTAAGAGTGACTACATTCATGTAACTATTACAGCATATTGTTATTGTTCTACTTTATATTTGTTGTTAATCTCTTATTGTGCCTAATTTATATACATATTATATATGTGTATACATGTATGATAGAAAAATCATTGTCTGTGTATGTAATATGTGTATGTGCACACATACTATATATACGGTTTAGTACCACGTGTATTTTTAGATACCCACTGAGAATCTGGGGGGGGGGAAAGTATCCTCTATGAATAAGGGGAGACCATTGTACTCATCTTTCAACTCTTTCCTAGTGTGTTACCTCCAAGCAATTAGGATCAAGTAATAGAAAAAGCAGATTTTGGCAAAACTACATAATACCAATAGCCTACTAAAAATCAAGGTAAGACATCAGCATTAACCTCCACCAAAAAAACAAATTAATACTTTTCTTCATCTCTATCACCAACTTTTTCTCAGCAGTCTAGCATCTACTCTAGCAGTGATGAATCTATGGAACCTAAAGCAATTACTAATGGCTCACCAACACTTAGTTATATACACAGCACCTTTTTATTTCCTCTTTTCTGCCCAACTTTTCAACCAGGTTTTTCCCCCCTTTTATACAGTTGCCATATTTACCTTATTAAATGTATGGATGGACACATACAACATTTAGGCCTAATCAGTAAAATTATGATTGTAGTCTAACTTTTATGTTGTCCTTCTTCTGTGTATTACAGTGCAAAGTTCTTTAAAGGAAACTTCAAGGGCTGAAGATGTGGCTCAAATGTTAAAGGGCCTGCCCATGAAAGCATGAGTCTCTTAGGTTCAAATCCCCCCAGGAAATAAAAAAGGAAACATTATTTACTATTACTTTACTTCATTGTATAAGTATTAACAGAGAAATACTCACATATTCTATCCCATTATAAATATTTTCATTCCACCAATTCTGAACATTAAATCATGAGTTTAAACTGTTTGGTGAAAGTGAACTAAACACCTCAGGGGGGGAAAGGAAAGGGGGAGGAGGAAGGGGGGTATGAGGGACAGGGTAACAAACAGTACAAGAAATGTATCCAATACCTAACGTATGAAACTGTAACCTCTCTGTATATCAGTTTGATAATAAAATTTTTTTAAATAAATAAATAAATACAATCATATGAGTTTACCATTTTATTAAATTCTTACCCTGAGAATAAAGCCCAAATTATCTTTAAATATTCCAATGTAGGGATGGTATACTAATATTGTATATATTAGTAAATGAAAGGAATCCAAAAGCACAAAATCAGAATGAATTGGCTCACAAGCCACTGAGATGGTGTGTAGAAACAAATGAAGAATTGAGAGCACCAGGGCCTCAAAGGCTCATAGCCACTGGCACTATTTCTTCATCTCATACTCCTCTTTACTTCTTTGGCCTCATTCTTTCCCACTGTAGATCAAGGGTGGAGGTGCAGGTGGCTGGATGCAGTCCCAGAAACCCAGAAGAAAACTGACAGCTTGTTCCTATCATCTGTGTTATCAATAACAGTAGAGAAAAAAAAAGAAAAGAAAAAACAAATACCTAATAGTTCTTTATGTCTTGTACCCATATGTTTTACATGGTGAGTCAGTACAAAACTGGTCTAATAGGGGCTGGGGATATAGCCTAGTGGCAAGAGTGCCTGCCTCGGATACACGAGGCCCTAGGTTCGATTCCCCAGCACCACATATACAGAAAACGGCCAGAAGCGGCGCTGTGGCTCAGGTGGCAGAGTGCTAGCCTTGAGCGGGAAGAAGCCAGGGACAGTGCTCAGGCCCTGAGTCCAAGGCCCAGGACTGGCAAAAAAAAAAATAACAATAATAATAAATAAATAAATAAAAATAAAAATAAAAAATAAATAAATAAAATAAAAAAAAACTGGTCTAATAAACATGTTCTACCTTAAGCTGCCAGACAATGAGGATCTAAAAATCATTGCTGAATAAGTTTGCCACTATGTTATGTATTAAATGCAAAATTTTCAAATATTCTACTTCTTTACTAGTATAATTAAGTGTTAGAAAGGAATTTCTAGGGGCTGGGGATATGGCCTAATGGCAAGAGAGCTTGCCTCGTATACATGAGGCCCTGGGTTCAATTCCTCAGCACCACATATACAGAAAACGGCCAGAAGTGGCGCTGTGGCTCAAGTGGCAGAGTGCTAGCCTTGAGCAAAAGGAAACCAGGGACAGTGCTCAGGCCCTGAGTCCAAGGCCCAGGACTGGCAAAAAAAAAAAAAAGGAATTTCTAAATGTTTAAGGATACTTGAAGGTATAATTTAGGTATCTATAATAATCCTACTAAATGTAAAAATTAAGGAAACCTAACCCATGGCACTAAACTACTGAAAAGGAGAAGTAGCATAAAAGTCAATTTAATGAGCTTATGTATGGTAGTTTATCAAGAAACAGGGCAAACTTTTTTTGTCAGTCATGGGGCCCAAACTCAGTGCCTCCGCACTGTCCCTGAGCTCTTTTGCTCAAGGTTACCACTCTACCACTTTGAGCCACTGTACCACTTCTGGTTTTTAAGTGGCTTGTTAGAGGTAAGAGTCTCATGGACTTTCCTTCCCAAGCTGGCTTCGAACCCTGGTCTTCATATCTCAGCCTCCTGAATAGTTAGAATTACAGGTGTGAGTCCCCAGTGCCCAGCTTCAAACTCTTTTTTTTTTTTTAATGAAAAGAATGGAACAAATCTAAAAGGAAAGTACAACATGTGATTCCTACTGCTGGCAATCATAAATCACCACAGCAAAGAATAAAATTCATATAGCACTCAGGGATCTAAATACTTCTGGAGAGGTCTGTGAAACCAAAAACTTCTTGTCAAATGGTATTTCCCACAGAATTGGGGCAGCGACCCAACATTCTGTAACTAAAACCAAACAACTACTCAACATATAAAGGTCAAAAATTGACCTCTCCGTGGAATACAATAGCTCAAAAGCTATGTATGCACGTTCATATAAGACTACTGTCGACATATTGTCTAATATCAACATTACATTTAAAGCCCTAGGCGAATTTTCTTGGGCGTAGGCCACGTGGATACTGTATATGTTCTTGATACATTGTGTATTGTATATATGTCTACCTGACCTAGGGAAGGGAAAGAAAAACAGGGTGTAAGATATCACAAGAAATGTGCACACTGCCCTACTATGTAACTGTACCCTTTTTGCACAACACCTTGTCAAAAAATTTGTGTTCAATTAATAAATAAATTTTTAAATAAATAAATAAATACTTCCGGAGAAATGTTTCCTTCTTCAAGAAAGTTTTTAAAATGGAAAGCAATATAAAATTAACTAGCACCTCTAGGTTTTTAAATTACTTTGTTTAAGGGAAAATCTAACAATTGAGTATTGAATAAAAAACAGCAACCTTGTTTCTTTGCAGATCCATGGACACAATCTGATACCAACTGCACTTTTTATCTTTCCAGTATTTCTAGTCCCATACAAAATGTTTCATTCTACATAACTGCACTAGACTCAGATACACAATTCAATTCAAACAATAAATTACATTCACAGTAGGGCAATACCTATAAAACAGAGAAAAGTGATAATTTCCTAACTTCTTAACTTTCAAGCTCAATCTGAGATAGTAAAATAATATATCTTTAAAGCAGCAATTGTATAGCCAATTATGCTAGTCTTGCTAGATTCTGAAATTCAAATTATTTATGAAAAATTACAAAAATGATTAGTTGCAAATAATGTAGAGAAGCCAAGTCCTTGTGAATAATTTTACAAGGGAGGTAATATTATTATACTCATCTTACAAAGAGGGAAAGTAAGGTGCAGAAATGAGATAACTTGCCCAAGTCATATAGCTAGCCAATAAATAATGTATAGTTGCAAGTTTAAACCATATAAGAAACTAAGTAGGAATAGTACATACAGGACCAATTCAAAAACAAAAGGCTGGACCTGGAGCATAGCTCAAAAGTACAACACATGGGTTCAATCACCTACAGGGGTGGGGAGGGAAGGCCAATGTCAAAGCATTGCCTCTAGAAAAAGCTGGAAAACACAAAGAGAAAGGTTTTGTTTTTCTCTCAGTGCAATGAAACACTGTGATGGGAGTTCAGAGCAACCAGTAATCTCAAATTACAAACAAGCTAACATACTTCTTAAAACTTTTAAGAAATTTAAACTTCTGAGAAAATAATTTTGCATTAAATTGTTGAAAATTTACTATTCCTATGTACTATGCTCAAAATACTGCAAATAGCTTAATACAATCCTCCATATATACTATGGTAAAATGCTATTATGTTTGACACTTTTTGAGAAACAAAATGTTCCACAATAATCAAATAGCCAATCCATCACAAGCATATTCTCTTAACCTTATCTTTGAAAAAATATTTTGACGTAAATTAAGTATTTTCTTACCTCAGAGACAACTTTTAACCTGAAAAAGGCATAGTCTTGCTATATTTCCCACTCAAGGCAAGTAGTAAAATAATCTTTGATAGTATAAAAGATTAGTTAACCACTCAGAAAACTCTATGGCTATGAAACTAGACTTTAAAATGGAGCTGCAGTCACTCTAACCCACAGTACACATCAGAGTTAATATCTGTTTCATAGTACCCAGGTTCACTTTCACACTATTTTTATTCCTAAAATATGCAGTGTTAATATGCCAAGGGCCCACTACTCAAAACTGCAACGATTTTGGTGTTGCTTTGGTTTCTTCTGGTCTGCTCAAGGAGACAGTGACTACAGTGTCTGACATGAACATGATACTTGTGCTTACTACTAAGCTAAGTATATTCCCTTAGCTCTAGAAAACTGATATGCATTGAGCTTCTTGAGTTAACCCTTAGTCACTGTAAGGTTATTCCCATCCAGACTCAGAAAAGGAATAGGCACTGCAGTTCCACTCTATCTTTCTAAATCCTAAATTTGTTCCTCAACCCAAAATTTCACATAATAGTTGGCCAAAAAAAAATAAAGAAAAGAAAAAGGGAAATGATTAAGAAAAGACTGAAACACAGAGAAAGCGAACTGGAAGGAGGAAATCAAGGATGAAGGGACAGAAGGACTGGGGAAAGGAGGAAGGATCTTGCTTGCATACCACTAAGGGAGTCCTGACTACTTATGTATCATTATTCCCAGGAGGTACAAGTAAGATCTCAGATCTTGATTTCTTGGCTGCCTTTTACTGATGTAATCATAGCATGAAGCTTTGAAACACAATCCTGGGATAGGTCATTCCCTTCAAAGTGTCTATCATTACTCTTTGGTGAGTCAGCTTCTGGACTACAATGTGCTTTTTGCTGGGTTTAACATGAAGCCATATTTCAGCAGAGTTAGAAAGGTGGCCAAAACACTGCATTTCATGTCTCAAGTTTTTTTTAAAAAAAATTTTTTTAAACCCAGGTACATATCCAAGAAAACTATTCACATATTTTAATAAATGAAGAAATAAATAATACAAGTTAGAGCCCATAGCATCATGTTAACAGAGTCTCTTAGGGGCTGGGAATATGGCCTAATGATAGAGTGCTCGCCTCGTATACATGAAGCCCTGAGTTCGAGTCCTCAGCACTACATATATAGAAAAGGCCAGAAGTGGAGCTGTGGCTCAAGTGGTAGAGTGCTAGCCTTTAGCAAAAAGAAGCCATGGACAGTGCTCAGGTCATGAGTTCAATCCCCAGGACTGGCAAAAAACAGAACAAGCAAAAAAAAAAAAAGTATTCTCTTAGCTGAGCATGATAGTGCACTCCTATGCCCATAACACTCAGGAGGCAAAACTAGGAAGGTTTCAAGTTCAAGGAGAGCCTGGACTGTAGAGAAACCTTTTGTCACACCTGTAATTCTAGCTATGCAGGAGGCTAAGGTCTGAGTTTCAAGGTTCAGTCAGCCCAGACAGAAAAGTCTGTAAGACTCTTATCTACAATTAACCACAAAAAAACAAAAGTGGCGCTATGGCTCAAGAGGTAGAGTGCTAGCCTTAAGCAAAAAGAAGCCAGGGGCAGTGCTCAGGCCCTGCATTCAAGCCCCAGGACTAGCAAAAAAAAAAAGTTCAGGGACAGCATACAAGTTCTGGGTGAAGCCCTAGGACTGGAAAAGAAAAAGAAAGTAAGTAAAACAGATTATCTTACATGCAAGTATGCAAAATGTCCTGTAATACCTCTTGCCAAAATAAACTCCCTTTGCTGGCTGGGAATGTGGCTTAGTGATAGAGTGCATAAAGCCCTGGGTTCAATTCCTCAGTACCACATAAACAGATCTAGCCAGAAATCATGCTATGGCTCAAGTGGAAGAGTACTAACCTTGAGCACAGTGAGGCTTAGGGACAGAGCCCAGGCCTTGAATTCAAGCACTAGGACTGGCAAGAAAAAAAGAAAAACATACAAATAAATTCCCCTTCCTAATTATTCTCCTATGCTAAAAAAAAGCACATCATTTTTAACATTATTGCTTTTTTGCATTTACCTTTATTCAATCCTTAATGCTCTATAATAGATGTAATAACATATTATAGTTGTGCTATCATCACAGTAATAACAATAGCCAGCCACTCAAGAAGCAAAGGCAGGAGGATAATGAATTTGAGGCCAACCTCAACAACAAAACAAGTATATACCTCCCAAAATAAAATAAAAACAAATAATCACCAACACAGCAAGTATGAAGAAGTACTTGCTGTTGTTATGCATGCCTAACTACTTGAAAAAAAAATCTAGTCAGGCCCTGATGGCTCATGCCTTTAATCCTAGCTACTCAGGAGATCTGAGGATAGCAGTTCAAAGCCAGCTCCGCAGTAAAGTCCTTGAGACTCTATCTCCAATGAACTACTCAGAAAAAGCACAAAGAGGCTCAGGGACAATGCCCAGGCTCTGAGTTTGAGCCCCAGAAATGGCAAAAAATAAATAAATAAATAAAACCCTAATGACGGGCTGGGAATATGGCCTAGTGGCAAGAGAGCTTGCCTTGTATACATGAAGCCCTGGGTTTGATTCCCCAGCACCACATATATAGAAAATGGCCAGAAGTGGCACTGTGGCTCAAGTGGCAGAGTGCTAGCCTCAAGCCAAAGGAAGCCAGGGACAGTGCTCAGGCCCTGAGTTCAAAGCCCAGGACTGGCAAAAAAAAAAAAAAAAACAACTAATGATACTGTAAGATTATTTACATCAACAGGTTAGTCTCATTCATTCCAGGAAGGGATTTTTTTTAGGGGTATAGTAAATGACTGACCATGTTCTGTGAAAATTACCAGTCTTTCAAGTTCTGTAGTAAAGTTACAAATGGTCTAAGCATCTTTTTTGTTTGTTTGTTTGGTTTTTTTTTGCTGGTCTTGGACCCTGGGTGCTGTCCCTGTGGCCTCTTAATGCTCAAGGCTAACACTCTACCACTTGAGACAGGGCTCCATTTCTGACTTTTTTGTATTTTAGTGGAGATAGGAGTCTCACAGACTTTCCTATCCAGCCTGGCTTTGAACGGTGATCCTCAGATACCAGCCTCCTGAGTAGCTAGGATAACAGGCTTGAGCCACCAGTACCTGGCTAGCACCCTATTTGGGGAAAGGGGGGCAGTCCTGGGGCTTCTCAGGGCCTGGGCACTGTCCCTAAGCCTCTCCGTGCTCAAGGCTAGCGCTCTTACCACTTGAGCCACAGCACCCCTTCTGGCTAGGAATCGAACCCAGGGATTCACACATGCTAGGCAAGCACTCTACCACTAAACCACATTTCCAGCTCAGCACCCTATTTTTAAAGCCATAAAAACATAACTACATTGTAACACAACAATTTGCACAGACACTTTTATAGCAGCTTTATTTGTAATTACCAAAATTTGCAGACAGCACAAATATGCTGAAGAATGAATAAACTATGGTACAATGAAATGTTATTCAGTAACAGAAAGCAATTACTGATATGCAAAACATGAATATTAAGTAAAAGACCCCAGTCTAAGAAGGATACAAATTACAGGATTTCATGGAATTCTGAAACAGATAAGGCAACAAACAGGTTGCCAGAAAATAGGGTGAGTACACAAAGAACCAGGAAAAAATCTTTAGAGATGATGAAACTATTCTCTCTTGATTATAGTGAATTTTGTATAGCTGTATAAAACTTGCAGCACTGTACTGTTTCACTCTATATGAATTATATATAGTGAAACAACTGGAGATAGTAAAGGGCTAGATCAAGTGGTACAGGCAAATGCAAGGCCTGCAGTACAAATCCCCAGGACTATCAAATATGACAGGATCTTAATTACTATCAATACCAGGACCAAATGTTGATTAAAACTCCAAAGCAAGAACAGTCCACTTTGTCTCCAAATTTGAAATTTTACTTTCATTAAACATTTTGCTTAGGAATCTAAACAATATTTGTAAATTAATCACAAGTGCCTTTATGAGTAAAAAAAAATTTTTTAATAGTACTGGGGTTTGATCCCAGAATCTTGTACTTGTTAGGTAAGTAACCTATCACCTGAGCCATGTCTATAGCCTTTTTTTTTTTTTTTGCCAGTCCTGGGGCTTGGATTCAGGGCCTGGGCACTGTCCTTGAGCTCTTCCTGTTTGGGCTGACTTTGAACCAGGATCCTCAGATCTCAGCCTCCTGAGTAACCAGGATTACAGGCATGAGCCACCAGTGACCAGCCATCACTTATATTCTTAAATGAAAAATTACAAAGGTATTTACATCTTAGTTTTAGAAGAAAATGAAGTTGGTCAGAGAATAAAAGCCAGCTAATAAATATGAACACATCTTTTCCAGAATCATGATAGGCAAAATATGAGGCTCTTCTCCAACTTTATTCTATTTATAGTTAAAAATTTTAGGGGTTGTTTTGGTGGTGGTGGTAGTGGTAGTGGTACTGGGCCTTGAATTAAGAGCCTCATGCTTTCTAGACTGGTGCTGTACTACTTGAGCTACAACTCCAACTCTTCAAATTTGTTTTTAAAAATATTTACTTCAGGGGCTGGGAATATGGCCTAGTGGCAAGAGTGCTTGCCTCGTATATATGAAGCCCTGGGTTCGATTCCCCAGCACCACATATATAGAAAACTGCCAGAAGTGGCGCTATGGCTCAAGTGGCAGAGTGCTAGCCTTGAGCAAAAAGAAGCCAGGGATAGTGCTCAGGTGCTGAGGCAAGCTCCAGGGATGGCCACAAAAAAAAAAAAAAAAGCATGCACTGCCCTATGTACAAAACTGTAACCCCTCTGTACATCACTCTGACAATAAAGAAATGAAAAAAAAAGTAGTTTCCATCTTCTTGTTAGAAATTTAAAAAATTTACTTCAAATAATCTTCAAGGTATTATTTTAAGATCTTAATATTTGCCTAAAATATTCTTAAGTGCTTTCTCTTAACTAGGTAGTATAGAAA
This sequence comes from Perognathus longimembris pacificus, assembly GCF_023159225.1. Taxonomy (NCBI): domain Eukaryota; kingdom Metazoa; phylum Chordata; class Mammalia; order Rodentia; family Heteromyidae; genus Perognathus; species Perognathus longimembris. The sequence continues at coordinate 91,573,600 of NC_063163.1, read as the reverse complement.
AATGGCTAAGAGCTCAGGCTCAAGAATTCAACCTACCTGAACAAGTTATTTACTCATTTTGTCCCAATTTCCTCAGTGGTAAAATTGGAAGAATTGCACCCACAGTAGAACCTGGCATGCTTAAATAAGCCTCGGTAGGTAGGAAGCTAATATAAATGAATGATATTAATAATCACTAGCTGTTTGACCTTAAACCAATCATTTTATGCTTTAATACTACAATTCTGCAGTATACAGTAGCTGGCCTAAATTCAATGGTCTAAATAAAGATCTGGCTGATAATACTGTTTTATATTCCTATGATTTTACCCAAATCATTTTGCCAAAAAGAAAAAGATTTAAGTATTATTCCTGTTATGCAAAAAAATATGAGACCCAAATAAATTATATGATTTATCCAATGAAATAGTAATGTAGCCAGGCACCAGTGGCTCACACCTGTAAGTCCTAGCTTCCCAAGAGGCTGAGATCTGAGGATCACAGTTTTAAGCCAGCCTAGGCACAAAAGTCAGTGAGACTCTTTTCTCCAATTAGTCATCAAAAAGCCAGAAGTGGAGCTGTGGCTCAGTAGTAAAGCAAAAAAGCTCAGGGACAGCAACCATCCCCTGAGCTCAAGACCAGGACTGTCACCAAAAAAAGAAAAAAGAAAAAGTAACATAAAGGCAGAGTCAAGACAAGGATCCTTTAAACTTGGTTTTCCTTTAAACTTAGTTTTCAGAAGTAAGGGTATAACTCAGTAGTAAAGAATTTGCCTAGCAGACAAGGCCTTGGGTTTGTTTAATCTCCACTACATCAAAAAGGAAAAAAAAAAAGTCATCTTTCAATTGGTGCTGTAGCTTAGAGAACCAGCACATGAGGTCCCCAAATTTGACTCTCAAAAGAAGGGGAAGGATGGTGTCAGCTTTGTTCTCTACAAAATGTACAATGTTCCATCAACTGCTTTCCCTCCTGATAAGACTAAGGTTTGCATACCAAAAGCAACCAATTTTTAATCACTTTAATAATTAAGTTTACATTTGTTTTATATACTGTTTGGTTTTATATCATAATGAAAAGGGTAAAATGTTTTTATCACTGAACATATTTATGTGTGAATACAAGCAAAGGAAATGTTATAGCAACAGTTAAATTTGGACAAATTCAGCTGATTGAATTATGATTTTGGAACCCAGATGCTATGGCATAGGAGCACACACATTTCTGTATTCCTAGCTATGCAGAAGACTAAAAAAAGATCACTTGATCACAGGAGTTCAAGACTACCCTGGCTAACATAACAAGACCCTATCTCAAAAAAGAAAAATATTGGGGGGGGGGTACGGAGTGAGATACAGCACATATACAAAAAAAAACTGCTATGTCTAAATATACAACTGATTCTCTTAAACTGAACACATAAAACCAACAGTCTAAATGAAGACACAGAACATTACCAGTTTCCTCTATGGTCCCTCTTGTCCTCATCACCAAGGATAATCATCATTCTGATTTCCATTCCCTTGGATAACTTGTCTGTTTTTGGAATTAGAGGTGTGGCTCAAGTGGTAGAGTGACAGGCCTGAGCAAAATAAGCCAGGTGAAGGTGCTAAGCCCTGGGTTCAAGCCCTAGTACTAGCACAAATGTTTCTTAAACATTTTAGAAATGGAGTCTCAGGGGGCTGGTAATATGGCCTAGTGGCTCAGGTGGCAGAGCTTGAAAACTGATAGAGCAAAAAGGCTAAGGGACAGTGCCCAGGTCCTGAGTTCAAGCTCTAGTGCTAGCACATGGGCACGTGCATGTACACGCACACGCGCACGCACACACACACACACACACACACACTCACATCCCAGAGCTGTGGATATGAAATTTGGTAAAGAAGTCAGGCTTTGTAGATTTTTATTTTAGATATTTTCTCTATTTTAATATAGATTTTTACAAGTTTATATTTTGTTATAAAATTCCTAACTTAAAAAAATACTAGTACTACCTTGCCTTGACTTCAACATTAAGCTCATTCTCCCTTCTCACTCCCTACAAGGTCTTGCTATGTAGCTTAGGTTGATCTCAAACCTCCAATCTTCCTGCCTTAGCCTCCCAAGTGCTGGAATTAGTATAGGTATTCATCACCAGACAAGCACAAAATAAAAGCAGATAAATACAAATGTCTTAACAGAAATCTAACCTTTTTGAATATTATCCCTTCACACCAACATTTAAGACAGTATACATGTGTTGTACATTAACAACAAAAGCTCTAATCAACAAACTCTAAACACTTAAAGTTTACTTTACATAGATGTTCCTAAAATATTATCACATGAATATATAAACTTAAAGTGGCTCATTCTCAGCTATATATTAAAACTCAAACTACCATGAGACAATATATTAAAACTCAAACTACCAGGAGACTATATTGTCAATAAGAATTGTTTGCCTAAATATATTCCAATTCATATTACATGTACAATATTCTTATCACATCTGATATTACACTTGATATTTAAAATGCACACACGAGGCTTATAGAACTTGCTCAGGTGTATGTCAACAGGAAAACTAGGAGTTTATGCTGAGTCCTCGATTTACAGACTTCATAAAAACTGACTTTAAATATATCCCTCAGAATTCTCTATCAGCTTATAGGAAGAAAAAAAGCCAGCTAAAAAATCCTGCATTGCTCCTATACCACCTCTTACAGCTACCACACTATATGTGCAAACACCAACTAATGTTGCCTTTTTTTAAGTAGCAGTCTATTAAATAAACACATTCTTTCCAGTAGGAAACAGTCTTTCCAGTAGGAGAGACATACACAGAAAAAGGAATTACTAAGAGCTTAACTTTTTTGAACTCTTTTTTTTTTTGGCCAGTCCTGGGCCTTGGATTCAGGGCCTGAGCACTGTCCCTGGCTTCTTCCCGCTCAAGGCTAGCACTCTGCCACTTGAGCCACAGCGCCACTTCTGGCCGTTTTCTGTATATGTGGTGCTGGGGAATCGAACCTAGGGCCTCATGTATCCGAGGCAGGCACTCTTGCCACTAGGCTATATCCCCAGCCCCTTTTTTGAACTCTTGAAAGCACCTTAAGAGAAACTAAAAGTATACCTGAAAGGTTAGGCTGACTTAAAATTAATGACCTCTCTCATAAAATATTTTCTCTGCACATCACATGGAAGACCCTAACTTATGAAAAATTAAGTATTAGTTTTCCACTATACTTTATTTACATGTAAATAAATGTAAGAGTTAAACAGTCCCTAAATACTCAAAGTCTACCATGTTCCAAGCAATACAAAAAATGCTAGGTAGTGAGAACCTGAACAGCCACCAGTCTCTATTTTTGCTGAGTTTTCAGTCTACTCTAAATATGATGTCACACCCTAGACATAGAGCCTTAAACAAGTTACAACACAACAACCCTGATAATGATGGCCTGAAATTCTTGTGGCGATTTAAGAAGATATAAGTGAAAATAGTTCATAAATCACACTACCTAAAGGAAAAGGCAATATTGACCTTTTGTGCAAAGCATTGTAAACAGCAATCATCTTCCTCACAAATTACCTCATTCCTTTTAGGTGGCAAAAAAATAACCAGTCAAGTTGCTTAATTATAATCTCCTTTCACAACTCTAAAATTTTATTATTATATATTATTGTCTTTCTCTGACAATTACCCATATGAAATAACTGAAAAGTTCTCCATAATGGGGTAAGAAATAAAAAATAGTACTAAAGCACATTTCCCCTGATTTCATAATTATGGAGGAAGGGGGACAAGTAAAAAACAACTTACCAAATGTTACCTTTTAATATAAGATTCACCATAGAAAGTTTCAACTCAAGAAAGCATTTTTTTTTAATGTTATAGGCTTAGGCTCTTCCAAATAGAGTGACAGGTTAATTGTGGTACTTTGCAAGCAAAGAAAAACAAGCAGCAATTATTCATCTCTTCACTCACTCAGACTCCAAGACCTAAACTCTTAAAGAACAGAGATATGTTATAACCAAACTGTTCTCTAAAAGCATAATATGTGTGTGTATGTGTGTGGAATTAGGGTTTGGACTCAGGGGCTTGCTCTTGCTAGACAGGCACTTTACCACTCGACTCATTCTGAGCATTGCATGGGCACTCAAACAGATACATAACTGATCTAAACCTGAACCTACCCAAGATGTTGCTCTCTAGTAGTCAGTACCAAGACACTATCTCTGTTATCAAGTACTCCATCTCAAGGGGGAAGAGAGTACTTAGGAATATCAGCATAACTTTACATGCTAACTCTACTCATTGAATTTACAATAATTCTCTATGGAAACAAAAGCTCTAATATACCCAAACTTCACAAGTTTGCTTGTGGCTTTTCATTAGTTTTATGCCTCACTATCTTACAGCAGTTATTCTACCTGCAGTACCCAAGTACCATGTCCCTAAACAACTGTTTGTGAAGCTTTAGAAACCCATAAAAAATATTTTTTCATACCACAACCTAGTACATATGCATATAGTTTTAAAACGCAATATAGTTTTTAAAAGCAATAAACAAGTAGTGGTTCCCAAATCAAGTTTTTACCAAAGGCAATACAATGACATATTCTTTTCAAAATTTGTTTTGTTTTTGCTTTTGCCAGTCCTGGCCTGGGGCTTGGGACTCAGGACTAAGCACTGTCCCTGGCTTTTTTTTACTCAAGGCTAGCACTCTACCACTTGAGCCACAGCGCCACTTCTGGCTTTTTCTATATATGTGGTGCTAAGGAATCAAACCCAGGGCTTCACGTATGGGAGGCAAGCACTCTACCACTAGGGCATATTCCCAGCCCTAAAGCTTGTTTTTTAATATTTGTTTTTCAAAGCACATTGATTATCCTGTGACGTAATATTGCCACCTGCCATTTAGAAAACACAGTTCTAAAACTTTACACAATGGGGCTGGGGATATGGCCTAGTGGCAAGAGTGCTTGCCTGGTATACATGAGGCCCTGGGTTCGATTCCCCAGCACCACATATACAGAAAATGGCCAGAAGTGGCACTGTGGCTCAAGTGGCAGAGTGCTAGCCCTGAGCAAGAAGAAGCCAGGGACAGTGCTCAGGCCCTGAGTCCAAGCCCCAGGAATGGCAAAAAAAAAAAAAAATAACTTTACACAAATTGTGCTAAACTCCTTGTTCTGATCATTTTCTACCACAACTCCAATATAGGAAAAATGAGTGAAATGTAGCAAGTGTAATCCAACTACAGACCCTGACACAAACACAAGCCATTCCAGATGCCCTGGTGGTCTCTGCAACACAGTGACCATTCCTATTAGCAGTGCAAATGCTGAGAGGTTCCTCAGAGCAGATCACAGAAGAGGAAACCTTTTCTGATAAGAAATTCTGCATTTGACATGTGCCAAGTTTACCACCATTTCACAAGCAAACTCTTCCAAGAAAATAAACAGAATTCTAATACAATAGAATTCTAATGCCATCCTCTTAACATTTTTAAATGCTTTCCATATACACAATTCCACTTGATCTTCCCTGACAGCCCTGTGGAATAAATAAGATCAATTGCTCTTCTTCCTTTCACTAATGAGGGAACTGGAGTTCTGGAGGGTCATGTGGCTTGCCAGAAACAAAAGGGATAATGAGGAGCACAACTCAGGCTTGAACTCAGGACTTACAGTCTATCACTGTTGTGCTAAAACAATTTTCACACCAGGTATGATAGCAAAAGTGCTGATCCCAGCACTGGGGAGACTGAAGGAGAATTTGAAATTCAAGGCCAATCAGGCTATGCAAGACTCTCTCTCTCTCTCAAAGAACTATTTTCATTTTGAACATCTTATACAAATGTGAACTTAGGAGTTATATTAAATTTCTTGATACAGCACAAAAGTAAAGATAAAAGCATACCAGCATTAGTATCACAAAATTATGATTAAAAATAGCAATGACATGTTAATAACTTTGGTAGCCTCTAAAATTACTGAGTCCTAGTTCAAACCAATATGGATATGATCTCATACTTTGCCTTAAATCAATGTCTCACTGATCATAAAATTAGATATAAATTCTGCAGAACTGGGTGGTCTGTAAGAAGCAACTAGTCATATAAATTGCACAAACTTCTCCCAAACCATTCTTAGTCTTGTGGCTTCAAACCAAATTATGAAGTTCCCTATGTGAAACCCAATTTGATTTCCACATGTGAGTTACAACAGAATAAGCATGATGTTTCTGCATAATACTTGCAACATATGTTCAAATTTTCAGAACACTTTTGGTCAATGTATAGAATCCATGATCCAAAAGTAAAACCCAAGACATAGTGTCCTTTGTTTCTTTTAAATAAAAAATTTCACCTATGAGACCAAACCCAAACTACATATTACAAATTGCAAATTAGAATGAGGTTTGAGCCTAGGACCTTGCTAGGCAGACATTCCACCACTCCAACCAAACTTCCAACCCCATAATTAAAAATTCTTAAAAATGCAGCTGGGCACTGTGGCTCATACACCTGTAACCCTAACTACTCAGGAGGCTGAGATCTGAGAATCCTGATTCCAAGCCAGCCCAGACAGGAAAGTCCATGAGGTTCTTCTCTCCAATTAACCATCAGAAAACCAGAAGTGGAGCTGTGGCTCAAAGTGGAAGAGCACTAGCCTTGAGTAAAAGAGCTCAGGGACAGCACCCAGGCCCTGAGTTCAAGCTCTATGACTAACCAAAAAAAAAAAAAAAGTATGATCAGACTAAGTAGAGTCAACAAATATAGACCCTTAATTATACAAAACCAAAAAAGTAACATTCCCACCAGCAATTAATGACACTAAAGAAATCACCAATCTAAGTCTGTCTGCCAATCCAGGGCTTCCCATTGCTTTAATGTACACTCCACATTTAATAAAATGTGCTCTTTTAACCCAGAAAGTGTTAAATACATTAAAACTCAAAAACTAGGACACAAAGGCTGGGAATGTGGCTTAGCAGTAGAGTGCTTGCCCGGTATACATGAAGCCCTGGGTTCGATTCCTCAGTACCACATAAACAGAAAAAGCCAGAAGTGGCGCTGTGGCTTGAGTCGTAGAGTGCTAGCCTTGAGCTAAAAGAGGCTCAGGACAGTGCTCAGGCCCTGAGTTCAAGCCCTGAGACGGGCAAAAAAAAAAAAAAAAAAGCCTAGGACACAAGGCTGGGCACTATGGCTCACACCTGTAATCTCAGCTACTGGGGAGGATGGGGAGGATCAAGGCTCAAGGCCAGCCCAAGCAAAAAAATGATCTAAACCCCATGTCAATCAAAACAGCCAGGTATGGTGGCACACAAGAGGTATAAGGTGAAAGTTTTTGTTCTGAGGCCAGCCATGTGGCAAAAATGTCAGACCCCATCTGAAAAACAGGTAAGAAAGAAAAGGATGAGGGAGTGACTCAAGTTGTATAAAGCCTGTCGAGCAGGCAAGTACTGATAAATACATACATGCATACATACATATATACATACATACATCAAATAAATAAATAAAAATAAAACTGGGCAACAGAGTAGTGTTGAATGACAGTCTTTATAGAATCTCTTGAAGGAAAAATCAAAAGTTACAAGCAAGGAAATGAAAATGGCTTATTAATCCAATGCAAGGTATCAAGTAGCTTTTAAAAACTAATGCTGCTACCAATTCCCCTAACTACTTCTTTTTCCATACCAATACTAATCATTTACTCAAAAAAAGATCTGTAGACATAGAATTGCTGAGAACTATGCTAAGCACCACTGATATCAGGAAACAAAACAGGAGTGCACCTCTATAAAAATACTCCTCCATGATATGACAGGATATTTACCAAACTCCTTTACTAACCTACATAACTATAAGAATACTTTCTTCTCAACGTCTAATAACCCTCACCACACACCTTTGAAAACATGAATACTTCCTTTGATAACTCAGAATTACACTTTACCACAGAAAATATTTAAGGAGAACTGACAGCAGATTTTTAAACTTATTTTACCACTCCTCACACCCTGGGGCAAATTTCAAGTATTCACAATCTGTAGTACACCTTCCTGGTTCACAACCCTGGTCTCAAATGGCTCCTAACACATTCATCATACCCACCATTTTACTAGAACCCTGAGTCAGAAGATTTAAAAAACACCATGATATTGGAATATTAGGAAGCACTGCAATAGGCTCCCTTGTGCACCAGAAGCAGACTTAATGCTTCTCTCTGCTTCTTTCCTCTAGGTTCCTCCTTATTATCTGTGGACATACTTGCAGTTAAGGAGGCATCTAATTTTATCACAGGCATACTAATGACTTATACACTAATTCACCAGGTCCTGCTTGACACCCAGGAATCAGTGAAATATTTCTAATGAATGGCCTTTAAGTAGGTAACCACTGAACCAGGCCTACAAGCTAAGAAACCTGAGTTCTATGGCTTGCCATTAACAAGTGGGGTGGTACCACTGTGCTGGCTACCAGAACTATTCTTGGCCACCTGAAAGTGAGGGCAGTAGGTCCAATAGGCAGTCAATCCAAAATTTTAAGGTTCTCTTAATTCAGTTCAATAACACACTTACCTGGTCTCCAAGAAAGACCTAAACTTGCTTACTCAAACAGCCCTAAATCTAAAAGGGGAAGGCCTGGCCACCTATCCATGAACTAAGGATAAACATTTCACATTAAAAAAATCATCTGTAATTCAACTACGACCTCTGATGGCATCACTGTTCACATTGTGAGAAATTAAGTTGAACTTCAAACAGAAGAGTATGTGATATATATAATGTATATATGAGATATATGAATATATGTATATATGAGATAGATATGTATGTGCATATAATGTGAATATATGTAAAATGTGAATGAATATGTATATATATTATGTGCCTGTACATTTATATATATGTATATGTTATGATATACATGAAAAAATTGAGATCAGAATGCACAGTGGATGTCAAGACACTACAACAACAAGAATTTAAACGCTGCCTCTGGGAGAAGACACCCGGACATTCATGCCTAACAGTAGGCCAGGTACAAAACTCCCAAGTAAGATTATTATCAGACTCCAGAGGGGCCTATTAAAGTGACCATCAAATCTACCCTATAATTTTGACCCGAGTTTTCCAGCCCCAAGTACAACCAACGATGTCTTATGGGTCATGAGATACAATCCATCAAGCACAATTTCTACCAAAGAAATAACACTGTAACCTTTGGCGGAGCAGCTCGGCCAGTGTCCCCCCGGATCCCTCCACCGCCCCGGGACCTCCTTCCCACCCAAGTTCGCGGCCAGGTCCGGAGGATGCCCAGAAGGAGTGGTCAGGCGGACACTTCTTCCCACCAGGCCCCGACCCCCCACGGCTCGTCAGCGGATCAGCCTCGGGCCCCGATCCCCGGCCTGTCGCAGCTCCGGGCTCCCCCAGGCCACGACCGGGCCGAGGGGGGCGCATGCCCACCTTCCCCGGGGCTCCGCACGGGCTCGTCCGCGCCGCGCCGGGTCCCAGAAGGCCGCCCGGGCCCGGGACCCCGCCTCCCCCGCGCCGCGGGGTCACCCCCACACCCCGCCAGGGAGCCCAGGTGGGGCTCCCGCACCCCACCCCTCCGGCCCTGCCCATCCGCCAGGACCCCGGCCGCCGCCCCCTCCGCGAATGACAGCCGCCAAGCCCCGGCCGGCCCAACGCCAGCGGGTCTTCACCACCCGAGGCTCGGGGATGGGCTTCTTACCAGGCGGCAGGACATGGCGAGGCCCGCCACGGCACGGCCTCCTCCGCCACCCCACGAGGCTCCCGGCCAGGGCTGGCGGGGGGCAGCGCCTGGGCCGCTGGAGCGTCTCGTCCGGCTGCTCCTCAGCCGCCGCCGCCGCCGCCGCCGCCGCCGCCTTCTCACAACCACAACAACATGGCGGCAGCGGCCACACAGAGCGCGCGCCCGAGGCTGAGACGGGCCGTGAGCGGGCACGCGCGCGCACTCACACACACTCACACACACACACACACACGGCGGCGCTCAGTCGGCGGTCAGAGGGAAAAGGGGGCGGGCCGCCGCGGAATGGCTAGGGCGGGGCCGCTGGGCCACGCCCACCCAGTAAGTGGGCGGAGCTCCAACCTTATGGAATGTCCAGGGCTGCCGCGAGGCTCTTCCTAGCCTGAGCGGAAAAAGATAGACAAATGGAAAATGAACGGGGAATGAAAAAGGACAAATAAGAGGAAAACCAAACAGACTGATGTGGGGGTGAGAAGCAGCCCCAGTGGGAGGACTAATGAGGATAAAATATGGTTGAAATGGTTTGTTATCGCGAATGAAACTTGTTGAAATTGTTTTAGGAAGAGGGGCTGTGATGGGGAGAGTGACAGAGGGGATGAGGTTGATTAGAAGACACTGTATGCAAGTGAGAAAATGCCATAATGAACATAACAAGTATAACAAGTATGTGTTGATATTTTAAAAATCCATTCTGAAAAAAAGAGGAAAACCAAAAGTGGTGCTACAGATTTTTAAATTTTTTATCTTATTGTTTTTTATTTTATTGTTTGCTCTTTATTATTTTTTGTAAAGGTGATGCCAGAAGGGTTACAGTTACATAGGTAAGGTAATGAGTCTTATTATCTTTAAGTAGTTGTACTATAAGCCTTAAGTTCAATTTGTCAGTTGATCAATACAATGTATCTTGATCAGTTTGATGACCCCACCCCCTTTTTTGTTGTTGTTGGTGGTGGTGGTAGTTGAGCTTGAACTCAGGGCCTGGACTCTGGGGCTCTCTGTCCCAGAGCTTTTCTGCTCAAGTCTGGTGCTCTACCACTTTAAGCCACAGTTCTGCTTCTGGTTTTCTGGTGGTTAATTGGACATAGGAGTTTCACAAACCTTTCTGCCCTGGCTGGCTTCAAACCACAATCCTGGCTCTTGGATGGGTAGCTAGGATTACAAGTGTGAGCACCAACACCCTGTCATTGTCACCCCTTTCATCTGTCCCAACCCACCCCCTCTGTCCCAACCCCACCCATCCCCTCACGTTGGTTTCTTTAGAAAGCTGCTTTTTCTAGCTCTGTATCTCTGGTCAGGACTTGAGTTCACCCAACTTGCCAATAAAAGAGATCAATCGTGAGTAGAATCTTTTTTTTTAATTTTTATTTTATTGTCAAATTGATGTACAGAGAGGTTACAGTTTCATATGTTAGGCCTTGAGTACATTTCTTGTACTGTTTGTTATCTCCTCCCTCACTAGAATCTTTTATCTGCTGATACAGTCAGGATAATTTGAAGCATGGGTGGATCGTGCCTATAGTTCTAGCTACTCAGGAAACTGAGGATCCAAGTTCAAAGTCAACCCAAGCAGGAAAGTCCTTCCGACTCTTACCTCCAATGAACTACCAAAAAGCTGGAAGTGGAGCTGTGGTAGAGTGCTAGCCTTGAGTACACCCAGGCCATGAGTTCAAGCCCCAGTACCAGCAATAAATAAATAATCTGATACAATGTGTGTAAATAAATATTGTATACTAGAGGTTATTCTCAAAATATAAGCTCAAACTGCCTCCACCTCCTAATCAAACTTACAACAGAGATGTGAGTTTTCAAACAAACAAAAAAATGTGACTTACACACCAGCTTACAAAAATCCACCTTCTGTTCCCAGACTACATTACACTAGGTCCTAACAGATTCACTTTCTATCCATTGCATTTCAATATTATGTTCTTAACTTTTCTGGAAGATGACTGAAAGACCAAGTCAAAGGAAATCTACTCCTGCATTTGAGATATTCTTTTGACATATATTTTGAAATTATTTGTTTACTTGCAACTTTATTGTCTCTCTACCCCCACTGCAATAGAAGAGCTACTTAAACATAGGATTTTTTTCTTGTTTATCACTGTGTCCCCTGCACTTAAAATTGTGCAAGGAGTTACACTGCCAAGTTTCCTGATTAAGGGATAACATTATTTATACAGTTCATCTAATTAAATCTTCACACAACTCTAATTGATGCTTTTATTTCCATGTTACAGTTGTACAAAGTTATCTGGAGATGAACAAGAATAGCTGCACTTAACAAAAACAAAATTCAAACCTCAGCTGAGCTTACAACAAAAAATTGTGTTGTCCCTCATATAAGCTCCACAGTACCAACACCTAAAATAAAATCTGGAGTATGAAATTGCATCACAGGTCAAAGTTAGGAAAGCTTTTGGTTTACTCTCACAGAAACAAGTGGCTTCCTCCTTCTTGATAACTGCTGGTTACATCACTGATGGTTCTCTCTTTTCATCTTGGTTCACAGGAAGTAAAGCCCAATGGTGGCCTCTTGCTGGCGGTGAGGTTGACAATATCCTCAACTTTTCAAACTTTACTTGTGTGTATGCCAGAACTCAAGGCCTGGGAAATGGTACCTTAGCTTTTTTTTTTTTTGGCCAGTCCTGGGCCTTGGACTCAGGGCCTGAGCACTGTCCCTGGCTTCTTCCCGCTCAAGGCTGCTAGCACTCTGCCACCTGAGCCACAGCGCCCCTTCTGGCCGTTTTCCATACATGTGGTGCTGGGGAATCAAACTGAGAGCTTCATGTGTAGGAGGCAAGCACTCTTGCCACTAGGCCATATTCCCAGCCCCCTTAGCTTTCTTAATCAAGGGTAATATTCTATCACTTGAGTCACAATTTCATTTCCAGCTTTTTGGTGGGTAATAAGAGTCCCATGGTCTTTGTTTCCTGAGCTGGCTTTGAACCATTGTCCTCAGAACTCAGCTTTCTGAGTAGCTAGGATTACAGGCATAAGCCACTGGTATCCAGCTTGAGTCTAATTATTTAAATTTGAACCTGCCTCATATACGTGCTCCTCGTTTCCTTTTCTATGCCTGTTTCCTCATTTCCCTGAATGGTCATAACCATTGCATTGCTCACCTCACAAAGTTGGGGAAGGGTCTTTTGAGATAACAGATTTGAAGCCATTTTGCATTTTGTATAATCCTACCTATTCAGGAGGCCAGGACCTGGCAAAATAAGTCTATGATAGTCTTCAATTATCTAGCAAAACAAAAAAAATTAACAAAAAGGCTGAACTGGATGTATGGTTCAAGTAGTAGAACACCAGCAATGAATAAGAAAGCTGAGCAGGAGTTCAAGCCTTGTTACCAGAAAACATAAATAAGTAAAACTAAACCAATTATTTGGTATCTTTGTGATTGTGACTGAGGACAAGAAACGGGGAATGAAAGGGAAAAACAACAAAGGTTCAGAGGTGCTATTCTTTGTGTGTGTCTGTGCCAGTTCTAGGGCTTAAACTTAGGCCCTAGGTGCTGTACTTGACCTATTTTGCTCAAGACTAGCATTCTACCACTTGAGCTACAGCTCCACTTCTGGCTTTTGTGTAGTTAATTGGAGATAAGAGTCTCATGGGTTTTCCTGCCTGGGCTGGCTTCCAACCACAATCTTCAAATCTCAGCCTCCTGAGTAGCTAGGATTACAGGTGTGAGCCACTGAGAGATTACTTCTCATAGCCCCATTTCTCATAATGAAGGGCTCTCTCTCTCCCCACTTGACCTTCCTCTCCTTCTCCTGCTGTCCTTTCAGCCTTGTTCTCCTGCCACACTCAAAACTGAAAAATGATCTGCCAGCTGCTCAGGGTGTCTTTGAAGTAGGCTTCTCTCTGAGACTTCTGTTTGAAGTCAAAGACAGATGGGATGGCTGATGGATAGAGAGTGAAGAGGCCCCAGAGTCACACAGTGCTTCTGGAAGGCAAGGTTCCCTCAGTCCCTAAAAATGCTGACTTCCCACCGATGCTCAGTGATAAAAGCCATTCATTGCAGTGTGTGGCTTTCGTATGGATTATCCTCAAACTCTCACAATGTCCCATCATTCCCATCACAAAGGACCAGCTGTGATTTTCAGAGATGAAGAAAGAGCTTTCCCAGAGGAAGACAGACATTAGAACTGAATCACACTTTTGGTGATTCAGAATCTCCCAAGGGCACCAGTGGCTCATGCCTGTAATCCTAGCTACTCAGGAGGCTGAGATCTGAGGATCCTGGTTCAAAGCCAGCCCAGGCAGGAAAGTCCATGTGACTCTTATCTCCAATTAACCCCCAGAAAACTGGAAGTAGCACTGTGGCTCAAGTGATATAGAGTGCTAGCCTTGAGCTGAAGAGCTCAGGGATAGCGCCCAGGCCCACAGTTCAAGCCCCACAACTGACAAAAAAAAAAAAAAAAATCTCCCAAGGTTTATCCAGACACTTACATGCATCCTTCCATTGGATGGAATCAATTCAATTCCAGTTCAGTGTAGAGCGATTGTTCTCCAAATGTTGTCTGCAGATTCCTACAGGCCTACATGAGCCATAACTATTTTCCTAATAATATTAATAAGCTATTTGCTTTAGCCAGGCAACAGTGGCTCAAACCTGTCTTACTAGCTACTCAGGAGGCTGATCCGGAGGATCAAGGTTTGAGGCCAGCATGGACAGAAAAGTTTGCTAGACTCCATTTTCAAAATAACCAGCAACACTAAGGTTGTAGGTATGGCTCCAGGGGTAAAGTGCCAACCTAGAAAGCATGGGACCTTGAGTTCAAATCCTAGTACCCACCAGAAACATAATGAGTAGTTTGCTAAACTACTGTTCGTTCTAATGTTGATATTTCACTAATGGTTCAAAAGCAATCATGATAAAACTGCTGGCACATTGTCACAATTCAAAGCAAGTGTACCATCTGTACTTGTCACCATTGTATTTGTCACCAACATGGACTGGTAGCAAGCCAAATGTCAATGTCATTGAAGAAGGGCTTTTAGAAAGCAGTAACAATTTTCTTTTTATTTTACTAACTCTATACCTTTGAATACAATTCATTTTGGCACAAGGTCCTGAGTTTAAGCCCCATGAATGGCACAAAATGAAAAAGTCATTTCACTATTCTGCATGATGAAGTGAAAATTGTATATAAATAAAGCATTTCTTTTTAATTACTTTATTGAGCTGAAATTCATATGAAAGAACGTTAATCACTCAAAAGTGAACAAATCAGTGTATTTAATAAAGTCATAACACTATGTAAGCACCACCTCGCTTCTATTATGAAACATTTTCATTGCTATAAAATAAAGCTCTCTGACCATTAAGCAGTTAGGCCCCACACATAAAGCACCTTTGCTAAGTGCAGAAGTACAGTGGGGGTCGGGTGCTACGGTAATCCTAGCTACTCAGGAGGCTGACATCAGAGGATTGTGGTTTGAAGCCAGCCACAGCAAGAAAGTCTACAAGACTCTATGTCCAATTAACTACCAAAAAACCAGAAGTGATGTTGTGGCTCAGAGTGGTGGAGCAGTAACCTTGAGGGAAAAAAAGCTCAGGGATAGTGCCCAGACTCTACGTTCAAGCCCTATGACTAACAAAAAAAAAAAAGAAAGGGAGGAAGGAAGGAAGGAAGGAAGGAAAAGAGGGAAGGAGGAAAGGATAGGAGGGAAAGAGGGAGGGAGGGAGGGAGAGAAGGAGAAAGGAGGAAGGAAGAGAGAGAGCAAGAAAGAAAGAAGGAAGGTACAATGGTGGTCTCTAGGGAAAACAAATTTACACTTGCTTAAGTTGCAAGGTAAACTAATCTCTCTGTTTCTCTCTCTCTCTCTGTGTGTGTGTGTGTGTGTGTGTGTGTGTGTGTGTGTGTGTGTGTGTGTGTGAAAGGACTAGGGCTTAAATACGGGCCTCGTACTCATACTCTTACCTGGCCTTTTCACTTCATGACTGGTGACCTACCACTTGAGCCACATGTCCATTTATAGCTTTTCAGTGGTTAGTTGGAGATTAGAGTTTCATAGACTGGGCTGCCTGGGCTGGCTTCAAACATTGATCCTCAGATCTCAGCCTCCTGAGTAGATAGAATTATAGGCATGAGCTACTGCTGCCCAACTCTAGCCTTTTTCTTGCTTGCTTGCTTGTTTTCTTTCTCCATTCCTTCTTCCCCCCTTTCTTTCTTTCCTTTTTGTAAAAGAGAATGCTTATTTTTATTTTAGAGTCAACACACAAAACATGATAGTCAACCAGTCAACAAACCAGCTACTGACACTTGGGCATTTAGCAGATATTTCCTCAAAAGCTGCATTAAGCTGTGTGCTGGTGGCTCATGCCTGTAATCCTAGCTACTCAGGAGGCTGAGACCCGAAGATTGCAGTACAAAGCCAGACTCAGCAGTAAAGTCTATGAGACTCTTATCTCCAATTAACCGCTCAAAAACCAAAAGTGGCACTGTGGCTCAAAGTGGTAGAGCCACTAACCTTGAGCAAAAAGAGCTCAGGGACAGCACCCAGTCCCTGAGTTCAAGCTCCATGACCACCAAAAAAGAAGAAAGGAGGGAGGAGAAGGAGGAGGAGAAAGAAGGAAGGGAGGGAGGGAGGAAAAGAGGGAGGGAGGGAACGAATGAAGGAAATGGAAGGAAGGAAGGAATGAACGAACGAAAGAAGGAAGGAAGGAAGGAAGGAAGAAAACAGTGGGGCTGGGAATGTGGCTTGGCAGTAGAATGCTTGCCTAGCATCCACGAAGCCCTGGGTTTGATTCCTCAGCACCACATAAACAGAAAAAGCCGGAAGTGGCACTGTGGCTCAAGAGGTAGAGTGCTAGCCTTGAGCAAAAGGGGCTCAGGGACAGTGCTCAGGCCCTGAATCCAAGCCCCAGGACTGGCAAAAAAAAGGGGGGGGGAACGAGGAAGGAAGGAAGGAAAGAAAGAAAGGAAGAAAGAAAGAAAGAAAGAAAGAAAGAAAGAAAGAAAGAAAGAAAGAAAGAAAGAAAAGAAGAGAGTGGGTTAGAAGGAGTGACTATCCAAGAAGAATTGTCCTCATGACCTGACTTACAGAATTGTAACCCTTCTCCACAATTCCTTAAAAATAACAGTAAAATTAGATGTTTAAAAAATGTAATAAGGGGCTGGGAATGGCTCAGGGATGGAGCCCAGGCCCTGACTACAAACCCCAGAACTGGCCAAAAAAAAAAAAAAAATGTAAGAAGAGCTGGGAATGTGGCTTAGTGGTAGAGTACTTGCCTAGCATGCATGAAGCCATGGGTTTAGTTCCTCAGTACCACATAAACAGAAAAGGCTGGAAGTGGCACTGTGGCTCAAGTGGTAGAGTACTAGCTCTGAGCACACAGAAGTTCAGGGACAAAGCCCAGGCCCTGAGTTCAAGTCCTAGTACTGGAAAAAATAAATTTAATAAGCGAGTTAACTGAGTTAACCATTTCAAGTTAAACAGCTTGGTATCATACTTGGTATCAATGGAAAAGTTCCTGTATAATTAAAGTTTTAGAGAACTTGAATGTTCTATGAGTCAGACTGCTCCTCAACATATACTCTTTTCTGCTAAGAAGGATGGAAGTATTAACAAAAGTGAATTCTTATATCATTGAATAAAATGGGCCAAGAAGAGCTGCATAACACAGTGTACAAAATACTTTCCACATGACCAACTCATGATGGTACCAAATCATGCATGAATAAATGATTTCATCCAAGCAGAAGCCAGATGAATAAATTTCAAGGTAACTGAGAGTTAGAGCATCGTTGATTATAAATTTCTCCAACTCATCTTTAAGATCTATCAAGTTTTGGTATAATAGCATGAAATAGTATTCACAATCATTTGATTTATATGAGGCTTCATTTTTCTTCATGGTTTTTTGTGACCAAAACAAATTGTCACACACTAAATCAGATGAAGATATGACAATATAGTTTTCTTCTTTAAATTGAGTGAGAGTATGGTGCTAGAGGTTGACTCAGGGCCTCCTATGCATTCAGCTGGTGTGCTACCACTTGAGACACACCTCCAGCCCAGCTGTTTGCTGCTTGTTTTTAGAGATGAAGTCTCACATGGACTTTTCTGCTTCAACTGGTTTCAAACTGTGATTCTTCCCCTCCCCACCCCACCATCTCAGTCTCCTGAGTAGTTAGGATTACAGGCATGAGCCACTGGCACCCAGCAGCCTAAGCAATCTTGATCAAAGAACAAAGCCAGAGGCACCACACTACCTAATTTCAAAATCTACTACAAAGCTACAGTCATCAAAACAGCAGGATATAGGCATAAACATACATGGACCAAGAGAAAAGATTATAGAGATCCCACAAGTAAATTAACCAGCGATATCCTACTGTTTTGTTTTTTGTTTTTTGTTTTGTTGTTGTTGTTTGTTTTGCCAGTCCTTGGGCTTGAACTCAGGGCCTGAGCACTGTCCCTGGCTTCTTTTTGCTCAAGGCTAGCATACTGCCAACTTGAGCCACAGCGTCACTTCTGGCCTTTTCTATATATGTGGTGCTGAGGAATCAAACCCAGGGCTTCATGTATACGAGTCAAGCACTCTTGCCACTAGGCCATATTCCCAGCCCTGGTTTTGTTTTTATTTTAACAAAGAAGCTAAGAAAATATGATGGAATAAACAAACAGTACTTTCAATGGATGGTGGTACTGTGACTGGGCACCAGTGGCTCACTCCTGTAATCCTAACTACTCAGGAGGCTAGGATCTAAGGTTCATGGCTAAAAGCCAGCTCATACTGTGAAACTCTTATCTCTAATTAAACACACACACACACACTACACACACACACACTACACACACACACACACAAAGACTGGAAGTAGAGCTGTGGCTCAAGTGTTAGAGCATCAGCCTTGTGCAAAAAAGCTAAAGGACCATCCCCAGGCTCTGAGTTCAAGTCCCCATACTGGTGCACACACATCCTCCCCACCCCCCATATACACAAAGAAAGAGCTATAAAACTCTACTTGTACTGGTAAGACAAAAGATAATAAATTCTGGTAAGAGTGTGGGGAAAGGGGAAACTTCACTGTCAGTAAGAATGTAAAATATATATTATATATGTAAATGTGATATATATATACATACACACATTAGGTATACACACTGGAATACTATTCAGCCTGAAAAAAAGAAAAATCCTTTTATTTCTTGAGGCAACATAGATGAACTTAAAGGACATTATGTTTAACATTATGTCAAGTGAAATGAGCTAAGCCCAGAAAAACTAGAAGAGCATGAGCTCACTTGTAATGTAGAACCTAAAAAAGCTGACCTCATAGAAACAAAGAGTAAAATGGCAGTTACAAGGGGATGGAAATGAGGACACAAAGTATCAGTTAGACAGGAGGAGGACTTCTTTGAAGAGATCTATTGTACACTGTGATTCTATTTATACAGTCTAGTATTGTGTATAGTGTATCCCCTACTATATTGTGACACCAGATTGTGTAAGAGAGGAGGCTTTCATGTTCTCAGCACAAAGAAATGGTAAGTATGTGAGGTAATGAAGATGTTAAACAGCTAGTGTTAGCCATTCCACAGTGCATATGCAACTCAAAATAGCAGAAATATATGTAATCTTTACTTGTCAATTTCAGAAAGAAAAGAAATAGAAAACCAGTCTTGCAAAAATTTTCTATGAGGGGCTGGGAATATGGCCTAGTGGTAGTGTGTTTGCCTCCCATACATGAAGCCCTGGGTTCAGTTCCTCAGTACCACATATATAGAAAAAGCCAGAAGTGGCACTGTGGCTCAAGTGGTAGAGTGCTAGCCTTGAGCAAAAACAAGCCAAGGACAGTGCTCAGGCCCTGAGTTCAAGCCCCAGGACTGGCCAAAAAAATTTTTTTTTCTGTGAAAAGGCATTCAAAGAGAACATAAACAATATTGTAGGGCTAGAGGTGTAATTCAGTGGTAGAGCACTTTCCCAATAAGTCTATGGCCTTGAGTTGTATACACAACACTGTAAAAATATTTGTGCATATGTGTGTGTATGGGTGCAAGTGCACACCAACACTGGGGCTGGAACTCATGGCCTCACACTCTTCCCCTTAGCTTTTTCTTTCAATACTAGCACTCTACCACTTGAATCATAAACTCCACTTACAGCATCTTGCTGCTTCACTGGAGAGATAAGCGTCTCATGGACTTTCTTGCCCGGGATAGCTTCGAACTAAGATCCTCAGATCTCAGCCTCCTGAGTAGCTAGAATGATAGGCAGGAGCCACCAGCACCCAACTAAGGATTTTTAAATATACATAATCATATTTCCTATAAATTTAGAACACAATTTAACAGATCAAACTCACTATCACAGATACCTCTGCTTAAAATGAGATTAAGTTATATATATATATATATATATATGTATATATATATATATATATATATATATATATATACCAGGGGATTGGGTATTTAGCTCAAATACAAGGCCCTGAATTTGGTCCTCAGCTCTGCAAGTAATAATAATAATAAAATAAGGAGTTAGAGACATGACCCAGTTGATAGAGCACCAGCCAATGAACAAAAGCATCAGATATGGCATTTGAGTCCTAGAATCAGACCCCAAAACAAGAAAAAAAGAAAAAGAAATAAAATAATATCTGGCTGGGATGTAGCTCAGTGGCAAAGCGCTTGCCTAGCAAGTTGTATCCTGGGTTCGATCCCCAGTACCAAAAGAAATAAAAGACAAAAAAATACAGTTAAAAAATAAATAAAATAATAAATCTGCTTAAAAAAGATATGTCACAG
Source organism: Perognathus longimembris pacificus (assembly GCF_023159225.1). Classification (NCBI taxonomy): domain Eukaryota; kingdom Metazoa; phylum Chordata; class Mammalia; order Rodentia; family Heteromyidae; genus Perognathus; species Perognathus longimembris. The sequence goes on along the minus strand of NC_063163.1, from coordinate 91,553,090 downwards.
TAAAGTAACATATGTATGTATGTATGTATATATCAGCTACCAGTGGGAGCAGAGGAAGACCAACAGAAAGGATGAATGAGGATGAATATGACCAAAACACTTCATATACATGTATGAAAATAGCAATTAAAATAACAAACCTTTTGGAATTGTTGTTACAGAGGTGGAAAGATGAGGTAAAGAAATACAGAAAGTGATTTCAGGGTACATTGTATGTATATATGGAAATGTCACAACAAACCCCACCACTTGCATAACTAAAATATGTTAATAAAAATCTTTTTTACGGGGGGAGGGAAGGGGGGGAGGGAGGGGGGCATGAGGGACAAGGCAACAAACAGTACAAGAAATGTATCCAACGCCCAACGTATGATACTATAACCTCTCTGTACGTCAGTTTGAAAATAAAAATTTGAGAAAAAAAAAAATAAATAAAAATAAAAATCTTTTTTAAAAAATAAAGAAAATTGGAGGAGCTGGGAGTATGGCTTAGTGGTAGAGTGCTTGCCTAGCATTCATGAGGCCCTGAGTTCAATTCCTTGGTACCACATAAACAGAAAATAAATAAAACAATTTTTTAATAAAGAAAATTTAAGTAAAGAATAGTATAAAGCAGTTGATGGCTGGGCACTCATGGCTCATACATGTAATCCTAGCTACTCCGGAGGCTGAGATCTAAGGATTGAGTTTCAGAAAAGATGGGGCGTGTTCAGGGTGGTATGGAGGTATACTAAGGATGGAGTTTCAAAGCCAGGAAAACCCATGAGACTCTTATCTCCAATTAACCACCAGAAAATGGGAAGTAGCACTACAGCTCAGAGTGGTTGAGAACTCGTCTTGAGCACAAAATCTCATGGACAGTGCCCAGTTCCTGAGTTCAAGCCCCACAACTGATCAAGAAAGAAAAAAAAAGAAAGCAGATTATGAAACCAAGTTCCTCTGGTGGCTCCAGCCACAATCCTAGCTACTTGGGAGGCTGAGATCTGAGAATCAAGATTGAAAACCAGCCCCAGGCAGAAGTCTGTGAAACTCTTACCTTCAATTATTCATCATTATTCAATTCAATCATGAAGTAGAATGCCAAAAAAAAGCTAAGGCACAGTGCCCAGGCCCTGAGTTCAACTCCAGTGCTTGCACACACAAAAAATAGTAGTAATAGTAGTAGTGCAGATTATGTCAAAAATTCATGACAAGTACTCAAATGATTAGACTTAGGAACAAATTGAAATAGCCATTGAGTTGTTAATCAAGCAGGTCTTAGGCCACCATTCCTTCCTGTGTGGGTGGCTTTCATTTGGAAAATGGAGGACTGTGGGAGTTAAATGAGTTCACACATGTACAGTGCCACTTAGTAAATGTGACTCCCATTGTCCTCCCAGAGAGAGGTGCCTGGCAGCCCAGTGTCCCAGAAGACCTGTACCCTGGGGAGAGGTAGGAGGCGTGGGTTCCTGACCCAGCTGAGCCCGTGACTCACTCTCCAAGGTGACCTCACCCTCACCCTGAAAGGCCTCAGTTTTCCCATCCAGAGAAGGCCAAGGCTAAGATGTCATCCACTGTCTGGAGCCTCCGGATCCTACTTACCATCCTCTGAGAGGTTCTGCCATGCCTGCTTGATGATGACATCAGAGAAGTATCCGATGGCTCTAGAAAGGGTTTAAGAGCTTCAGATACATCTCTATTCCTTCCCACCAATGAGGAAATGAAGACTCACCAAGGTTAAAACAACTTGCTTCGCTACATGGCTGGAAACCGAGGGGGGGAATAGGATGCAGTGTGAAGGGGGGAATAAGAACACTTTCTCTATTCTTTGAAAAAGAACTTAGGTGTTTAACCACCACAGGTTTTCAGCTAATACTCTGCAGTACCACTGGAGATACAAAGCTAACTTGAGCCTAAGGACAGAAAAACAAAATCAATGGTGTAGGGGTGGGGACTCTGAGTTAGCAGGATTGATGGATTGCCTCTCCTGACCAACAAAACCCACTTCTAAAAGGTCAGTGTCCCCTCTAACTCCCTTCCTCCAGGAAAGGCAGAGGAAATGAAATGGGCAAGATATGGTTAAGGGGGGGGGGTGCCTTCCATTCTCCAGGTCCCAATTTGTCCTCTGTGTCTCCTACCTCTGCTTTCCTTCCCCTGCCCAGTGTAAAATGACACTGCAAATCCAACTTGCTCTGCCCAGAGCTTCCCTGAGGCCTGGGCCAACTCACCAGCTACAAATAGAACCAGAACCCACTGAAAATAGCTCCTCCCCTCACTACCACCACCCCCCCTTGCCCAGAACTTCCAAGTGCTCACTAGGTTACCCTGCCCCCACTGAGTAGGCCTCACTCAGGGAATTCAGGTTGAGGGATACCACCACCGCCACCCCAGTCCAAGACTAGGGACTATGTGGGGGAACAACAGCCCCAATAGCTGACTCTTAAAACCCTGGCTCAATGCCAATAGCACTGCAAAGACTTGGCAGTAGATTTTCCAGAAACCTCTTGAGCAAAGTTTGGCTGTGTTAATTCAGTTCTGCAGATAAAGCTCAGAGAGCTAAGGAATGTGCCCAAAGGCCACACAGCCAGTGAGAAGAAGAGCTAGGGTCTGAAGCCTTCCTTCTCAGGTCAACCACCTGCAATATTCCTCCTCTCTCTCTATGAAAAGCCAATTAGCTCTAGATCCTTGAGAGTGGGGAGTCAGAGGGTATTCAAACCATTAAGTCTAAGCTGGGAATGTGGCTTCGGTACAGTGCTTGCCTAGCATGCATGAAGCCCCAGATTCCATTGCCAGAACGACATACACAGAAAAGGCCAGAAGTGGCACTGAGGCTCAAGTGGTAGAGTGCTAGCCTTGAGCAAAAGAAGCTCAGACACAATGCCCAGGCCCTGAGTTCAAGCCTCGTGGCTGGAAAAAAAGAACATTCAGCTCCTTCTTAGATAGCCAAGGAAACTGAGGCCCAGAGAAAAGAGAACTGCCAAAGAAGACAGTGAATACATCAAACACTCAGTTCTTTTAGCTAAGAGGCTAATTGTTTTTACAGAGGTCAAAACAAACAGAGATTCCCTTGTTCCTTTTATGTGGAAGCCCCATAGATCTTAGCAGGGGAACCTTTCTATCTCCTCCCATTTCCCAACAGAATGCTCCTGGCAGCCCCTCCCTCTGCCCCTACCTGCCTCCCAGACATCCAGACACCCAGTCTGTCAACCAGGCATCCTAAGATTACCTCTTCTTCCTCTGCTCAGGGTATTTAATGTTCTAGGGGAAGAGAGCAAACAGCAGGACATAAATCACAGGTGACACAGTCTGGCTTTGTCTTTTGCTGAATATGAACCAGACAAGACCCAGCAAGGAAAGAGAATTAGCAGGGATGTGCTGGCTCATTTAAAAATCCAAGGTCCAAAGGCACACACTTCTCTGCCTGAGAGCCAGATAAATTTTCCTCTACTCTGAGATCGCATTTGTTATAAAAAGAATCCTCTAAAACAGTCATAACCTCTACCTTGATGACAAGAACAAATCAAGTAAGGCTCGGTGCTCTGCTACAGAAAAATTGTTTTAGATACTACACTTGATCTTAGCCAAAAGGCCGAGAAGCGATAGAAAAATTGTTTTAGAAATGGTTGAGAAATGGTTTAAAAATGGCTTAGAAATGGTTGAGTAGTGCATGCCTATAATCTGAACTGCTCAAGAGGCAGTTGATCAGGAGGTAGGAGGTAAGATGATTGCTATCGGAGGCCAGCAAAAGCATGAGACCCTGTCTAAAAAAAAAAAAGTCAAAGAGCTGAGGTATGTGTGTGGTAGCTCAAATTATAGAGTGAATCCCTCAGTTCAAACCCTAATACCCCTCCACATACACACAAGAACAACTGAGGGATGTGAAAAAGTCTCGCATCTAGGATGTCATAGAATCTTGATTCTGCACCTCTATAGAGTCTGCCAAGCTGCCTCGGTTTCCCCAATATGTTTTGGAATTAATGAACCCAAAGAGATGCCTATATTCTCTTGTCACTTGGTTCTTTTTCTTTTCTTTCTCTGTCTTTTTCCCCCCTTTTAATGTTTGGGATGAAACACGGGGCCCTACACACACATACACACATTCTAGGCAAGCACACCACAGACCCAGTCTCACCTGCCACCACCCCCCATCCTTCTGTTGCAAATATTTGTTGAATACTTCTTTGATTGAACACCAAGACAAGCTTGGGGCCTGCAACAGTGAATAAGATAAAATCAGTCTCTACCTTCCTGAGACTTATAGCCTGGCTGGCAAGACAAAGTCAACAGAAACCCAGGTAAATGGTCAGATGGAGATGATAGTGGATTTATGGTTTCAGAAATGTAGGGCCTACACAGGGCAGTCCAACTAACTTTAATGCAGAGCCAGGAAGGAAGGAAGGAAAAAAGAGAGCAAGGGAGGGAGGGAGGGAGGAGGGAGGGAGGAATGGAGTTCATTGAGCAAGACGTCAAAGGAAAAGATGATTTAAGGAGAGGGCACCATATTTGCAAAGACAAGAGGCAATAGAGAGCTGACCTCTTCGCAAAACTAACCCACCGGAACTGATATTGGCTTGTTTATTTATTTTGTTTGTTTTGTGCCGATACTGGAGTTTAAATTTGTGGCCTTAAGCTCTCCACTTTTTTACTCAAAGCTGACACTCTACCATTTGATCTACACATCTCCATTTCTGCTTTTTTCCTGGTTAATTAGAGATGAGATTCTCAGGGGACCTTTCTGCTTCCATTGGCTTCAAACTTTTATCCTCAGATCTCAGCCTCCTGAATAGCTAGGATTATAGATATGTTACCCAGCACCTAGAAGTATTGGTTTATTTGCACATCATACTATGAGGCATCCTAAGAGGAGAATCTTGGTGAAATTCTGTGATTTAATGTTGGGTCAATCATAGAGTTCAGACTGGATTCCATATGGTTATGTTTTTTTAATATTATAAAATCTTTTATCAACCCCTCTAGGAAATAACCTTGTCACAAGTGATAGATCCTTTTATTGAATTTATTTTATCTGTCTCTCTAGGTCCCACATTCCTGACTTTTTTGATGGGGTCGGTCATAGGGCTTGAACTCACCTGAGCACTGTCCCTGAGCTCTTTTATTCAAGGCTAGCTCTCTATCACTTTGAGCCACTGCACCACTTCCAGTTTTCTGGTAGTTAATTGGACATAAGAGTCTCATGGGCTTTCCTGCCTAGGCTGGCTTTAAACTTCATTCCTGATAATATTTAAGGTGGAAATTTCTAGACACTTTGCCTTCCCCTATTGTGTTGTGTATGGCAACCAGTGTGATATAAGGACCTTTTGCTTCTGAGGAAATTATAGAATTATACCAGAGACACTCTCTATCTTCAGTCCAGTGACATAGAAGAATATCAATAAATACCTCTGTGGAAGATATAGGGTTTGTTTTTTCTCTGTTGTTTGTTTGTTTTGTGCTACTACTGGGGCTTGAGCTGAGGGCCTTGTACTCTTGTTGGGCTGGTGCTCTACCACCTGAGCCACACCTCACTCCCAACTTTTTGATGGTTAGTTCGAGATTTTAAAACTCTTGGATTTATCCTCCCGAGATGACTTTGAATCACAATCCTTATATCTGAACCTCCAGAGTAGCTAGGATTACAGGTGTGAGCCACCAACATTAGGTTTATTCTTCCCTTTGAGCCTCATTTTTATCTTCTATAGCCATAGACAGCAAACTTTTTTCTGTAAAGGACTAAATAAAAAGTATTTTAGCCTTTTCAAATCATACATCTCTTCAACATCTTAGTTCTTTCCTTTTTCCCTCCCTCCTTCCCTTCCTCCCTTCTTTTCTTCCTTCTTCTTTCCCCTCCCTTTTCTTCCCTACCTTCCCACAACTCTTCAAAATGTAAAAGCCATTCTTGGCTCTCAGGCTAAGAAAACAGGCCAGAGGGAAGGGAAGGGCAGGATTTTGGCCAGAGCTATAGTTAGCTGACTCATGCTCAACTGCATCCATGTAAGGAATGAGGACGTTGGGCCAGCTGGTCTACATGTTGTTATTTGGTGGTCCTAAGCTACCTTAGAAGGTGGGCATCAGGTTGCTTTCCTTATCGAAAGAAAAGCTGATGTCTAGATGAACCTTATTTGCAGGTTTGCCATGGGGACTCTGAAATGCCAGTCCTGAGGAGAAAGACAACAGACTCTGAAGCCAAGGAGAAAAGATGCCAAACCTATAGTAAATACTTGTATCACGTCTGCTATTTCTGTGACACAGAGTTTATCAGCAGTATCTTGAGGCTGAAGATGCAGCTCAGTCATATATCATGTACTTAGCATGTGCAATTGGGGACTCAATCCCCAATTTTTCTATCCCCTCAAAGAGCAGTAGCTTGGTAGAAGAAGGGACTCCTTAATCAATCCTGAAGCTGCTCTTGTAAGGCATACTTGCATAGTATTCTCACACCGGACTTTAGGTAAGTCTATTTGGATGCTCAGAGGGGGCTGATAAGACAGTTTTGGCAACAACTTTGAAATCATTCCTTGGATCTGTTCCACTATAGACTGACTATGCTCTGTGTGTGTGTGTGTGTGTGTGTGCACGTGCATGCATGTGTGTGCATGCATGCGTGTGTGTGCATGCACAAGTGTGTTAGTACAAGGGCTTGAACTCAGGGCTTTGTGCTCTTTCTTGGCTTTTTTACTCAAAGCTGGCACTTTACAGGTTGAGCCACACCTCCTCTTCCACCTTTTTTTTTGCTGGTTAACTGAAGAGAAGAGTCTCTCAGTTTTATCTGCCTAGGCTGGCTTCCAACCATGATCCACAGATTTCAGCCTCCTGAGTAGCTGGGATTACACACGTGAGCTACTTGTGCCCAACTTAGACCATGCTTGTGGTTAACCACTTTGCAGTTGCCCATTCTCATTTGTCCCCAACCTAATTCTATGGAACTAGTAATGGGATCTCCATTGGCTGGCAGAGAAGGGATGCTCTAAAAAGCTAGTTGACTTGCTTACCTGCCCAGGGTTACTCGGGTGATAAAAGATGGACTCAGAATTTGACTGTAGGTCTCCCTGGTCCTAAAGTCAGGGCCTGACTGATTTAAACCACTTTCCTGAGCCTCTGTTTGACTGACCAGGGTCATCACAGTTGATTGCTTGTAGGTTCATATTTAATTACAGAGAATATTAGGTTGTTTGACAAATGTTTCACAGGTTAGTCTCTATTCAGTCTCTGTATGGAGTGATTCCTTGTGTTTTGCTTGCCTGAGTTCAATATTTGAGTTAAAATTCCTTCGGGTTCTTGGCTCAGAAATAGACTAATAAATATGCTCAATTGATTTTTGACAGGTGCAAAAGCAATTCAATGGAGGAAAAAATAGATTTTTTTAAATGATGCCAAAACAATTGGATATCCATAAGGCAAGAAAATAAATCCAGATTATAATAAAAAATAGCTCAAAATGGATCTAGGTCTTTAACATGATACTGTAGAAGATTTAGGGGAAAAAATAGGCAAGAGAAAAATCTTTGAAATCTAGAGGAAAGCAAAAAGGTTTTAAATGTTAAGATAGAAAGTACAACCCATAAGAAGAAAATTAATAAACTAGAGCATATAAAAGTTTAAAACTTAGTTCATAAGCTTAGTAGAGTAGAATGATGATTTTCATCATTGTGAAGGTTAAAAAGCCTTGAGTTCAAGCTCTACAACTAACAACAACAACAAAACCCTAACACTTATTAATATCCAATAGTTGTATTGTTGGAAATTTATGGCAAAATAATGCATACAAAAACCTGTAAGTGACTGTGTATAGCAGCTCTAAGAGCTTCAAACAGAAAACAACTAAGATGCCTGTCGATGGGAAAATATCAACTGGTTTATCCAGTTGATGTTCATCTGATTGATGTTCACCTGATATTTATCTGGTTGGTAGTCATACCATGGAATACTTCTCAGCAATAAAAAAGAAGGAATTATTGGTATGTGTAGTTTTTTTTATTAGATCTCAAGTAAATTATGCTGAGTAAAAAAGCCAATCTCTAGAGGCTATGTACTATACCATTCTAGTTATTATATCTCATTCTTGAAATGACAAAGTTGTCGAGATGGAGACTAGATTGGTGTTTAGAAAAGAAAGAAAAATCTATAGTTATAAAAGGGTTCCAAGAGGCCTCTTTGGGATGGGACTGTTCTGTATCTGGACTGGAATGATGGTTGTCATATAAATGTACAATACACACCATAAAATTGTACAGAAGTTAACACACACATAAAAATGAATGTGTGTGCAACTATGAAATCCCAATAAGGTAGAGGTATGAATGTGCTTTTCCTAGTTGTGATACTTCACTGTAGTTATACAAAATATTACTACTTAGCAAAGTGTGGGGTCTGTGTCTGGAATCCCAGCACTCAGGAAACTGAAGCAGGAAGACTGCAAGTTCAAGGCCAGATTTGGCTACATAATGAAAATCCTAAATATATCTAAATCTAAATATATGTATAGATAGATGAATGAACAGATAGATAGATACATACATCTATAGATACATAGATCTATAAGTAGATATAGGGAGAGAAAGAGAGAGACAGAGAGAGAGGCCATTGGGAGAAAGCTAGATGAAGGACATAGATAATCTCTTGGAGTGATTTCTTACAACTGTGTGTAAATCACAATTATGGCAAAATAAAAGAATCTTTGTTGTTTTTGTTTGAGTTCTAGTTCCTTTGCATTATTAGCCCAAGATGGTTCAGTCTGTGGTGTGTGTGTCAATTATTTGTCTTCTAAGATCTCACTGCATAACTTTGAGCAAAGAGAGGCACTGGGCTAACTGCCCTTCATAGAATCTCTCCTGCAATAGAACCTAGGGAGGAAGGAAACACTGCTATTATGTCTCCATTTCCTAGATGAGGAAACTGAAGTCAAATCATACACTCCAATGCACATAGCAATTCAGAATCAGGGACTAAGACTCCCACCCATAACCTCTACCCTACTCCTTATCTCTGATTAGAGGCCATGTGATATTGGTCTTCTGTTCAGACTAGCTTTGAACCTGATATCAAAAAAGCCCAGGGCTCTTCCTCTACCTAAATTCTCAAGACTTTCCCTAAATCCTTCCAATCCCAAGACTCAGTCAGAGTCCTGGTCTCCATCACTTGCCAGCTGTATGGCCTTAGAAAAGTCACTTCCCCTCTAAGCTCCCATTTCCTCACCCTTCAGTCAGAGCTTGAAATTCCAGCATTGTCAGTGGATCAAATGCAGTAATGCATTTCAAAGGGCTTTGGACACACCAAAGGAGGCAGTTATTATTAATAACAGGGCCCTATGAAGTAAATTCTAAATATAGGCCACTCGCTCCTATTTATCTTCTGGTTTGGATTGGTAAATGCTTTAAGGATTTTATCATTTTATTTTATCCTGACTTCTCATTCATAACATGCTCCCCAAATGAGCACATTTCTAAAAGTCCTTGTTAACTGCCATGTCAGTAAAATATGATCAGGACACAAAAGAAAAGAAAGAATGGATGATCAAAATTAAAACTAAAATTAAAAAAGAAAAACCTGTGTCCTAGCTGCATTTTTTTTCCTGGTAAACAGTGAAGAGAATTGAACATGGTCTCAGTCAATAACTGACCCCTGGATTTCCTGCCTTCCAGCCTCAGGTAACCCCTTGTTTTCACTTTTAAAAGGGTGCCATCTTTTCAGGGGCATGCAAGAATGTGAAATTTGCAAAGGACTTTGAGGTACAGAGTGTTCTTGCTATTTATACCAACAGGATCTGTGGTTGTTTTTGGGCAAGGTTTTTCCACATAAACTCAACCTTTTTCCCCCTTCTTTCCTAGTCATGACAGCCATGCGCACTCACAAACAAATTCCTCAGCATTATTACTAATGCCAGTAACATGGACTTTTACAACTACCTTTCATCTCCACAGCTTAAGTCATGCTGCAACTAGTAATTAAAGTTCAACACCTTGGGGAGGGAGGAGGAACCTATTATCCAACCCATTTTCCAAACAGGTAAACCCAGACTTACACATTAGAGGCCTGCTCACAGGCCACCAGGGTTTGGAGTAAGGAGGAGAGTAAAAATTAGAATTGTACATGTTCTGGCTCTATGATTCACTAGGGTATTGTATTGGGTAGTTAGAACTTACTGGTAGCAAAACAGAAATACTGCCGCAGAGTAGGCATTCATTGAGATGGAGTGATCTCTACAAGGGTTGGGGAAAAAGAACAGGTGAGAATCAATGATATAAGGGAAGGAGGATGGAAGGGAAAAAAGGAAGGACTGAGATTGTGGCTTAGTGGTCGAGCGCTTGCTTGCCTAGCATGCATGAAGCCCTGGGTTTGATTCCTCAGTACCACATAAACAGAAAAAGCTGGAAGTGGTGCTGTGGCTCAAGTGGTAGAGTGCTGACCTTGAGCAAGATGAAGCTCAGGGACAATGCCCAGGCCCTGAGTTCCCAGGACTGGGGGGAAAAAAAGGAAGGAAGGAAAGAAGGAAGAAAGGATGGGAGGGAGGGAGGGAAGGAGGAAGGGGGGAAAGGAGGAAGGAAGGAAGGAAGGAAGGAAGGAAGGAAGGAAGGAAGGAAGGAAGGAAGGAAGGAAGGAAGGAAGGAAGGAAGGAAAGAGATGGGTATGTGAAAGAAAGAATAAATGAAAACAGAAAAAAGGTGGAGGGAAGGCCGGGCCCCAGTAGCTGATGTCTATAATCCTAGCTACTCAGGAGGCTGAGATCTGAGGATCATGGTGTGAAGCAATCATAGACAGGAAAGCCCATGAGATGCTTATCTCCAATTAACCACCAGAAAACCAGAAGTGGAGCTATATCTTAAAGTGGTAGAGCACTAGGCCTTGAGCAAAAGACATCAGTGATAGCGCCCAGGCTGAGTTCAATCCCCATGATCACCATTACCACCACCAACAACAACAAAAAATAGAGGGCTGGGGATATGGCCTAGTGGCAAGAGCGCTTGCCTCGTATACATGAAGCCCTGGGTTCAATTCCCCAGCACCACATATACAGAAAATGGCCAGAAGTGGCGCTGTGGCTCAAGTGGCAGAGTGCTATCCTTGAGCAAAAAGAAGCCAGGGACAGTGCTCAGACCCTGAATCCAAGGCCCAGGACTGGCAAAAAAAAAAAAAAAAAAAAAAAAAAGATACATGAATGGATGAGTGAGTATATGGATGGATGGATAGATAGCAAAAAAAAAAAAAAAAAAAGGAAGGCCCTAAAACCACTTAGAAAATTTTAAAAAACGTAAACATATTTGATCTATAACTTTGTTCGGTGAGAACTAGGTATGGTGGCTTAAGCCTATAATCTTAGCTATTCAGGAGGTAAAGAGGGGAAGGATGTCAATTCAAGGTCAGCCTGGGTAAAAAGCTTATGAGATCTCATTCTCCACCAGTAAAATGTTGGGTGTGGTAGTATGCACAGGTAGCATGCAGGAAGTATAGGTAGGAAGATAATGATCTAGGCCAGACCAGGCATAAATGAGAGCCCCTATTTGAAAAGAGCCTAAATCAAAAAAGCTGGAATTTAGGTAGAAGTATATAATTGAAAGAGTTATATTTAAATCACCTAATTTTTTCATCTTTTTTTTTTTGTGGTGGTGGTAGTGGTCATGGGGCTTGAACTTAGGACACAACATAGTTAATGAAACTTCAGATTTTAACCAGATTATGCAGTTTAGGGTGCATAATATATTTTTAGCTTTTTTTTGTTAGCCTTGGGGCTTGAACTCAGGGCTTCGGTGTGGTCCCTTAGCTTCTGCTCAAGGCTAGCATTCAAGGCTACCACTTGCGCCACAGCTCTTCTTTCAGTTTTCTGGTGGTTAATTGAAGATAAGAGTCTCATAGACTTTGCTGCCTGGGCTGGCTTTAAACTGTGATCCTCAGAGTAACTAGGATTACACACATGAGCCACCAGCACCTGGCTTTATGTCTAACTTTTTGCTTTGTGTAAAAAGTACACAAAGTTTAAGAATATAATTTCTGTAGTATTTTTCTCTTGAATATGATAATTATACACTTAGTGACAGGGGCTCACCCCTGTAATCCTAGCTATTCAGGCGGCTGAGATCTGTGGATTAAGATTCAAAGCCAGCCCAGACTGACAAAACTGAAATCTCATCTCCAACTAACAAAAAGCAAGAAGTGTAATGGGGAGTGGTAGGGGGTGGGGTGGGGGGGGGTTTCAAGTGGTAGAATGCCAGCCTCATACATGCCAAGCAAGTAGTCTACCACTAAGCTGTATTCTCAGTCCTGAAAAAGTTTATGTAACACTGGGGCTTGAACTTGGAGACTTGTGTTCAAATGTTTTAGCATTTGAGCCACACTCCAGCCCTTTTGCCTTTTAGTTTGTTTTTCGATAGGGTTTCATGCTTTTGCCCAGGCCAGACTCAGACTGAAATCCTTTTACCTCCTTATTCTGAGTAGCTGGAATTGTAGGTGTGAACACCTGGATCTCTATGAAAATCTTTTTTAAAAAGAAAAATGACATAGAATGTTATCTATCAGCCTTCAATACTCCAGCTCTCTCATACCCCTTATGAGTCAATGTTTTTCTTCCTTTATAACCATCTTACTCTTTTATTTTTATTTGGCACTTTTGGGGATGGAACTCAGGGCCTTGAACATGTTAGGCAAGTGCTCTACTAATGAGCTGTGGCTCAGACAACCACTACCCTTTTATGCCTATATTTTGCTTCTTCCTCTCTCTCTCTCTCTCTCTCTCTCTCTCTCTCTCTCTCTCTCTCTCTCTCTCTCTCTCTCTCTCTCTCTCTCTCTTTCTCCACCCCCCCCATCCTGGGGCTTGAACTCAGGGGCCTGAGCACTGTCCCTGACTTCTTTTTGCTCAAGGCTAGCACTCTACCACTTGAGCCATAGTGCCACTCCAGGATTTTTCTGTTTATGTGGTACTGAGGAATTGAACTTGGGCTTCACACACTACCACTAAGCCACATTCCCAGCCCGCTTCTCTTTTTTAATCTTTTCTTTTCTTTATTTACTTTTTGAGTTAGCACTGGGGCTTGAACTCAAGGCCAGGACAATCTTCCTTAGCTTTTTCTGCTCCAGGCTGGTACTGACCACTTGAGTCATATACCTCCATTCTGGAATTTTTACTAATTAATTGAGATAAGAGTCTCCTGGATTTGTTTTTCCAGGCTATCAGTGAAGCAGAATCCCCTGAACTCAGCCTCCCGAGTAGCTTAGGATTGATTACAGGTGTGAACCACTCATGCACAGCCTCTCAAATTTTATATAAATGAAACTATGCAATATGTTCCCTTTTATACTTGGGTTCTTTCACAAAACAGGAGATTCATTCATGATTTGACAGGTAATAGAGGTTTTCTATTTTTCCTTTCTTTTCTTCTTTTTTTTTCCCAGTACTGGGACTTGAACACAGGGTCTCAGGTTTGCTAGGCAAAGGCTCTACCACTTGAGCAACAAACCAGCCCACATTGTTTTTCATTGTGGTAGAATATTTTGTTGTATGGAAAGACCACAAGTATTTATTCATTCTACAGGAGATGGATGTAGTGGGTATGTCCAGTTTGAGGCACCATTCTTATATGTGTTGCTTGCTAGACACAAATAGAACTACTGATCATTAGGTAAGTATATGTCCAGCCTTGAAATACTCTCCACACGTTTTCCAAAATGATGATTTCCAAATTAATATTCCCTCCCACTAACAGAGTATATGGCTTCCATAAGAATACAAAATATAATACCAGGGGCTGGGAATATGGCCTAGTGGTAGAGTACTTGCCTCGTATACATGAAGCCCGGGGTTCGATTCCTCAGCACTGCATATATACAAAAAGCTAGAAGTGGTGCTGTGGCTCAAGTGGTAGAGTGCTAGTCTTGAGCAAAAAGAAGCCAAAGACACTGCTCAGGCCCTGAGTTCAGTCCCCAGGACTGGCAAAAGGCCGGACCAGGGGGGGGTGGGGGGGCTGAGAATGTGGCTTAGCAGTAGAGTGCTTGCCTAGCATGCATGCAGCCCTGAGTCCAATTCCTCAGCACCACATAAACAGAAAAAGCCAGAAGTGATGCTATGGCTCAAGAGGTGGACTGCTAGCCCTAAGCAAAAAGAAGCTAGGAACAGTGCTCAGACCCTAATTTCCAAGCCCTCAGAACTGGCCAAAAACAAAACTAAACTAAACTAAAATATAATATTATATTAAAATTCAAATGATTATACATAACTTCAACTATAATCCATCTGTGCTTTCAAATTCTGTTTCATTTTTTTTTCCATTCCCAAGCAAACATGGAGAAAAATATCTAAGAAATCTCAAAGACTGCTATGTGCCAGTGGCTGATGCCTGTAATCTTAGCTACCCGGGAGGCTGATCTCTAAGGATTGTGGTTCAAAGCCAACCGGGTCAGGAAAGCCCATGAGACTCTTATCTCCAATAAACTACCCCCTCCCCCCAAAAAAGCCAAAGTAGAGTTGTGGCTTAAGTCTTAGAGTACTAGCCTTGAGCAAAAGAAACTCAGGGACCTAAGTTTAAACCCCAGGACTGGCAGGCGCATGTGCGCATGCACGCAAACACACACACACACACACACACACACACATCTCAAAGACTGTAAGGCAGGAAGATGACATCACAGGTCAGAAAGTCAAGAAACTAGAGCTATCATTTTGTTCGGAGACTTGGAGGCTGGCACTGCAGTATTCAAGCCTCAGTTTTCTTATCTTTAAAAGTAAAGCAACTGGATGAACCATTTCTAAAGTTCCTTTTGGCTCTAAAGGTCATGATTCCAATGTGAAAAAATGTGGATGTTGTAATGTTAAGTGAAAGGAGAAAAGCAGCATGTGCCACTACTTAGGAAAATATTATTGCCCAACGGCAGAAGGGAAAAAATACACAATGCTTGTGTTGTTTATTTCATATTTATTTTCTTTCTGTTTTCAACAACATTTTAAAAATCTGTGGTTTATGTAATTTTAAGATATGTCTCTGAAAATATAGGTGATATATTTATAACACTTGGTAACAATGTTAATATATTATATGAAGCTGGGTGTGGTGGTGCATGCCTGCAATTCTCATTACTTAAGAGATAACAATTGAGAGGATCTTGGTTCTAGCCCAGCCAAGGCAAAAAGCTCTTAAGTAATGAAGATTGGTTGTGGTGGTATGTATCTGCATTCTAGCTGTACAGGAAGCATAAAAAGAAGAATTATACTCCAGGACAGCCCAAGCATAAGTATGAGACCTTATTTTAAAATACCTAAAGAATAAAGAGCTGGAAGCATAATTCAAGTGGTAGAGCACCTGCCTAGCGAATGAGGCCCTGAGTTCAAACCCCATACTAGCAAATATATATATATATACATATATATGTATATATAGTACACAATATATACTACAAGATATGTTGTATATTATATGTATATACTATTTATACATGTATAATACACATTTACTCTGTATGTACTTGTTACATATTTTTGTTTTGTTTTTGTTTGTTTTTTGCCACTCCTGGGGCTTGGACTCAGGACCTGGGCACTGTCCCTGGCTTCTTTTTTGCTCAAGGCTAGCACTCTACCACTTGAGCCACAGTGCCACTCCTGGCTTTTTGTAAATATGTGGTGCTGGGGAATGGAACTCAGGGCTTCATGTATGGGAGGCAAGCACTCTACCACTAGGCCATATTCCCAGCCCAAATGTACTTATTATATATTTCAATTTAAAAGTTTTTTTGTTTTTGTTTTTGTTTTTTTTTTTTGCTGGGTGCTGGTGGCTCGCACCTGTAATCCTAGCTACTCAAGAGGCTGGGATCTGAGGATCATGGTTTGAAGCCAGCCAGGGCAGGAAAGTCTGTGATACTTTTGTCTCCAATAAACTACTCAGATAAAAGCAAGAAGTAGCACTGTGGCTTAAGTTGTAGAGTGCCAGCCTTGAGAAAAAGAATCTGAGGGATAGCGTCTACGCCCTGAGTTCAAGCTGCAGGACCCCCCTCACACACACACACAAATTTTTTAAATAAAATAGACTTTATATAATATATCCTATAGTGTATGTACTTATATATTGTTATATATAAATATAATTATATATTGTTACATATTATATATAATCTTAACCTTAGGATTAACTACTTTTCACTCTTAAATATCATATAAAATCTAAGATATTTCCTCTGAATATATCTTCACCTTAAATTCTTAGATGCTTTGAAGTTTTTTTTTTTGTTTTATTTCATCTGTCTTGGGGCTTGAACTCAGGGCTTGGGCGATGTCCCTGAGATTTTTTTTTTATCAAGGTTAGCACTCTACCACTTTGAGGTGCAGTATCACTTGTTGCTTTCTGGTGGTTAACTGGAGATAAGAGTCTCATGGACTTTCTTGCCCAGGTTGGCTTTGAGCCCTGATCCTCATATTTCAGCCTTCTGAGTAGCTGGGGTTATAGGCATGAGCCATCAATGCCCAGCTCTGAAGCTTGTTGTTGTTTTGTTCTGTTTTTCTGGTCCTGGGGCTTGAACTCAGGGCCTGGGTGCTGTCCCTGAGCCTCTTTCTGTTCAAGGCTAGCCCTCTATCACTTGAGCCAGAAAACCATTTCTGGTTTTTCTGAGTAGTTTAGTGTAGATAATAGTCTCACGGTAGGGGGAAAGGAGGAGGAGAAAATGAGAGAGGGGTTAACACTGTTCAAAAATAAATGTAGGGCTGGGGATATAGCCTAGTGGCAAAAGTGCCTGCCTCTGATACATGAGGCCCTAGGTTCGATTCCCCAGCACCACATATACAGAAAACGGCCAGAAGCGGCGCTGTGGCTCAAGTGGCAGAGTGCTAGCCTTGAGCGGGAAGAAGCCAGGGACAGTGCTCAGGCCCTGAGTCCAAGGCCCAGGACTGGCCAAAAAAAACAAAAAAAAACAAAAATAAATGTACTCATTACCTTACTTATGTAACTGTAACCCCTCAGTACATCACCTTTACAATAATTTTTTTTTTTTTTTTTTTTTGGCCAGTCCTGGGCCTTGGACTCAGGGCCTGAGCACTGTCCCTGGCTTCTTCCCGCTCAAGGCTAGCACTCTGCCACTTGAGCCACAGTGCCCCTTCTGGCCATTTTCCATATATGTGGTGCTGGGGAATCGAACCGAGAACTTCATGTGTAGGAGGCAAGCACTCTTGCCACTAGGCCATATTCCCAGCCCTACAATAAAATTTTTTAAAGAGTCTCACAGACTTTCCTGCCCAGTCTGGCTTTGAACCACAATCCACAGATCTCAGTTTCCTGAGTAGCTAGGATTACAGGTGGGAGCTACCAGAGTCCAGCTTGAAGTTTTGTTTGTTGCTTTGTGGGTTTGTTTGTTGCCCATCCTGAGGCTTGAGTTCAGGGCCTGATCGCTGTCCCTGAGTTTCTTCATGCTCAAGGCTAACCCTCCAGCACTTGAGCCACAGTGCCACTTCTAGACTTTTCCGGTTTATTGGAGATAAAAGACTCATGAAGTTTTCTGCCCAAGCTAGCTTTGAACTATGATCCTCAGACCTCAGCCTCCTGAGTAGGCTTCAAGTGTTTTAAATTGCTTTTTGCAGTGACAAGAATCAAACCCCTGACTTGACACATACTAAACAAAAGCTCTGCAATTGAGCTATATTTCATTCTCAAAGCATTTTAGTATCAAATCAACAAATACTTACCAATGACTTGCTCTGGGTCACACACCGGGATTGGTTCTGAAGGCCTAATGGGAAAACTAGAAATAGGACTCGAATGTCTAGGTATTTATCACCTACTGCAGGGGACAAACACTTGAGCAGATAGATACAGGAAAAAGGCTAAGGTCTACTATTTTAACCAACTTGGGAAATTATAGCAAGAACTTTCCTCGGTTTGGGGAGACAAGGAGGAACTTCCTAGAGGTGATTCCAGCATGCCAAGCAAAGGGAGGCAAGTACTTTTACCACTAGGCCATATCCCAGCCCCGCCAAGCAAAAGGGAAACCAGGGTGGGAAGAGGTTTCTGCACAGATAGACTAACTAGGGAACAGCATGGAAGCTGGGAGAAGTTTTGGATGGTTCTGGAACATAAGTAGTTCAATGGCGGGTGGTTAATGGACAGCCACCAACACCCAACTTGCTATGGTTTTCTGATAGGGAGCTAAAGGGTGGGCAAAGGTAGGACATGGCCAGATGCTGGCGGCTCATGTCCTTAATTCTAGCTATTCAGGAAGCTAAGGCTGAGGGTTGCAGTTCCCAGCCCGGCCACGCAACAAAGTCTAGGACATGCTTATCTCCAATTAACCAACAAAAAGCTGGAAGTGGAGCTGTGGCTCAAGTGCCTTGAGCACAAAATCTCAGGGACAGTGCCCAGGCCCTCAGTTCAAGCTGCAGGACCAGAGCGCGCGCACCCCCCGCCCCCCACCCCCACACACTCACAGAAGAAGGCAGAAGAAGGCAGACACATTGAGCCTGAGGGTCTCTTTGGCCATTAGCAAGAACCAAACAAGGTTTAACTCCAGGAAAAGTGCCCAAGGGTCCTTCCTGGAAGGGGACACAGGAGGTGCCTAGGTCTGGCCCAGAGGGTGGAAAAAATACAACTTTCGTTCAATTAGCGTTGGGCGTGATCAGTGAACACAGGAGAAGAAACCAAGGCCAGGAGAGCAGGCAGCAGAAATGCATTGTTACATGTTTGTGTGAAAGAGAGGCATGGCCACAAGGCACAAGGTAACAATCCAGTATCCAGCCATCTCTCACATCTCTGCATCTCACATTCTGCCTTGTCACTGGCCAGCCACTCTAAGGATGTACTTTACTCCCATGTGACATTGGGAACATGTTAGTGTCCTTACACGTCAGCCAAAGTTGGGAGCTCAGTTGGAGGCAGTGCCAGCCTTCTCCATTTGGCTGGTGACATCTTTTTTCTTTTTTCTTTTTTTGGCCAGTCCTGGGCCTTGAACTCAGGGCCTGAGCACTGTCCCTGGCTTCTTCCCGCTCAAGGCTAGCACTCTGCCACTTGAGCCACAGCGCCGCTTCTGGCCGTTTTCTGTATATGTGGTGCTGGGGAATCGAACCTAGGGCCTTGTGTATCCAAGGCAGGCACTCTTGCCACTAGGCTATATCCCCAGCCCGGCTGGTGACATCTTAATAAAGTCCACAAGGCCTATAGTCAGAACCTGACTAGACCTCCTGAGTGCAGTTCATTCTGGGACATTCCTGCCACTTGTCTGCCCAGCCCAGGCATAGCAGATGGCAGGCTGTTGTCTTCTGCCAGAAAAGGCCTAGGCCCTCACTAAGATTCCAGAAACTTAACCTTCAGCCCCAGAGTGCCCCTAACCATTAGGCAGGAAGTTGATATAAAAGTTGGTTTGTTTGCATTGCTAGGGATTGAACTCAGGCCTCATACATGATAACCAAATGCTCTTTCACACAGTGACATCCTGGCCTGCCCCTCCAAAGCATCCTTCATGATTTTTCCTCAGTTGTTACTAAGTATAATGATAAAAATCTAGCTGGGTACCAGTGGCTCACACCTGTAATCCTAGCACTCAGGAGGCTGAGATCTGAGCATCATGGTTCAGTGCTAACCCAGGCAGGAAAGTCCATGAGATTCTTCTCTCCAATTAACTACTAATGTTTGGGTCTGGTGTAACATACCTGTCATTCTCAGTGAGACTGGAAAACACAAGTAAGAGGATTGCAGTCCAGGCTGGCCAGGGCATAAAATGTAATTTTACCTGGAAAATAATCAATGAATAAAGGGGTTGGAAGTATAGTTCCAATCCCTTGGAGTTGACTGGTAGTGTTCTAGCCTTGCAAAGGTGAGACCTGGGTTAAATCCCCAATATGAAAGAGAGAGAAAGTGAGAGAGAGAGAGAGAGAGAGAGAGAGAGAGAGAGAGAGAGAGAGAGAGAGAGATTGCTCAATATCCTACAGTGTGCCGAATACAATGAAGAATGATCCAGGCCAACATATTAATAGAGCTGAAACTGAGAAAAAACAGCTTGACTAAGGCAGGGTCACTTGGAGTCAGGGCTCAGATTCAACATGAATTGCTTCACTGTCTGCTGTTTGAGCCCACTCAGAACGGGCAATGCAGCTCTGTGTAAGAGCCCAGAGTGCTTCAGCTAAGGTTCAGGAAAGCAAGAGGCCTGCAAGCTGGCAGACAATGGAGCCCAGCCATTTCAGGGGCTCCCTGCTCTGTGCCAGCTTCATCCTTGGTTGAGTGCATTCCAGGGTGAGTGAGCCCCTTGTGGATTCCTGCATAATTTCTTGGCCTCGTGGACTGTGTTTCAGGGAACCTGGGGAGGTTGATGGCTCCAGGCCGCTGGTGTCTCAATTCTATTTCTACCTGTTTGCCTGGTATTTGTTATCCAAAATGGGAAATTAATAATTCATCTTACAGGGTGAATTATTCAACAGGGGGCAAAGGATTGCTGGAAATGGTTGGCATTACAAAACCAGATCCTTTCTTTTTCTTTTCTCTTTTTGCCAGTCCTGGGGCTTGGACTCAGGGCCCGAGCACTGTCCCTGGCTTCTTTTTGTTCAAGGCTAGCACTCTACCACTTGAGCCACAGCGCCACTTCTGGCCTTTTCTATTTATGTGGTACTTAGGAATCAAACCCAGGGCTTCATGTATGCTTGGGAAGCCCTCTACCACTAGGCCACATTCACGGCCCTTTTTTTCTTCTAAAGGGAGAAGTGGGGGAGGGAAACTTGACAGCCAGGCTGATTTCTGAATTAAAATGACTGGTTGGGCACCAGTGGGTCATGTCTACTCAGGAGACTGAGATCTAAGGATCCCAGTTCAAAGCCAATAAAGGCAGGATAATTGGTGAGACTCTTATCTCCAATTTACTACTAATAATCTGAAGTGGATCTGAGGCTCAGGTGGTAGAATGCTAGCATTGAGTGAAAAATCTCAGGGACAGTGCCTTGAGTTCAGTACTACACACACACACACACACACACACACACACACATGCACACACACACACACACACACACACACACACACACAGAGTAGCTGGATTTGGAATTCCTGACTCATAGGACTTCAGGGCACGTGGGATAGTTGAAATGTGCCATGTCTAAAGTTCAAGAGCTGCCAAATGTGCTAGTATTAGAAGGGCCTTACCTTCATGAATGGGGTTAGGTGCTCTTCTGCAAATGCTTAACAGAAGAGTGAGTGCAAACCACTGGCGCTTCCATCTTCTGCCTGGTGAGGACATAGCATTCTGCTTCTCCAGAAGATCAAGGTATCATGTTAATAGCTGAGAACAGTAGGAGAGTATGATGGCACATGCATGCAATCCCAGCTACTCAGGAATTGGAGATCAAGAGGAGGCCATCCTGGGCCAAAAAGTTTGAGACACTCCCCATCTCAATCACCAAGGCAGCCATGATGCTGTGTATCTGTGATCCCAGCAGGTAGGCTGTAGTAGAAAGATCATGGTTTGTGGCCTGCCTGGGGAAAATGCCAGACCTTCCCTGAAAAAGAAAGTGAAAAAAAAAAAAAAAAAAGAATGATAGGTGCCTGAGGCCCTGAGTTTGAATCTCCATATTGCCCAATCTCTCAAAAAAAAAAGAAAAAAGACAAGAATAGTTCTTTTTTTTTTTTTTTTTGTCAGTCATGGGGCTTGAACTCTGGGCCTGGACACTGTCCCTGAGCTCTTTTTGCTCAAGGCTAGCACTCTACCACTTTGAGCCACTATGGTTTTTGAGTTGTTAATTGGGGATGGGAGTCTCATGGGGACTTTTATGTCCAGGCTGGCTTCAAACCACAATCCTCAAGTCTCAGTTTACTGAGTGGCTAGGATTACAAGGGTGAGCCACCAGCGCCCAGCTTCTTGTTTCTCTTTTCTGTTGTTATTTTACTTGATCTTATACTTTTCAGACTCCAGAACAATGAGAAGCAAATATCTATTCTTCATAAATTCCCCAGTATCAGATCAGAAATTCTCTTATTGAAGCACAAACAGATTAAAAGAGCATGGAAAACAGTTGTATCTCAACCTTGTACCTCCTTCATATGGCCCTGTCTCAGGGCTAAAGCAATATAAGGAAGGGACTACCAGCAAGGATTTATTAGATGCTTGCTGTGTGATCCTGGATAAGTTATTGCCTATCTCTGGGTTATAGTTTCTTTACTTGGAATTGAAAGAGTTAGCCTACATTATCCTTCAATTAGCACTTCAATCATTCATTCATTCAGCAAATTATTATTATGGCTATTATTTGGGTACTATGGCTTAAACTCAGGGTCTTGTACTTTTGCTTGGCTACTACTTGCTTTGCTTTTTTGCTCAAGGATGACATTCTACCACTTGAGCCACGTCTCCACTTATGACTTTTTTGCTGGCTAATGGAAGATAAGAGTTTCTTGGATTTGTCTGCCTGGGATGATTTAAAACCTCGATCCTAACACCTCAGCCTCCTGAGTAGCTAAAATTACACAAGTGAGCCGTGGATGCCCAGCTTCCAGTCAAAATTTTTGCTAGTCAAGCAGAGTTTTATGTTTGAGCTGACATCAAATCACAATCTCCTCAAAAATAAATAATCAGGACAAAAAGAAAAAGGGAAAAAAAGGAAGGAAGGAAGGGAGGGAGGGAGGGAGGGAGGGAAGGAGGGAGGGAGGGAGGGAAGGAGGGAGGGAGGGAGGGAGGGAAGGAGGGAGGGAGGGAGGGAGGGAGGGAGGGAGGAAAGAAGAAAATAACCTAGGTTTGGAAGTGTGGCTCAGTTGATATAGTGCCAGCCAATAAGTGAAAGCATCAGGTACCAAGTTCAAGTCCTAGAATCAGACCTAAAAATTTTTTTAAATAAAAATGGGTTGGTGGGGCTGGGGATATAGCCTAGTGGCAAGAGTGCCTGCCTCGGATACCCGAGGCCCTAGGTTCGATTCCCCAGCACCACATATACAGAAAACGGCCAGAAGCGGCGCTGTGGCTCAAGTGGCAGAGTGCTAGCCTTGAGCGGGAAGAAGCCAGGGACAGTGCTCAGGCCCTGAGTCCAAGGCCCAGGACTGGCCAAAAAAAAAAAAAAAAAAAAAAAAATGGGTTGGTGGTATGGCTCAGCAGTAGAAAATCCGCCTTAAGCACCCTGAGCTTAGACCCCAGTACTGCAGAGGGGGAGGGGAAGAAAGCAAGTTTAATCTTGACATGAAACAATGATCTCGCTGCCCTAGCACACTCTGCAATTTAAACCATGTTCCAACCTTGGAGGAACTGGCCCTACGGCTCTGTTGTCCCACACTAATGATTATGGAGGGACTGGAGTGCCCAGTTGCCACTTGGATGGGTGATCTGAGTCCAATGTCTCCAGGCTGCATAGGGAAAACAGAGCTACCCTTTCATTTCCCTGGGTGGGGCTTTAGGTGGCAGCCAGCATGGAGACGTTAGTCCCAGTGCCCATTCTGCCACCCTGCAGCTGCCAGGTGACTTTAGACAAGTCCCATCCTTTCACTAAGATTCGATTTCCTTATCCATAAGAGGTTTGCATTATACATTCAATAAGGCCTTTCTTCCACTTGAGGATCCACTTGCCCTCTGATTTCTTAAATGTGTCCATTTGGGTCTAATTCTCCTCTTTCTGTTTTTTGTTTTGTTTTGTTTTGTTTTGTTGTTGTTGTTTTGTTTTGTTTTTGCCAATCCTGGGCCTTGGACTCAGGGCCTGAGCACTGTCCCTGGCTTCTTTTTGCTCAAGGCTAGCACTCTGCCACTTGAGCCACAGCACCACTTCTGGCCGTTTTCTATATATGTGGTGCTGAGGAATCGAACCCAGGGCTTCATGTATGTGAGGCAAGCACTCTTGCCACTAGGCCATATTCCCAGCCCTCCTCTTTCTGTTTTTTACAGAGCAGTGATAGAAGGCAAAACAGCTATGAGTTGGGAATTATAATGAAAAGATAACTAGCTGCCTTCCAATCAAACGTCCCTTCTGAGAAGATAAGAGGTCTGATTTTTTTAAGTTGTTTATCATTTCCATTACTTAACACACTTTTCTCACTACAACCAGAGGGGCAGGGAGACTGACAAGCAGATGTTTGGTTATTAGGGACCCTAGGAGATGATTTGAGACTTTCACTACAGTGATTATTCTCTAGATTCTTCCAGAGTCAGCAGAAACTTTGATGAACTCAACAGTGAGCAGGGGAGATTGGGCAGACACAGACCAGAGGCCTATTGAAAGTCTGGCTACATGGAAAACTGCTAGGATAGCAGTTGCTGGCTGGGAACAGTGTGGATTATGAAACTAATATATTTATGTAACACTACACAAAGAGTATTCAACTGCTATTATTTCATTTTCTCATGAGGATACTTCTTGGCTGATCTACAAACAGATGAATCTCCTTAGTAATCTCCCTGGTTTTCATAGATCATGTGTTAAAATGGCCTCACCAAAAAAAAAAAGAAAATCTCCAGAGACAGGAAATAAATGGGTGGTTACACACAGATGAGGAGAAGGGCATATTCCTCTCTCTTTCAAATTAAAATTGGCCATATTCGTTGATTCAACCAATAGAATATGGAGGAAGTGATGTCATCTGAGTTCCAGAATCTACAGCCTTAAGAAATCTAACAGCTTTTGCTTTTACCCTCTTGGGGGTCTGGTTATGGCTTAACAATAAAATATCTAGCCAAGCACCAGTGGCTCACACCTATAATTCTAGCTACTCAGGAAGCCAAGATCTGAGGATAGAAGTTCAAAGCCAGCCTGGGCAGGAAAGTCTATGAGATGCTTATCCGCAATTACCCACAAAAAGTTGGAAATGGAGCAGTGGCTCAAGTGGTAGAACACTAGCCTTGAGAACAAAAGCTCAGGAATAGGGCTCAGACCCTGAATTCAAGCCTCAGGGCTGGCACACAAAACAAAATGAACAAACAAATTATGTATTTATGTATATTTATATATATAAAT
Organism: Perognathus longimembris pacificus; assembly: GCF_023159225.1. Taxonomy (NCBI): domain Eukaryota; kingdom Metazoa; phylum Chordata; class Mammalia; order Rodentia; family Heteromyidae; genus Perognathus; species Perognathus longimembris. Next base: position 91,528,246 of record NC_063163.1, on the reverse strand, counting down.
CCTAACATATAATATATAAATATATAATACATTTGTATATGTTGCATCATATATAATTATAGTTTTATATATAACTATGTAGTTATATATAACTAAATACTATATATTTGCTTTATATAATATATATATAAAATGAAACATCTCCCATAGGCACCAGTGGCACTATTTTGGAAGGTTCTGGAAACTTACAGAGGTGGGGAACCTTTTTCTACCAAGGGCCATGATTGTGGGCTGTACAAAATTGTTCATACAAGCAGATGGCAGTGGGCAGCCTATAAAAATCACATGTATCTGTCTTGTCATGTACCAAAGGATTTTGTGGACCTTATATGGCACACAGCCAGAGGTCCCATGCTCTTCTAGGTGAAGCCTAGCTGGAGGAGGTAGGCCACTGGAGGGGCATGTCTTTAAGGTGATGCCTGGTCCCCAGGCCCTTCCTCAGCTCTCTGCTTCTGGGCCACCATGAGGTGAATAGCATCTTCTTCCACATGCCCCTGTCACCATAATGTCCTGCTGAAGTGCATGGGCCAAGCAAACATGAACTGAGTCCTCGGAAACTGGGCGACAAAAGACCTAGTGACTCATGCCTGTAATCCTAGCTACTCAGGAGGCTGAGATCTAATGATCATAGTTCAAAGCCAGCCTGGGCAGAAAAGTTCCTGTGAGACTCTTATCTCAAATTAACCACCAGGATACCAGAAGTGGTGCTGTGGCTCAAAGTGATAGAGCACTAGCTGTGAGCAAAAAGGGCTCAGGGACAGCCATCCAGGCCCTGAGTTCAAGGCCCATGGCCAATTAAAAAAATTAAAAGACACCTTTCTTTCTATCTTTTTTTGTTTTACCTAATCATGGTTCCCTGAGCTTTTTCACTCAAGGCTACTGCTCTACCACTTGAGCCACAGCCTCACTTCCAGCTTTATGTGTGTGTTGTGGTTAATCGGAGAAAAGAGTTTCATGGACTTTCCCTACCTGCGGTGGCCTCAAATCATGATCCTCAGATCTGAGCCTCCTGAGTAGCTAGGGTTATAAGCAAGAGCCATCAGTGCCCAGCTCATCTTCCTTTAAGTTGTCTCTATAGGGTATTTGGTTACTATAGTGATAAAACTGACCAACATAGGAACCAAGCCACCCTGTAAAAACACAGGCTTGGCCAAGATTTCTCAGTCTTTGCCCTATTGATGTTTTAGATGAGGTCAGTTTATGTGCTGGGGCCTGTCCTGTGCATTATGGAATGTTGAACAATACCCTTGACCTCTACCTCTGAGATGCTCCAGTTGTGATAACCATGGATATCTTACCATCTGTCCCCTGTGAGAGAAAAATCACTTCTGCCTTTAATCACTGGATTAGATTACTAGAAATCATGTGATTTCTGTGGAGTTAATCAGCACTCCATTATGGTAACACATTTCTGAGATAATCAACTTACAAAGGGAAATAACTTATTTTGTCTCATTTATTTATATTTTTTATGGTACTAGGGTTTGAACTTAGGGCCCTACGCTTGCTTGCTTTCTTGCTCTGCTGGCACTTTTCCACTTGAGCCATACCTCCAGTCTGAGTTTTGCTGGTTATTTTGGCAACGAAGTCCATGGACTTATCTGTTTCAGTTGGCTTTGAACCTCAATCCTCCAGATCAGTCTCCTGAATAGTTAGGATTGCAGGCATGAATCACTGGAATCTGCCTTCTTGGTTCACACTTGTGAAGATTTCAGAGCATGGTCCTGTTGTTTTGGGCCTTTGGTGGCATATTAGGACAGAGCAAACAATTCATATGTCTAGGAATCAAAAGAAGAAGAGGCTGGTGTCCTATAATTCCCTTTGAGGGCACACCTCCAATGACCTAAAATCTCCTAAGGCGCCACCTCTTGAAGGTTCCATCACTTTCCAATAACTCCAAAACCTGAGGACCAAGCCTTTAACACATAAGGAACACTCCCTGTTCAAATAATAGCATTGGATAAGGAGACAATCCTAACTTCCATTTGGACATCAGTGGGAGAGATGTCTCTGTAAGAAGTAATCAAATTGCTACTGGAGGGAAAACAGAAGAAATGAACACTGGATGGGTTTCTCAGGATCTAACCCAACATCAGTGCTCTGCAAACATACTTGCTAGAGGACTGAAGAACAAAAAAAGTCAACACTGATTCATCCCAGGTGATCCAGAGTGTCTGGGCCAGGCAGGACTCGGGCACACCTATTCCTTTGCTAATTATTAGCTCCCATTATAGACAATTTTCTTTCCAGTCATGATTGGTTATTAGCATGGTGGACACATCCCTCCTTTGCCAATCCATGTATTTGCTCCTAAAGGATGTTAGTTATTTCTTTTCATCTGGAGGAATATACAGGCCAAGACATTCCTCTGTATTTGTGTGCAACTTAAGCATGATTTGAGGCTTCTCCTGTTAAATTGGCCTTTTAATTTTGGTTGGACACATTTTGGCTCAGACAAGGATGCCTCCTCCTTTGGAAGCTCACGTTCCTTAATAATCTCTTCGAACCAGTCAGGCCTGGTAGTTCACATCTATAAGCCTACCTACTTTGGGAGCTAAGTTTGGGAAGGTCAGGATTCAAGTCCGGCCCATGCAAAAATCTCATGAGATGCCATCTCAATCAAGAAAAATTGTACACGGTGGTGTGTGCCGGTCAGCTATGCAGGAAGTGAAAACAGAAGGATCGCAGCCGAGGGTGACTTGAGCAGACACAAGAGCCCCTATGCGAAAAAATATCAAAAGTGAAAGAGCGCTGGGGGTGTGGTTCAGGGGTAGAACACCTGCCTAGCAAATGCAAGGCCCTGAGTTTAAATTCCAGTGCCAAAAATTTCGAGCCCTTCTTCTTCAACAGCCTTATCACTCATTAATTTTAACTCTTCTTGAACTTACAAATAAAATTGCAGTTTGTGCATGTTCATCTGCCTTCTTTCTCTCAGCATCGTGTTTATGCTGTTGACATGTCATGACTTCTTTTCTGAATTCAGTTTGTAAAATGACGGCTTGAGGAGATGAAAACTTAGGAATCTGAAAAGCCGACTTGGGGTATGGCACTTGGTGGGGAGAAGGGGCGTGGTTACATCTTGAAGGACGTGTCTTGGGGCGGAGTCTTCTGTGTGGGCGTGGCTTCCGGCCCGGAGCCCCGCGGCAGTTGGCCTCGGGGGCGGGGCCGAGCTGCGGGCACCGGGGGCGGGGCCGGGCTGGGGCTTCCTGTTTGCGCCTGCGGAATCGTCGTTTGACCCCGGAAGTTCAGAAGCTGGGCGAGCTGTCACCGGGATCCGCGGCGGCGTGGCGGCGGCACATCGCCGGTAGTGGAGCCGCTGAGGTGAGTTGCGAGGCTGGGTTCAGCCGGATGCAGAGTCTGGGGTTCGGAAGGAGCCGCGACCGTACCTCGAGTGACCTCGGCATCCTAGTCCCAATGCCTCCACCTCCGGGCCTAGACTTACCCTGTCCCAGGGGCCATGAGCCGCACCCCCGAGTCCTAGGCCGCCCGACCTAGGAGCCCAGAGTTCGAGGCTCGGCCTCAGGGTTTTCTTAAATGAATTTTCCCCTCCCCTTTGCTTCCGAGGCTTCAATTTCATTGGAATTCATTCATACATTCAGCAGGTATTTATTTAGGTACGGGGCACAGAGTAGGGCGTTGGGAATATAAAAAGAGCTAGACAGCTGTAAAGTTCCTGCCCTCAGGGAGTTTACAATCAATGAAAGTAAATACGTAGGGTTTTTAAACTGGAAGACTAAATACTTTAGTTCGATCTAGGACGACTTCCAGAGACTGTAATATTGCATCGACTATTTTTTGTTTTTGTTTTGCTTCTGTTTTTTTGTTGTTGGGTTTTTTTTGCTAGTCCTGGGGCTTGAACTCAGGGCCTGGGCACTGTCACTGAGCCTCTCTGTGCTCAAGGCTAACATTCTACCACTTGCCACAGCACTACTTCTGGCTTTTTCCATTTATGTGGTACTGAAGAATCGAACCCTTTATGCATGCTAGGCCAGTACTCTACCACTGAGCCACATTCCCAGCCCACAGTAATATTGCATCGAGACAGGTGAGTGCTAGCAGAGAAATTTCCAAAGTTAATTCATTTCTGTAGCCATAAAGTAGCCTCAGAGATGTTTGCAGGCCATATTATAATTGATGTTTGTAACAAGCTCCCCTCCTAAGAAAAACCCTGCTTAACTTTTGGCTGCTGCTGCATTCTTCTGGTAGGGAAAGGGGAGGGGCAGTAGAGTGGTCAGCACAAATATAGTCATGATCATTGTCCATGTCCCTTTGGAACAGTCTAGCCGTTGCCTAGTTCATTTAGATGAAAACTGAAAAATCTCTTTGATGTCCTCCTCAAGTCATTTCTCTGTGTTAAACACAGCTAGAACCTTACCTACCACAGACATCATGGTATTGGTTGGTATCTTGTTGTATGGCTATTAGATTTATATCTGTCATTCCCACAAAGAACTTACCAAGGGTAAGTCTAAGCCTGTCATTTACCAACTTTAGTGTTCTCTGGTCATCAATGCCTATATTATACAGTAGTGTTTACTCTTCACTGGTTCATAAGAGGTTGCCTATCACCAGGTTATTACCTTTTTCTGATTATGTCTCTTCCCTCCTCATGTGGCTCTTCATGGCCTTCAGATAAAAGGTCAACATTTTTAGCCTCTCATTTGAGGCTCTTTTTATTGTTTGTTTCTTTGTCAGTCCTGAAGCTTGAACTCACAGCCTGGACACTGTCCCTGAGCCTCTCTGTGCTTAAGGCAAGCACTCTACCACTTGAGCCATAGCACCACTTCTGCCTTTTTCTGTTTATGTGTACTGAGACATCGAACCCAGGGCTTCATGCATGCTAGGGAAGCACTCTACCATTAAGCCACATTCCCAGTCCTGAGGCTCTTTTTATACTGACTCCATCATTCCTATCAACCTTTTCTCTCCTTCCATCATCTTCTCCTTGACCTGTGTTTTCAGTAACATCAGCTGTCTCCCTCTTCCTGCAAAGCCACACATTTCATGGCCCTGAGCCTCTCTGTTCATGTTTGTTCTCTCTTTGCAATGTCCACCTTTTTCTCCTATCCTTTAACATCCAGGTTATGTCCCCTTCTTTGTAACTTTCTCTCTTTCTCCTGGGCTCCAATTTGACAGTTTCTTGGTACAGCTCTAACATATGTGTTCAGGGCCCAGAATGTGTTCAGGGCCCAGAATGTATTCAGTTGGTGTTTGCTAAATAAAGGAGGAAGTCCATGGTGCCTGTTGGGATTTGCCTGCTCATAACTCAACTTCATGGAGTTCTTATGATGCGCCAGGTATTGTGTTGGATGCTTAGCATTGATTCCTTCTCACAGCAAGCGTAAGAGATCATGTATAATTCTCCCATGATCCATAAGGAAATGAGGGTCAAGGAAGTGCCTCAAGGTCTCAGCATGAGTAGGAAAATATGGACGAAGGAGCTGAACACAGTAAGAATGTGGAACTCTCTTCATTGGCCACACTAGCCTTGTCCTGAACTGCCCTTGCAGGTGCTGGCTTATAGTAGTGAATTCCTCCCTCCCTCCCTCCCTTCCTTCCTTCCTTCCTTCCTTCCTTCCTTCCTTCCTTCCTTCCTTCCTTCCTTCCTTCCTTCCTTCTTCTTCTTTCCTTCCTTCCTTCCTTCTTTCCTCCCTTCTTTTCTTTCTTTCTTTCTTTCTTTCTTTCTGTCTCTCTCTCTTCCTTTCTTTCTTTTGTACTCAGTGGTGGGGCTTGAACTCAGGTCCTCGGACCTTCTTTGCTCAAAGCTAGCACTCCACTACTTTGAACCACAGCACCACTTCTTATTTTCTGATGGTTAATTGGAGATGAGTCTTAATGGACTTTCTTGCCTGGGCTGGCTTTGAACAATGATCCTCAGATCTCAGCTTCCTGAGTAGCTAGTATTACAGGTGTGAACTGCCAGTGCTCGGCTAGTAGTAAATTTCTTAGTGAAGCAAGTGTTGTTTCTGTCTGTCGAGGTCTGGACACTGAGATCTAGAATTTAAAGGGTGGAGAGCTGTTTCCTCTGTATGACTTTTTCCTGCCTTCAGCTCCCATTCCTGACATTTTTGCTTCCTATCTGGTGAATGAGCCTGGAAAGAACTAAGTCTCTGAGCCATTTAGACTTTTGCACTAGTGTTCAAGTGTGTTTCCACTTGCCTGCCCACCCTCACTGGGAATTAGGAAAAGAGTATCATTTAGCTTATTCCACCCAAGAACCCCTAGTACAAAGGTAAAAGAGGTGGATATCTGGCTGGGAATGTGGTGGCTTAGTGGTAGAGTGCTTGCCTTGCATTCAATTGCCCTGGATTCAATTCCTCAGTATCACATAAACAGAAAAGGCCAGAAGTGGCGCTGTGGCACAAGTGGTCGAGTGCTGGCCTTGAGCAAAAAGAAGCTCTGGGACAGTACCCAGGCCCTGAGTTCAAGCCCCCAGGACTGGGGGGGGGGGGGGGGGAAAGAGGTAGATACCAGTTTCAACTTTACTACTAAAGCAAATTAAGAACTCCTCCACTTTTTTTGGACATTTAACCTTAATAACCCTTATCATATTTATTTGACCTGTTTTGAAAGGCTAGTAAGTAGTAGCTTTTTTTTAGTACTGATATTGGGGCTTGACCTCAGTGCCTGCATTCTGCCCTTTAGCTTTTTTGCTGAAGACCAATGCTCTACACTTTGAGCCAGAGTGCTACTTCTGGTTTTCTGGTAGTTCATTGGAGATAAGAATCTCATAGACTTTCCTACCTGGTCTGGCTTTGAACCATGATTCTCAGATCTCAGATTTCCTAAGTAGCTAGGATTACATGCATGAATCATCAGCATCTGGATTTTTTTTTTTAATGTTAAGATTGAATCTACTCCCTTGCATGTACTATGCATACATATCACTGAGCAAGTGCCTCAAACCCAACTCCCTGGCTTTGAGACCAATTTGTGCCTCTGGAGACATTTATGTTATTTGCATTTTCTCTTCCTCTTTGTCATTAGAACTTGGAAATTGGAATTGGAATTTAGAAAGTCTTGCAAGGAGACAAAGAGGAGGAGGGGCTAATGACTCCAGTCTTTTTTTTTTTTTTTTTTTTGGCCAGTCCTGGGCCTTGGACTCAGGGCCTGAGCACTGTCCCTGGCTTCTTTTTGCTCAAGGCTAGCTAGCATTCTGCCACTTGAGCCACAACGCCACTTCTGGCCATTTTCTGTATATGTGGTGCTGCGGAATTGAACCCAGGGCTTCATGTATACGAGACAAGCACTCTTGCCACTAGGCCATATCCCCAGCCCCTGACTCTAGTCTTTTTAAAAAGTTTAAGATCTTATTCGAGAGACACAGGGTAAAAAAAGAGAAATAACTACAAAAGCAATACTTGCAAAACTGTTTGGTGTAAGTGAACTGAACACCTGGGGGGGTAGGGAAAGGGGGGGAGGGAGGGGGGCATGAGGGACAAGGCAACAAACAGTACAAGAAATGTATCCAATGCCCAACGTATGATACTGTAACCTCTCTGTACGTCAGTTTGATAATAAAAATTTGAAAAAAAAAGTTTAAGATCTTGTGAGAAAGTGATCTCATAGTTAGTTATTGTCTACCATTTGCTATGGCTGCATCTGTTGTAAGCCTGTGCTTGTTATGGGAAAGGTAGCAAGTGGAGGAGATCCCTGGGCAGTGTCTATACAGAGCCCAGGCTGCAGAGTGCACAGATCTGGAGTCATTATAAAGATAAATGTCAGCCTGGTGCTGGTAGCTGATACCTATAATCCTAGCTACTTAGGAGGCTGAGATCTGAGAATCGTGGTTCAAAGCCAGCTCAGGCAGGAAGACCCATGAGACTCTTATCTCCAGTTAATCACAGGAAAAGCCAGAAGTAGAGCTGTGATTCAAGTGGTAGAGTGTTAGCTTTGTGCAGAAGGAGCTCAGGGATAGTGCTTAGGGCTAGAGTTCAAGCCCCAGAGCCAAAAGAAAAAAAGGTAATGTAGGTAGCTGTGGGTATCACTCAGTGGCAGAGCACTTAACACACTATGCCAAAATAACAATAATAATAACAACAACAACAACAACCCAGGTACTGGTAAGCTCATGCCTATAATTCTAGCTTCTCAGAAGGCTAAGCTCTAAGATCACAGTTCAAAGCCAGCCCAGGCAGGAAAGTCCAGGACACTTTATCTCCAATTAACTACCTAAAAACTGGATGTGGAGCTGTGGCTCAAAGTAGTAGAACACCAACCCTTGACAAAAAAGCTCAGGGTCAGCACCTAGGCCCTGAGTATAAGCTGTTAGGCCTGTCTGGGAGAACAGCCCCCTCCCCACTTCATCTTCAGGAAAGACAGCACATAGCCTTACCAGAAATCACCTGCCTGAAACCAGTAATCACCTCTCTGTAAATCACCTGACTGTGAGGAGACAAAGGACCCCAGACTCTGAGGTCTCTTCTTTATCTGCTGAGGTCACTTCCTGAACCACCCCAGTCAAGCCTCCTTTGGATGAGGAGAGGTTCCCAATGCTTTCAGATCACTTCCATATTCGCTGTAGTCACACCTCCTCTCCCCCTTTCCCTATATAATGCCTCTCAATCACAAAGTCTCTTCCTCTCTTCTTCTCTTCTCTGTATATCTCTATCTTGTGTGGCCAGCAGTTTGCTCCCCCCCCCCCAATAAACTCTTTTCTGCCTGAACCATGTGACTATCTCCTTTCAGCAAACCATATACAAGCCCCATGACCTCTCTCCACATACAGAAAAATAATAATAATAAAGAGAATTTAGGTACATAGAGTGGGTAGAAGTCATCTGGAAAGTATTTTCCTCCACTGTTAAGCACTGCTGCTTTAGATAAAAAGCATCCCTTTGATCCATATGGACCAACCAAGCCTTAAGAGGTCTCATCTAGAAACTCCCTAAGGTGCAGGTAGTGGGGTGGGGGTGAGGGAATGCTTCTCTCTGGCTCTGGGATTTGCCCTAGAGCAGGCCCTGCCCCCCAGGAGTCTGTATGTCTGCTCTGTTCTTCCCATCCATATTCCTTTCAGGAAGGTCACGCAGCACAATGCCAGCTCTGCCCCTGGACCAACTCCAGATCACCCACAAGGACCCGAAGACAGGAAAGCCGAGGACTTCACCAGCGCTGGTGAGCCAGTGCCTTGAGGCCGTTCAGCCTGATATTATCAACCTTGCAATTTCAGAAGCAAAAGTAAATTCCTTCCTTATCTGTTCCAAGAATGACTGAAGGCCATGGTCAGTAATTAAGTAGCTGAGACCCTACTAAGCCTTTTCAGGCCTAGTGTGGAAGTTTCCTTCTAAGTAGCAGCCTGAACTTGAGTAGTAGTTTCCATGTCATCCCCCACCCCTAAAAAAAAATTTTTTTTAAGCATTTGCTTTATAATCAGTTCAATGGCAGTTTGACTCAGCCCAAGCTGGGCTCCAAATGCCTCCAAAGCTCAGTTTGGAGACTGGACCCTGGGTGGGTGTTAATGTTTCAGAAAGGACTTTTGCAGAGCTGTCTAAGCTGCTCTCCACACCTGGATGGGGACACTGATCTTAGAGGTAGGGCCCTCTTTTATCTCACCGGGGATAGAAGTGCCACATACAGCCTCAGCCAAGGCCTGTGAGACTGAAAACTAAGGAGGCTGTGAACCTGCCGATTCCCAGCTGCAGAGAGAGATTAGAGCCGTGGAAAGGTGCCAGGCTACTCGAGGAGACAGACTCAGGGACTCCAGTCCCCATACCCACTTGTTGATTTCCCAAGAATATGAGTTTACTTGAACAAGGTGAGAAGAAGTATTTTCTAGAGGCTTGAGTAAAGTTGTGGGAAACAGGAGGTGGGTGTTTTATTTCTTGCCTTCTGGATGGTTGCTTATTACTTCCTCAACAGTGTCTAGTAATAATAGCTAACCTATATTAGAGTGCTCACTCTGGGCCAAGCCATTCTAAATGTTTCACCCATATTATTATCTCATTGAAGCTGAATCCTAGCCCTGTGAACAAGTATTTTTATCATCCTGATTTAACAGATAAGGAAATTGTGAGTCCAAGATCATAGAACTACGAAATCAGGAGAGACAGGATAGAGACCTGACCCCAGAACTCATACCCTAGATTTTTTTTTTTTTTTGCCATTAAAACTCTTATTTCCTTTTCACAGCCTTTTTATTCATGGAAGGTATTTGCCAGAAAACTAGTATTGTGGTATTGTGCTCTTTAACAGGTAGCCATTTGCCACACATAGCTTTGAGCACTTGTAGTGAGTATGACTGGTGTTTAAAATGTGGACTGTGAAACTGTTTTGTTTTGTTTTTTTCTTTTCTGTCTCTTGCTAGTCAGGATGCAGTACTCCTTGGGCCAAGCTCCAGCCTTTATCACTGTGTCACTTTTCAAATAAGGTTTCGTTTTTGTTTATACCTAGGGGCAGCCTGGATTGTGATCCTCCTATTTATGCTTTTCATATATCTAGCATGACAGGTGTGTACCACTATGCTCAGCTTTTCTTATTGATTGAGGAATGCTCTCCCATGTACACACAGGCTGGCCTCAAACTTCGATCCTTCTACTCACCACTTCCCAAGTAGCTAGGACTACAGGTGTGACTCCGCATCCAGTGGAGCTACAATTTTAATTAATGTATATGAAAATAGCCTCATGGATTGAGGGCCTACTGGGCTGGCTATAGAGACAATATAGACACTAAGTTCTGTTAGGTGATGCTGGTGGAAAGTTAGTAGTTGAGCCTGACTGGTGTTGGAATCTAAGTTTCTGCCTCAATCCTTCTCTGTGTACCAAATGAACACCTGGGTTAGCTCTAGACTCAGAGAGAAGGGACCTGGTTCCTTTCCCTAACTCTAACTTAGTGCCCAATGCATAGTAGGCAGCTCTCAGGAAATACTTAGTAAGCCAGGCTTAGTGTCAGGTGCTGGAGTTACAAAAAGAGAAGTTATAATTTCTACCCTTGGGGAGCCCATCACTTAAGAGAAGCATGGACAGTGTGTTCAGGATTGGGGTAGACATGTGACATGAGTGCAGAGCCCAAGCTACTGATTCAGACCTGGGGGGTGGGGGGAGAATTGGCAGGACAAGAAGACCTTCAGATGACTTCCTGGATGAGAGGGATTCTGAACAGGATGTTGGAGGGTGAGTAAGCACTAGCTGGACAGAGTAGGGACAGAAGGGAGGTGCTGGAGTTCTGAGGGAGCCTGGCTTACACCGCTGTGAGTGATTGGAAGAGGCAGCAGAATAGAGTGCTAACAAGGACAAGCTGTGCATTCATCTCACATATATCTGGCAGGTTCACTTTGTTAAGCAATCAGAATCCAAAAGCAGGTGAGCGAATGCTGAGCTTGGGGAGGTAGCAGAAAGAATGAAATAGCCTGTGAACTCCCACTGTGCTTAGCACGTAGTAAGCACTCTTGCAGTAGTGATTGTGACTGTAGCATTGACTGAGGGCTAGGGTGAGAAGAGGGACAAGCTGAGGGAGGCAGCTGCCTAGCTGAGGAAGGGTCTTTGGGGCTGTACTGAAGAACATTATTCTCTAAGATTGCCATGGGAAGTCCCCACCTGCCTTTGTGTCTGGAGTCCCCACTTGGGACCCAAAGATCCCCAGCTATGCTACCTTCTGCAGAGTGATACGTGGAAGTGTTTCTTTGGTGGCTGATGTTTAAATGGTGCATGCTTGAAGGACCCATAAGAAATACTCCTGGAGCAGATTGAGTGGGTGCCCTCCTGCAGACAAGACTCAGATACGCGGAGCCTTTGGAGAACAGTGCAAAACGAGTTCTTATCAACATGCACCGAACTTTGATGGGCAGGGAATGTTCTCAGTTTCCCAGAAGAGGCAGAACCTAAACCAGGCTTCTGGGAAGGCTCATGAACCTTGATAGGCGAGGTCACCTCACAGTAGAGGCTCCCTTGTTGAGCTTGATATTCAGGGTTGTTAATTTCATTCATTCCTTTGTGAAAATGCATATACAGTCAGCTTGGTGCCAGGCACTCGCTGTTTCAGAACTGGGGGAACTCTGCAAGCAAAGCTCTGACAGCCAGTGGGGGAGACAGCTGAGAAGGTGGCCCCCTTTTATGTACCTATTAAGGTATCATTGAAGTGCAGTAAACTTTAATTTTCTCAATGTCAATAGTTTGGTTGTTTGTTTGTTTTTTTGGTGGTGGTGGTTTTTTTGCCGGTCCTGGGGCTTGAACTCAGGACCTGGGCACTGTCCCTAAGCTGCTTTTGCTCAAGGCTAGCATTCTGCCACTTAAGCCACAGCACCACTCTGGCCTCTTCTGTTTATCTGGTACTGAGGGCTTAATGCATCCTAGGCAAGCACTCTACCATTAAGCCACATTCCTACAGAACCAACGCCACAATGGAAACAATTTACATTTCTCCCCCCCAAAGTCTCCTTTGTGTCCTTCTATAATCCATCCCTTCCTCTGTCTCTGGTTCTGTAACTACTGGCCTGAAAGCACTTTTGTTCTAGTTCAAAAGATGTCACAGTCAGGTCAGCACAAAGCACAAATATTGGGAGAGAGCCCACATGGACCCCTGATCCAGCAGGGATCAGGTTCATGGAGGCTTTCTGGAGGTGGCAAGGTCAGATCCAGGGTCCAAAGGACAAGCAGAGAGATCGGGATACAGACGACTACCGTAGGCCATTTAATAGGTCTCTTAGGTAAGCAGTTTAAGACCTGTCTTACTTGTTGCCTTAAGCCCAAGACTTTAGGGAAGGTCTTGGACTTTAACGAGTCTCTATTTCCTCTTCTGGAAAATGGGGAGAATAGTAGTTTAACTAGTTATATAAGAAAGAAATTGACCTGCGCAGCAGCCAATCCAGGGCAGGTCCTCAATACGTGATAGCTTTCCTTATTGTCATTTAGCACCCTTCAAATCCGTCTCCCCGTATACATTCCGTATATATTCCATTACGCTTCTATCAAAATGCTGCTTCTTAGCCAGACATGGTAGCTTATACCTGTAATTCTAGCTACTCGTGAAGGTGGCTGAGATCGAGAAGTTCAAAGCCAGGCAAAAAGTTGATGAGATTCCACCTCAACCAACAAACAATAGTAGTGCACATTTGCTGTTCTAACTATGCAGCATAAATAGGAGGATGCCAGTCCTGGCCAGTTAAAGCAAAAGTGAGACCTTATTTGAAAAATAATGAAAGCAAAAAGGACTAGAGCCCTGACTCAAATAATGGAATGCCTACCTAGCAAGTGTAGGGCCCTGAGTTAAAACCCCAGCTCATGCGTGTACACACACATACACACACACACACACACACACACACACACACACACACACAGACACATGTGTATGTATGCAGTTTCTTCTACCTACACATCCTTTTAGCTTAGCTGATCTGTCTGCCCTGGGAAGCCATCCCTTGTCCTCCAGGTGCTCTTAGTTTCCTTCCACACTCCCATGATCCTCTGTCAAGTTTGAGCTATTACTTCTCTTCTGGGCTCCTTGGTGGCCTGGTTATATATCTTCCTCTCTGGAGTACCTGAATGCTTTATTCACATATCCCCAACTCTAGGTATAACGGGTCTCCCATAGTTAATATTAGTGGGATTGTAGAGGGTGTGTGTGTGTGTGTGTGTGTCCATCCTGGGGCTTGAACTCAAGACCTGGACACTGTTCCTGAGCTTTTTTGCTCAAAGCTAGCACTCTACTACATCAGCCACAGCTCCAGTTCTAGCTTTTTTGGTAGTTAAGTGGAGATGAAAGTTGCATAGACTTTCCTGCCTGGTCTGGCTTCAAACTTCAATCCTCAGATCTCAGTCTCCTGCATAGCTAATATTACAGATGTGAGCCACTGGTGCCAGGCAGCAGCCTTTTTTTTGCAACAGATTTGGAGCTGGCAGCCCACTATATTAGTAAGATTTAAATGGGAAAGAGTCCTATAGACCCCTGTGCTCAATGGCCCTGATGAATCCTTGTCGAACCCAGTGCCTCCACAGTTTGCAGACTTGCGCTGGGCAGTGGGAAGGCCTCAGTGGTTCTTAAGGAGGCTAAACCAGCCATCTGGATTGGTCTATATCCCCTGGCCTGACAGAGGACTCCCTGTCTGGGGACTGTGGTTGATAACACACTGAGACATTGCCTGGCCTTCCTCCTATTTCCACTTGCAGAGAAAACTACCCTTGTGCAGCCAAATCTTCTCCTCTTCATGGTGAACAAAGCAAGGTCTGTTCATAGTATGGCCAGGGCTGAGAGAACTGTGACTCAAAGCTGAGGCCAGCAACTACTTGATTAGCATAGTTTCTTTCATAAAATTAGTGAGAAAAAAACAGTGATTTGTACATCTATGTCAGAAAGTCCAAGCAGATGTGAATGAACAAATGCATCATAAAACTGTATTTTAATGTAGATAACTTGAGAAGGCCTAAGAGGACTCCCTTCCCCACTTCCCAGGACGCAAGTAGAAGGCAAGTGGCTTCCTCTGGGAAGGCACGGGGACTAGGAGAATGATCCTAGATGACTCATCTGTATAACATTGTTTTCCTTCCTTCCCCCTTCCTCTTCCTCTTCTTCACCCCCCCTTCCTTCCCTCCCTCCCTCCTTTCAATCTTTTTTTTGTGGGGGGTAGGGACTTGAACCCAGGGCATCACTCATGCCAAGCACATTACTCTGCTACTGAGCTACACCTTCCTTTTGAAGGAAAAGGTGCTTGTCTCTAACTTATACTTTTAAAACAATTAAAAACAATACATGATCATTATCTAAAAAATCAGAAAGTATATTCATTCCTCAATCCTCTCCCCTAAGATAACCACTATTAGTTTTGGGACTTTTGTCCCCACCACTTTGTTTTTGTAAATCTGTACCAGTGATCACAAGTTCAAGGCCAGCCTAGGCTACCTGTCTCAAAGGAAACACACACACACACACACACACACACACACACACACACTAACAAACACAAATCTGTACCAGAGTATGAATATATAGACTTTAAAAACAAACCATAAAAACCCTGATTTTATTAATAGAACTTTGTATTCTGCTTTGTCTTCACTTAACCTTTCCCCATGTCATTAAAGCCCCCAGAAACGTGGTTTCTAACAACCGTCTTGTGTTCTCTGGGAGCAACCACCCCCCCCCCCTTTGTTAGATACACTTGGTTCTTTATGTTGAAAGCTCCTTGGAGGGTCACCAGGTGGAACAGCCAAGTGTTGTCGTCGCTGTGTGTTGGCAAATGGTCCCTCACTGACTAACCTCTGCCACGTTAACACGTGGTTTTTGGATCCCTAGCACCCTGAGCAGAAGGCAGACCGGTATTTTGTGTTATACAAACCGCCCCCTAAAGACAACATCCCCGCCCTAGTGGAGGAGTACCTGGAGCGCGCCACCTTCGTAGCCAATGACCTCGACTGGCTCCTGGCCTTGCCTCACGATAAATTCTGGTGCCAGGTAACATTCTATCAAAATTAATGCTAAGACAAAGCACATGACATGCCGTTTGGTTGGTTGCTAGTGTTTTTCTCCCCCCACCCCATCCAGGAGGTGCTTTTTAATTAATTATTTATTTATTTAGTCTACTTCTTAGCCTGGATCCTTAGCAGCAAATTGTTGTTTGGATTGCTCTGTCTCATATCACACTCTTAGTGATGATTACACAGCTTCTGAGTGTCATTTTAAGAAACGTGTGTGTAGCCCTGGGCTCATTCATACCTCCTAGGTCCCTTGGGGTTGGAGTGTTTGCACTAGGCAAGGGCCGATGGGCAGTGAGCCCCTGTGCAGTCCGCTGCAATCGCTTAGCCATCAGTCCTCGTTCTCCTCTGTCACCTGGCTTAGGTTATCTTCGATGAGACCCTGCAGAAGTGCCTGGACTCCTACCTGTGTTATGTGCCCCGAAAGTTTGACGAATGGGTGGCCCCCACCCCTGAGGTTGCAGATATGCAGAAGCACCTACACCGAAGCGTTTTCCTCACCTTTCTCCGCATGTCCACTCACAAGGAATCCAAAGTAAGCCTCTGGTCCCATGACAGGCCACCACCTGCCACCTAACACCTCTGTGTTGGCCTCCCCACTCCTGGGAAGGAAGGGAAAGGAAGCATCAAGTTTCCTCTTTGTCTCCTCTTCACCTTTATTACCACCATTGAGGAGGAAATCTGTGCCACCTTCCCTAGCCTCTAGTTTACCAACCTATCTGCATTACACCCAGTGTTTTCATCAGTGGGCACTGAGGACTCTTTGCCAGGTGATATGAGCCTTTGCTCACATGTCACAGGGTGAAGACGCCAAATTCTGACTTTTTAAAGGAACTTATATACTCTTTTAAAAACGCATTACTGAGCTGGAGCTATACCTCAGTGGTTGTGCTCACCTGCCTAGCATGCATAAAGCTCTGGATTCTATTCTTATTATTGCAAAAAAAAATCATGCTGTCTAAACAACTCAAACATTACAGGAATATCATATGGATATGGAATGTCTTCCTAAAAGTCCTCTGCCCCAAAGTCACCATTGTCAGGACTGAGAGTGTAGCTCAAGTGGTAGTACACCTGCCTAGCAGGCAAGAGTCTGAATTCAAAACCCAGAACCTCAGAAACAAAAAACAACTGACCAGACTGGCCACAATTAAGGTTCATGATTGTTCAAGAAATTATTTTCCTTGAGGGAAGGAAGAGTTTTAAAAATAGGATCTTGGAGCCAGGTGCAGTAGCTCATGTCTATAGTCCTAGCTCTTCAAGAGGCTGAGATCTGTGGATCAAAGTTCAAAGTCAGCCTGGGAAGAAAAGTCCATGTGAGATTCTTATCTCCAACTAGCCACTCAAAAACCGTAAGTGGTGCTGTGGCTCAAGTGGTGGAGTGGAGCCTTAAGTGCAAAAACTCAGAGACCATACCCAGGCCCTAAGTTCAAACTCTAGGACACACACACACACACACACACACACACACACACACACACGCGCGAAACAAAGAAAAGAAAACATGTTTTTAGTATGTAGGTTTTCAGATAGTATGCATATGCCTGTGCAGATCTTTTACAAGTGGACTATCGCAAATCCCATCATCCAGCTTCAACACTTACTGATATTTTGCCGATCTTGGCAGGCGAGGGTTTGGCCCTCTCTGGACTTACTCTTTTTCTTGGAGTATATTTTTTGCCATTCTAGACATAGGGCTGATTTACTCACATATATCTCAGAATGAAACCCTAGGTAACTTATTTATTTATTTGCTGGTTGTTGAGCTTGAACCCTGGGCATGGGTGCTCTCCCTGAGCTCTTCAGCTCAAGGCCAGCACTCTACCACTTGAGCCACAGCACCACTTCTGGTTTTTCTGGTTGTTAACTGGAGATAAGAGTCTCAGACTTTCCTGCCAGGGCTGGCTTTGAACCATGATCCTCAGATCTCAGCCTCCTGAGTAGCTAGAATTACAGGTATGAGCCACCAGTGTCCAGCTTCCTAGGTAACTGTTTGATGGTAGGTTTTTGCTTCTATTTCCACTCAGATAGAATGGCTGCTGCCCCAGGGCTATAGGCATGTCCATGGTACAGACAGATCATAGTCAATGAGCCAGTCCTCACTTTATAGGCCTGCAGGTTGTTTTCATGGATTTGCTATGATATTCAGAGTTTCCATACTTTTTTCTTTGCACTTTCCCCTAGGATCACTTCATTTCCCCCTCTGCATTTGGAGAAATCCTCTACAATAACTTCCTGTTTGACATCCCAAAGATCCTGGACCTCTGTGTGCTCTTTGGGAAAGGCAACTCACCACTACTCCAGAAGATGATAGGTGCGTGGGACCTGCAGCCTAGCGGATGCGCAGACAGCACCCACCTGCCCAGCCCAAGCCACAGGCCAGTGCCTAGACAGCCAGGGGCATCAGGCAATAGATATGAGTAGTGCTGGGAAATTACTTTATACATATATGAGTACCTATTCTGAAAGAAGTGACTAGATGGCAACTGGGAGGCAGGCCATAGGGCCATAAAATGTGCCAGAGAGTTGCTCAAGGATCTGGAAGTCTTAGTGTTCATCCAGGTATCAGTGAATGTCAGGAATGCAGAAGTTGGCTTTGGCACTGCAAGTCAGAATAACAGTGGCAGCTGGTCTTTGAAGTGTAGCACTGAGCCCCAGCACAAATCACATCTGTTATCTCCATTGGATCCTCACAGCAGCTCTCTGGGATAAATGTCATCACTCTCCCCATTTATGGATGAAGACTGAGGTTGAACTGCAAAGGATTTGACTAAGAGCATGCGACTAATAAGTAGCTACTTGGGGACCTATCCCTGTAGCTCTCATTCTTTTTGTTCTTCACTTCATGGATAATGGTTCCACCTTAAAATAGCATGATTTACAACATTACTGAGATCAGATGGGGATGAATTTCAGAGAGGAATTTTGAGGTTTTTTTGTGTTTGTTTTTTGCCACTGCTGGGGCTTGAACTCAGGGCCTGAGCACTGTCCCTGGCTTCTTTTCTTTTTGTTTTGCTCAAAGCTAGCACTCTACCACTTGAGCACCACTTCTGGCCTTTTATATATGTGGTACTGAGGAATCAAACCCAGGGCTTCATGTATGCAAGGCAAGCACTCTACCACTAGGCCATATTTCCAGCCCTCTTTGAGGTTTTGAATGACATAGATGTCAGCAGTTGGAGCCCATCAGATGATCATGGGCTAGATGGTTCAATCAGAAACAGTGATGGTAGGATGTCATTCAGGTAATGCTTCAATGTATTCCTCCCCCAGTTGCAGCTTGAAGCCTTCAGGGACAGCTTCACCTGGGCACTCCTGCCAGTCTCTTCATCTTGAGCCTGTAGGATACAGTCTCCTAGATATCTGCTTGCAAAACTGAATTAACCTTCATGAGAATCTCCCTCCCTTCCTCTCTGCTCCTCCCTCCTTTGTCTCCATCATTTTCTTTTCCTTTCTTTCTTTTTTTTTGCCAGTCCTGGGCTTGGACTCAGGGCCTGAGCACTATTCCTGGCTTCTTTTTGCTCAAGGCTAGCACTCTGCCACTTGAGCCACAGCGCCACTTCTGGCCATTTTCTATATATATGTGGTGCTGGGGAATCAAACCCAGGGCTTCATGTATACGAGGCAAGCACTCTTGCCATTAGGCCATATTCCCAGCCCAAAGTAGAGAAGTTGCTATTTTTATTTTTTGGTCTCCATCATTTTCTTCTCTTCTTTCTTTTACTTCATTTCCTCCTCCCTTCCTATAGCTCCATTTCCTTCCCTCCCCTCCCTTCATTGCTCTATCCTTTCTTTCTTCCTACCTTCTTTCTTTCTTCCCCCTTAATAGATAATATATGTTAATTTAGAAAATTTTGGATCAAGCAAGGTGATTCATGTCTATAATCCCAGATGTGCCAGAAGCATAGGTGGGAGAATCATGATAAAAGAATGGCTGTAGGCAAAATGTCTAAAACTGTCTAAAAAATAACTAAAGTGGGGGCTGGGAATGTGGCTTAGTGGTAGGGTGCTTGCCTAGCATGCATGAAGCCCTGGGTTCGATTCCTCAGTATCACATAAACAGAAAAGGCCAGAAGTGGTGCTGTGGCTCAAGTGGTAGAGTGTTGTCCTTGAGCAAAGGAAGCTCAGGAGGGACAGTGCCCAAGCCCCTGAGTTCAAGCCCCAGGACTAGCAAAAAAACACACCCAAAAAACGAAAGTGGAAAAGGGCTAGAAACATGGCTCAAGTGGTAAAGCACTTATGTAGAAAGTATAAGGCCCTGAGTACAAATTTCAGTAATGTCACGAAAATATATTCTTAGAAGAAGATAAAGTAAAAGAAGCAAAAAAGTAGATACCACAGTCTACAATCATTTCTCTATGCTTTTAAAATATATTAGCTTATAATAAATACAAAATTTTAGATTCAGCCGTTTCATTGAAACTATCTCTGATTTCTTGTTCATCTACTTCTTTGTCTACTTCTTGCCTGGTCATCTGTTAATCTTTTTTTCCTTTTGCCTAGGAAGACTTTTCATGATGTTATTCCAGAATGAAAGGGTGGAGTTAGGGGCTGGGGATATGGCCTAGTGGCAAGAGCGCTTGACTCGTATACATGAAGCCCTGGGTTCAATTCCCCAGCACCACATATATAGAAAATGGCCAGAAGTGGCGCTGTGGCTCAAGTGGCAGAGTGCTAGCCTTGAGCAAAAGAAAGCCAGGGACAGTGCTCAGGCCCTGAGTCCAAGCCCCAGGAATGGCAAAAAAAAAAAAAAAAAAAAAAAAAGGGTGGAATGAGCAAGCAATAAATAGTATGATTAATTAGCAAACTATGATGAGGATGAGAGTGGAATGTTTCAGGAGGGCAATGAAAGGAGACAGGAAGAGGGAGGTCTCAGGGTCCACGCTGGACAGGACTCCATGCCAGGCTTCAGCAACTGGGAAGCAGTGTTACTAGCAGGCCCTGAGTTGAACTGCCCAGATACTGCCAGTTCCTGGCTATGTCAGCAAGCTTCTCTTAGCCTCAGTTTTCTCATCTGGAAAAAGGAAGGACCTGCAGTCTGTCTTCCCTCTAGGGTGGCTGTGAGATTAAAGAGGAGGTGTGGGCAGCATGCTGGCAGGACACAAGCACTTGGCAAGTGTGAGCTCTGCTGCAATGAGGGGGGCAGAGCCTCTACGAGCTTGGAGCAGGGCATGGAGCCATCTGGTTACAAGGTTAGCCTGGCATCAGGCAGGTGGAGAGGGTGGAGACAGGACACCATGCAGGAGATGAGCACTTCAGCATGGGTGTGAAGGTGAGAGCCTGACTAGCTACTGAAGCAGAAAAGGACATCCAGGAGGCAGATTAAAGAGGGGCTTGGTGAGGTTAGCTGGAAAGAGAAGTCTTACCAGTTCTGGAGAAAAGCATTGATTACAGAGAAAAGGCCCTATGGAAGGTAGGGGCATATTTGTGAGTAGATAGGAGGTCAGTGTTGGATTTAGTGGGGCTAAGATGGTGGCAGAGATTCAGAGGAGATGAGAGTAGATTGGTAAACCTCTACCTGCTGTCCCTTTTGAGTCACTGGCTCCTTTCTCTTTCCATTTTTTGTTGGTTTTTGTTTTGTTTTGTTTTGGTTTTTTGTCCTGGGGCTTCAGCTCAGGGCACTGTCCCTGAGAGCTTCTTTTGCTCAAGGCTAACTTGAGCCATAGCTCCACTTCTAGCTTTTTCTGTTTTTGTGGTACTGGAGAATCGAACCCAGGGCTTCATGCATGCTAGGCAAGCACTCTACAACTAAGCCACATTCCCAGCCACAGGATCCTTTGAGGATCGGATGAGAGATGAGAGATGAGTTTCATATATTTCAAGAATGTTTTTTGTTTACTTAACTATGAGTTTCATAGGTTTCAAGTGTTTATTTATTTACTTAAGCAGCACTTTGTAGTCCAGGCTGTTCTCAACTTGCTCTGTAACCCAGGCTTGTACACCACTACGCCTGGCTAGAAGTGGCTTTTTTTTCTTAGAGTTAATTGTATTTTTATCATTATTATTAATCAGATGTGCCAAGAGGTTATAATTCCACATATCAAGTTATAGAAGTGTTTTTCAAGTGTTCTCAGACCCCAGCTTGAAAACCCTAAGATAGCTTATTAAAGAGATCCCCTTCTTTGGCTCCTGGAGGATGATTAACACTCTGACCCTCACGGTCAGGCCCTATGCCTTTGTGTTTGGAGTAGCAGGCACCCACGAGGGGCCTGTAGTCAGTGTCTCTCTTTCTCCTTTACACACAGGCAAGTGTAAACCAATGGCTCTCTTTTCAACCCTGAAGCAGAAGGCAGAAGGGCAGCCTTCACTTTCAATACCCGAGAAATTCTTGAGCAAAGCAATCACCTATAAGAGGACTGACAAAGAAGAATGAGAGAAAGGAAACTGACTGATTGTCCTGTGGGTACAAGCCCAGTCCTTACCCTGCCCTTTTTTTTTTTTAATCTTCAAGGCTGGCATTGTGAGTCAGCAAGCATACCTTTGAAAGCTTTTTAGTCCATCTCTCTTGGAGCTGCTTTGCAAACCAGGAGGAAATTGGGTCATGGCCCCTGCCTGAACTGTGTTGATCTTTTTGGCTGCAATTCCATTCACTCTGGGCTTCTGAACTGCTTTTGCCTAAAAAGTAGCAGTTCAAATGATGCCAGGCTGACCCTTACCTTTGTACTATTTTTTTTAAGAGATCAAAAGCTAGAGAGATCTTCACTGTCATTGGAATAAGAAGAAGAGGAAAGGGACCCAAGACGATGCCAAGGATAGACTGAAATTTGAGCTATCTTGTTGCTTAAAAAATGTGGCTGTCACTGAGTCTCTAGCACTGGCGGTCCTAGGAGAAAGTGCCTCCCCCATGCTAGGAGGCTAGGAGGCCATGGAGAATACTGTGTGGCCTTGAGGGTTGTGGGAGGAGACCTTTCCTGTTTGCCTGCATCAGGAAACACTGCCTGGAATAGGTGGCACCTGTTTTATAATGGAATGAGCCTTGGCAGATCCTTCCAAAGGGGAGACAAGGCATGTTGTCTGAGGTTGAGGATTGGTTTGAGGGAAAACTGATATGGAGGATGAAGAGTAGCCCAGGATGCTGGTAGCGTCCAGATCTCACAAAGACTTCTGTGCCATGGTCAGGAGTTCAGACTTGAGCTTGAGGATCAGGATAGGAAGGTGTTACAAAAAAGGGCAGAGGCTGATGGGGTGGGAGGGTAGCTAAAGCATTTCCTGCCTGTCTCGAGGAGGCTGTGGGTACCGATGGTTCAGATACAGCACAAGTTCTAGAATCAGCATCCACCTAGAAAGGGTAGGAGGTGCTGCACAAGCCTGGGCTGGGAGAACACAAGTTTCTAGAATGAAGAACCAAGAACGAAGTGACATCCAGAAAAGTGTTGATGGAAAAATCTAGCTCCCTAGTGACTTGCTTACTCACCCAGCCCCAACAGACTCCAGCATCAAGCCAGGATTATCAATAAGGAGACTGTAGACAGATCTGCCCAGAGAAGAGGACATACAAAATTCAGAGTAACTGACTACCACCTTAGAGACTGGGGTTACAGAGGGAGGAGGAGTGCCTCTTATGGGCACTGACATTTCTCATTGTCATGTCCCCCAGCTAGCTGTGATTCTTCTTCCTTCTTTCCCTCCCCATTTGGACAGTGGAACCCTGGTGTCTGTTCCAGCTACCATATGCTACAGCATGCGTCCAGCAGCAGCAGTGGAGACAAGCTCTATCTTATCCAAACAAATGCAGTGGCTGTTGAATCCATCTCCAGGCCCCTCTTAACCCTCTAGCTTGGAGTAGAAAGGATGGTGGCTGGGAATGTGGCTTAGTGGTAGAGTGCTTCCTCAGCACCACATAAACAGAAAAGGCCAGAAGTGGCACTGTGGCTCAAGTGGTAAAGTACTAGCCTTGAGCAAAAAGAAGGCAGGGACAGTGCTCAGGCCCTGAGTTTAAGCACCAGGACTGGCCAAAGGGTAAAGCTAAGCATTGGTGGTTCATACCTGTTATCCTAGCTCCTTAGGAGGTTGAGATCTGAGAATTGCAGTTCAAAGCCAGCCCAGGCAGGAAAGTCTGTGAGATTCTTATCTCCCATTAACTACCAAAAAGCTGGAAATGGAGCTGTGGCTCAGAGTGGGTTGAGCAAAAAAGCTTAGGAACAACACTAGGTCCAGAGTTCAAGCTCCAGGACTGCCATCAAAAAAAGGCAAAGGGTGAAACGAGTTTCAGAGAAATTTCTTCCTGGAATCTCCTCACATTTTTGGAGACATGGCCTGGCCACAGCTCTAGATTATTGTATCCAGGTTTATTGAGCAAAGAGATCCTATTTCCTAATTTTCCTGGATGACTGACTCCCACTCCCAGAGCCAATGCTGTCATACAAGGAGAGCTCGTAGAGCTCTAAAACAGTGGTCACTCCCTGGGGATAGGAAGGTAAACCAGTTTGGCCAGGGCAGGTCTTTTACCAATGCACTTGGCAGAGGTGCTTAAAAAGTTAAATTGTATTGAACAGGGCCCTTCCCCAGCCCTGGAGAAGTTTCTAGGCTCAATACCAGCAAGGTCTGAAGCCTTGTCTTAGGTCCTAGCCACAGACAGGCCTATGAAAAGGGAGAAATATCACAGATCATACCAGCAACTCTGTAATGTGCCCCCTCCACTCCTGCCCACCTTTGTCTACCTCTCACTTCTCTCTCTTCTTCTAGGAAATATCTTCACCCAGCAACCAAGTTA
Organism: Perognathus longimembris pacificus; assembly: GCF_023159225.1. Taxonomy (NCBI): domain Eukaryota; kingdom Metazoa; phylum Chordata; class Mammalia; order Rodentia; family Heteromyidae; genus Perognathus; species Perognathus longimembris. Next base: position 91,504,126 of record NC_063163.1, on the reverse strand, counting down.
TTATAATGACCTGGATGAAACTATGCCCACCATTCTTCAGGTACCAGTACTTGGTCCTGCCTGCCTGGGGGCAGCGGTGGGGGGTGGGGCTGGGAAGGCAGATCCTCTCTCACTTCCTGGTATTATTGACTTTTCTAGAAAGGGACAGGGAGATGCTTATTTTCCACCCCACTCTCTAGACTCATGTCCCTAGGCAGTTGTTTCAAATTCTCAACACTAAAATCTAAGGGCAGTCTGATACTCATTCAGAAAGAATTTGTCTGGCACTTTGTGTTGTTTGCCAATAGCTATATGCCTTTAAAGATATCCCCCTAAGAGACCTGTGTTTTCAAATAAGAGCTCCAGTTTTATAAAATCATTAATTTATGAAAGTACTCATTGAAAAGTACAGAAAATATTTTAAAAAGAATACTACTACCCCTAAGAGATGTCCACTGTTCTCAGGAGCTTTAGAAATAACTTCTGAATGCTAGCTTGCTTAAAGAAGGGCGCTGTCAATTCAGTTTTACTTGTTTTTGTGACGGGCTCTGTTCTTTCCTCTTCATCACTTTGTCTTATAGTTCAATATAGCTCCTAAAAAGCAGACCCAAGGGGCTGGGGATATAGCCTAGTGGCAAGAGTGCCTGCCTCAGATACACGAGGCCCTAGGTTCGATTCCCCAGCACCACATATACAGAAAACGGCCAGAAGCGGCGCTGTGGCTCAAGTGGCAGAGTGCTAGCCTTGAGCAAAAAGAAGCCAGGGACAGTGCTCAGGCCCTGAGTCCAAGGCCCAGGACTGGCCAAAAAACAAAACAAAACAAAAGCAGACCCAAAATCTACAGGGATCCAAGGACCCATGAAGGTGTTTCTCCAATATTCACTATCATATATTTGCCCAATCTCTCCCACATACTTATGATGGAAGTTTTGGTGTTTGTTTCTTTGTTTATGTGTGGGTGTGACATGCTAGGGGTGGAACCAAGGGCTTCATGCTTGCTAGGCAAGTGCTCTCCCACTGAAGCACACCCCAGTGCCACATCTGTGTTTTGGGCCCTCTCCACAATCCTTTGTTTCTGTCTCTGCCCCTAGCCTCTGAGAAGGTCATTCATTGTCTCAGTTTCCCAGGAACTTTGGGGATGCCACGATTTTCACAGGATGTAGGCAACCCCATCTTACTTTTCACAGGTCTTCAGCAATATCCTCCAGCACTGTGGATTGCAAGGAGATGCAGCCAGCATCACACCCCAGAAGCTGGAGGAGAAAGGACGCTTGACACTCAGCGACATGCCACTCCTGGTAAGGTCGCCCTCCAACCTCACCTCTTTCCAGCTGAGTCCCTCCCCCTAGAGCCTGGCTCCCTCACAGCTGGGGAAATTGCCATGTTCTGTGCCCACTGGCTTCTTTCCTTGCTCATAGCTCCTTTCTCTGACTCAGAGGCTATTTTGTCCCATCCCACAGATTATGAGCATTTTTAGCAGGCTTCATTTGTGGACAAGAAAGAACAGGGCACTAAAATTCAGAGGCCAGGGGTCTAGTCTTCACTTAGATCTACACAGCAGGCTCATTGGGGTGTTCATCTTTGAGTCAGTCATTGATTCAGTGAATTTATATTGAGGAACCACTAGTACATCTAGCATGTCCAGCGTTCTGCTGAGCCTTGGGGTGGGGGGGTCAAGCAGTAAACAAAAGCAAACATGGCACCTGTCTCAGAATTTACCATCTATAGAGGATGACAGACAGAAGGCAGGCATTTAAGGGGCCTAGATGTGTGCCAGGCACTGCACTGAGCACTGGAGGTGGCACGCTGAGAGCCACCCTTCTGGTGCCTGCCATCTGGTGGGAAAACAGCCATTAAACAAGTATCTCAGAAGAGAACATGCCAGGGTCTGTGGCACAAATCATCTCGCTTCTCTGAGCCTCAGTTTGCATATCTGTAAAGATCCTTTCAGTCAACTACCTGCATGAGGATCTGCAAGGCAGATGAGCCAACACGCCATGTTCTGTTTGCCTTTTCAGAATGTAGAGGAAATGATGGCCCATAGTCCTGTTTTCACTGAGAAAGAGCATTCTCTTGGGGGCGGGGGACCGGAGTTCAGGGGTTGACTTTCCTTCAGAACAGAAGATACTGTACTACCATAGCACTAGAGGTGACCTTAGCTATTACCAGGTGTGAGCCCACTGGGGCTGTGGTGTCTGGCTCTGAGGCTTCAGCCCTGCGGTGGATCCATTATCTCCTTCCCCTGCCAGGTCCAGCCCTCACTTGATCTCTGCAGAGTGGTATGTGGGGCCAAGAATAATGCATTGGTTTTTTCTCTCTTGGCCACAGGAACTAAAAGATGTTATTCTCTACCTGTGTGATACCTGCACAACGCTCTGGGCCTTTCTGGATATCTTCCCTTTAGCTTGTCAGACCTTCCAGAAACACGACTTCTGTTCCAGGTACAGATGAGTTTTGGCTGTTGAAGTAGAGGAGAAGCTCTGGTCCACTTATTGACTTCACACATATTTAGTAGGTCCTTATGTCAGGGTAGAAGACAGAATAAACCTTCTGAAGGGAGCCTACATTTTAAATGCCTTCTCCAGTTTGGGCAAAGAATAGGCCAGTAGCAGAAATTCACACAGCAAGAAGAAGGCAGTTTTCTACTCTGTTTTAAAGTCTCCTCGGCAGGTACAGGGAGTGATAGTAAGACCTGGTCTCAGCCTCCCAAGTCCATCCCAGAGGAAGCAACCCAGGTGCTTCTCAGGTGGGGACAGGGGGTGATCCTAAAGGTCTCAAGTGAGCTAGAAGCTTCTCAAGAGGCTAAAGCAGGGGGATTGCTTACACCTGAGTTAATACCAAGCACTCTACCACTTGAGCCACAGCACCCACCACTTCTGACTTTTTCTGAGTAGTTTATTGCCCCGGCTGGCTTATAACCACGATCCTCAGATCTCAGCCTCTTGAGTAGCTAGGATTATAGGTTTAAGCCACCTCTGCCCAGCATACATCCCATTTTCTTCTGTAGTACTAGGGATGGAACTTAGGGCCTTACCTATGCTGGGCAAACTCAGTACCACTGAGCTCTACCCCTGGTACTCCACTTTTTAAGAATCCAATGCTCAGATATTGTGAGTACTTCATATAGTATTTGCATTTCACTTTTGTACTTAACTGATATTGCCATGGCAGTCTGTAAAGCACGCTCTATCTTTGGCATCGCTGGAGAAAATTCCATTGTATATATGGGTACCAAACCCCATGGATGGACCTCTAGGCTTTTTTCAATTGTTTGCTATTATCCTCCTCCACCCCTCCCCCCAAAAAAGAAAAATGCTACCCAGAATAACTTAACACTTATCACCTTGCACTTTGCAAGGCTTCATTCCTAGAAATGCAATTATAGGGACAGATGGTATATGCATCTTTATTTCTCATAGATCTTGCCAAATTGCCCTCCATAGGAGTTGTTCCAATTTACCCTCCCACCAGCAATATATCCTGGCAACAACTGAACCTGCTTGAGCCAAACTGCCCTCTCTGGCCTCCACTGGTGCCATACCTAGGAGCGCCTGCCTCTTTTGGCTTAGTTACCTTCTACCACATCTGGTAGTGCAGTAAGATAGATGTTGCTGAAAGGGACAGATAATTATTTGCAAAGCAATTGCTAAGATTCTGCATCTTCAGCTTTAGGGAGCCTAGGATGTAAGCACAAAGAGCTACGAAGAGGCAGGTGCACAGCGGTGCAGGATATTCTGTATACAGCACATCTGGTTTCCCCTTCCGAAGGAGGAATCCTGGGAATGGGCACAAACCAGAAATGCCCAGGGAGGAGGAGAAAAGGAGAACTGGGGCCAGGCCTGAGAGAAAGCCAAAAGGCCTGGAAGCATTGATCCCTAGGTGGACAGTGAGGGCCAATATGGCTGGGATGGAGAGTTTTATTTCTTTCCTTTCCTTTTCTTTCTTGTGGTAGTACTAGGGTTTGTTCTTAGGGTCCTGAGTTTGCTAGTGAATATTCTACCACTTGAACCACATACTCAGCTTTGCTTTAGTTACTTTTCACATAGGGTCATATGTTTTTTCCCTAGACCACCCTCAAATCACAATTTTCTTACCTATACCTCCCAAGTAGCTGGCATGACAAGATCACCACAGTCATTTTGTTTATTGTGATGAGTTTCACAATACACACCTGAACCAGCGAAGAACTGAGATTCCCCCTATCATCATCTCTCAAGTTGCTAGGAGTACAGGCTTGATCTACCACACCCAGCTCTAGGGTTTAAATTAGGAAAGGAGTGGGAGGGGTAGGTGTGATATGGCCAGAGTGAGAAGCAAAGCTGAGTAAACTGTGTATGCTGTGGTGTATACTGAGTATACTGGGTCAGGTATTGGTGTACAGGTATGAAAAAATCTGGTTTGCTATCATATGAGGTATGTTTATTAAATGTTGTTATATGTATATTTTTGAGACAGGCCCTACTATGTTGCCTAAGCTGGTCTCAAACTCCTGGGCTTAAGCAGTCCTATCTCAGCCTCCCAAGTAGCTCATTTTGCATATGTATATATAACTTTTTTCCTTTTTTAGTGATACTGAGGTTTAAACTTAGGGCCTTGAGCTTGCCAGGCAGGAGCTTTATTACTTGAGCCATACTTCTGCCCTTTTGACAATTTTTTATTGCTTTGTTTTCCAGAAAACTGGAAGTGGCACTATGGCTCAAAGTGATAGAGTACTAGCCTTGAGCTCAGGGACAGTGCCCAGGCACTGAATTCAAGCTCCATGACCAGCACCAACATAAAGTCTCATGGACCTTTCTGCCTAGGCTGATTTTTGAACCATTATCTTCAGATCTCAGCCTCCTGAGAAGCTAGGATTACAAGCATGAGCCACCAGCACCTGGCTGGCTTTGGTTTTTCAAGAAATGGGATATCTGTGAACTAACTCAGTTTTTACCATGTATGCTTCCATAGACTAGCATCGTTTTACGAAGTGGCAATTCCTGAATTGGAGTCCGCAGTCAAGAAGAGGAGGCTTGAAGACAGCAAGTAAGGCTGGAATGATAGGAGGATGTAGTGTGGAAACACAGGCCCTGCCTTTCCTCGCTGCGGCACCCCTTCTCTAAGACAAGGGGGTGGGACCACGGACTGTGTGTGTGGCTTTGGGTTCACCCTAGCAGCCTCATGGACCCTGCATGTTTTATTCCTAAAATTTGGGGGTGAGAGAGTTCTGCAGATTGAACCCTGGCCTTGTGTGTGCTGAGCACCTGTTCCACCATCAAGAGAAACCCCCACCATCTGCCCTTTCAACTTTTCTTTTTCCTAGTACAAAGTTTGAACTAAGAGTTTTGAGCTTGCTCAACTTGCTTGCTTGTGGCTAGTACTCTACCACTTGAGCCACACTTCCAGTTCAGTATTTTGGCTAATTGAAGATGACCTTTCTGCTTGGGCTGCCTTCAAATCTTTATCCTCTAGGTCTCAGCCTGCTAAGTAGCTAGAATCATAAATGTGAACCACTAGTACCCAGCAGATTTTGTTGTTGTTGTTGTTGTTGTTAATTAGTACTCTATAAAGAACCATGTGAGGATCTAAGGAAAACAATTTTAACAAGTACAGAATTCAGTGCTAAGTGTGCAAAATAGATTGGACAAAGTCCTGCTTGGTAATTAGATCTATTAACCCAGTGCCCAATCCCCCGCATTGTGGCATAATTGGATGGCCAGCCCCTGCATTTAAGCCCTCACCTCATTGGTTGCTTTAAGCGGTTAGTAACTAAACCCATGCTCCTGACCTACTGTTAAACTGAGAAGTCACCCTAGAGCCAGCTGGTCCCTGGCCCCTGCAGCCTTTTGCTACTGCTCCCAGAAGTGACCTATAAGGCCCTCTTAGCCATGGGGAGGTCCCTGCAGCTGAGGAGAGCTCCCTCCATGTCTGCTTATCTCCTAAATCTATTTCTCTTCTCTCTCCCCCATCAAAGGCTGCTGAGCGATCTGTGGCAGAGGCTCTCCCATTCCAAGAAGAAGCTACTGGAGGTGTTTCACATCATCCTGAACCACATCTGTCTTCTTCCCATCCTAGAAAGCAGGTGAGGGGAGCCCCTGGCAGTGCCTCCAAGCCCAGCAGGAGTGTGCTCACCATCCCACCTTGCCCCTACCCTCCCCGCCTCTGGGTTTGCTAAGCAGAGATGGCAAGCCCAGAAAAATGCCTCTTTCCTCCAAGTGGCCAGAGCCTTGCCAAGGGGCAGGGTGGGCAGGGAAGGGACCTGCAGGTTATCTCACATTGCATGGGTTCACCTTCCCTGGTGTCTTGTTCCAGCTGTGACAGTGTTCAGGGCTTCATTGAAGAGTTCCTTCAGATCTTCAGCTCCTTGCTGCAGGAAAAGAGGTGAGTGTACCTAGGCTGGGAGCAGCCGTGACCCCATCGGTGCTGGCCACAGCCTAAACGTCCTGGCACTTGTAGTTGAGTAGCATGTGCAGGAAGTAACCTGCAGCAGTGTCCTTGTGGCCCTAGCCCTGACCCTGCTGTCTGTTCTCCATCCTGCAGGTTCCTCCGGGACTATGATGCACTCTTCCCTGTGGCTGAGGATGTTAGCTTACTACAACAGGCCTCATCAGTCTTGTATCCTTGTACCATAGCCCATGGGGACAGGGCCTGACCAGATCAGACATGACCTGCTTGGACCATAAGGACTATGAAAGGTCTAGCCTGAGAATACACAGGTCAGCCTGCTGTCACTAGAAGCACACCAAGGCCTCAGCCCCCTTGTTTAGAGGAGACCACTGCTCTAGTACTAGAGCAGAGTGGTTACAGCCATGCTCTCTCTAGTGTCTCATGGGTGGCTGGGTCTGGGCCATTAGCGTGGACTTGGACCTGCCCCCATGGACCTCACTGCAGAAGGGGAGATGGACAAATAGAGTGTTACATGACTGGACTTAAGCCTGCACCTCATCTAGCCGAGCTAGGTGTCAGACTGATGCCCATGCCAAGAATAGAAGGAATGACAGATGTGCCAGCTGCAAGCTAATAGAGGACAAGGGTACTCCAGGGATTGGAGGACAAAGGACTGGTTCTTTTGAGGAGCAGATTGCAGGGTGTGGCCTGAGAAGGGTGGTGGTAAGGCAGGTGGCCCTGGGCCTGACAGACATGCACAGCCCTTGTGTGACTCTCACTGTGACATTGGACAGTGTCCTGCGAGCACTGGGGAACATGGAAAGCTGTGCGGTGGAAGTTGACATGTGTACACCTGTACCTAGAAAGACTGTGTGGCACTGGCCTGGGACCCCCAGGGGTCCAGGGGCTGGAGAGGAGGCTGCTGTCAGCCTCCAGGAATGGACAGTGGCGATTGGGAACAGAAGGAAAGGGAGAACATTGGTGGGAGTGCCCAGGGTAGTGGAGCAGGAGGGGAGACAGAGAGGAGCAGTCTCTAGGCCATTTGGTTGCTGAGTGAAGCTGTTCCACCTTGCCTCAGGGACCCTGTGAGCCAATGGCCTTTGCACCCCATCTGCTAATTGGATAGGAAGTCTAGTGACAGTGACCCTGCCAACTCTCCTGGCTATCAGTACAAAGGAACTGCTGCTAGCTTGTCCAAAGATCATGTCTTTGTCTAGAACTTCTTTTGACTAAGTGACAGTAGCTGGGTTTCAAGGTCTGCTGTTCCACACAATCCTGGGGTCATGACACCCACTGGGTCAACCCAGAAGACCCTTGAGGAGCCAGATATTCTGATGCTGGGTTTGGACTTAGAAATCACTCTGGGGGGAGAGTGATTGCAGAAGACTGAGCCATGAGAAAGAGAGGCCTTAACACAGCCTCTCAGGGATGAGACACGGACTGCCTACATCCTCCAGGCCGTGGAGAGTGCATGGGAAGGGGTGAACAGACAGAAAGCCATGGATGCTAAAGACACGTCGGCGGCGGAGGATCCTAATAGAGTGACAGCAGGAATGTCCTCACATCCAGAGAACTTGGAAGAAGTGGAGGTATGGTATTGGGCTTCCCCAGCCCCTCTCTGCCTCTCTGAGAGGCAAGGTAGTAACAAAGTCCTTCCTTGTTCCTGCTCTCAGGAAAGAAGGTCCTCTGGACCACTGGTCAGCCAAGTAAGTGCTAGACTAGGGATAAGTTGCTTAAGCCATTGAAGCCTCAGTGTCCCCTCTGTTAAATAGGGATGAAGCTTTCTCCCTATGAAATCTTCCCATAGCCAGAGGAAAGTGGGGTTCCTTCAGCTGCAGCTAGGAGTGACCTGGTCCTACCTCTGGGCCTCTGTAAAGCAGAGCTCCACTGCGCAGGTCTGGGAACCTTGGATCTTTTCCACAGCTGGCCAAGTCTCCAGATGCACTGATTGGTCTCTGAGCTCAGGACTTGTCCCCATGGTTGAGAGGTGGTAGGATGCAAAGATGGCAAGCACCGGGTTCAGCTCAGGTAGAGAGGAAGAGGGTCACCACTTGTGACCTGGAGCACATCACTCTCATGGAGCCTTGGCTCCTCATCTGTAAGCTGGGATTGCTGGTGCACACTTCTGTGAGGTGACTGGTATTCCTGGGGCTGCTGTACATGACCCTCTGGGCTTCGATGACCTGCAATGTCCTGTTCTTCCTGCTAGACCTTCCTCAAAAAGACTCTCTCTCCACTCAACCACTCCCCACCCTCTTCCCCATTTCACTTCTTGTCTGAATATGGAGGGGCTGCTGTTGTTAGGTGCTGGAAATCAATCCTAGGGCCGTATGTATGTTAGGCAAGTACACTACCTATAAGCCATATCCCCGACCCTTTAATATTATTATTTGGAATTGTCAGTTTCTTTTAAATGCCTAACAAAATTAAGCTTAGGCAGTATATCAAATGAATCACCTTATTAAAATAAAAAAAAAAAAGAGGACAGGTGCCAGTGGCTCACACCTGTAATCCTAGCTATTCAGGAAGCAGAGATCTGGGGATTGCAGTTCAAAGACAGTCCAGGCAGGAAAGTCCATGAGACTCTTATCTCCAATTCACCCACCAGAAAACTGGAAGTGGAGCTGTGGCTCAAAGTGGTAGAGTACTTTCCTTAATTGAAAAAGCTCAGGGACAGCACCCAGGTACTGAGTTCAAACCCCACAACCAACAAAAATAAAAATAAAAATGTATAAAGAATTAAAGGGAATACCTCCACATCAGGCCCTGCCTAGTGTTTGCTGTTTCACTCTGACATCATCATTTTAATAATGGTGGGAAAGGACCATGAGTGGTAAAATGAAGCCATTTATGGGGGCCCTGGTAGGCACTACTAGGTCCTAGCACAGTGTTATGTAGTCCTTGCCTCTTTCAGTCATTTGAAATGACCTCATAAAGTGGATGCCCATTTAAAAGTATATGCCATTTTAAAAGGAGGTAACAGGTTCAGAGAGGGAAAGCTCCTTGCACAGTCACACAGCCAGAAGTAACTCAGCCAGTAAGTCATAGAACCCTTTTTTTCACAGAGGAGGAAATAGGGGCTACTAGAGACTTGAATCACTTGGTTTGAAGTCCCACAGCCAGGAGGGGCAGGGCCGGGACTCAAAGCAGGTGATCACCTGCCTGGCTTAGCCTTCCCCTCCTTTTCTCCTGCTCCCAATGCAGTGCATGGGAGCCGCTGCTGCCCCTGGCCCTGCAGTGTGTGGCGTGGAGCTGGACTCACTCATCTCCCAAGTGAAGGACCTGCTACCAGACCTGGGGGAGGGCTTTATTCTGGCCTGCCTGGAGCACTATTGTTACAACTCGGAGCAGGTGATCAACAACATCCTGGAGGATCGCCTGGCCCCTGCCCTCAGCCAGCTGGACCGCAGCCTAGATAGGTAGGAGGAGGCCCCAACCCAGGCTGCCTGTGGGGAGGGGGCCCTTTCTCTGCCTCCCAAGCTTTTTCCTTCACAACTTAAGATGCTTCCTTCCTCCTCACCACAGCTGTATTTATAACCGTTAAACTAGCCCCTGTCCCCCAGGGAAACAGAACCTGGAGCCCCTGGAGGTTCCCGGTGCACATCTGGGCACCCCTGCTCTACCTTGTGGGAAGATCAGCTAGAGACATATGTGACGAAGGGCTGCTGAGCCACCATAGCCAAGCCTCTCGCTTCCTTTGCACTGGCCCTTCTCAGTTTTTCCCCTGCTGCCCTGAATGCCTCACAGGCCACCAGGAATCAGGACAGCAGTGGCATTTCTTCATGAACAAATGATGCTGGCTGAATGAATGAGTGGAGTTAACTATACCTCTCAGCCTCTTTGTGCCCGTTGGACCAATGAGAGCCCTGAGGCTCAAGGAGGGTGTCAGGGTTGGGGGTAGAAGGCAGGATACAATAGAAGACAGAGCATGTGCTAAGCAAAAAGTTGAGTGACCTGACTCCCTGTGTCTCAGGGACATTGTGAGTGTGGAATGTGGCATTCTGGGAGTAAGGGGGTGGCTCCCAACTCCATCCAGCCAGCCAGGTGGTACAGGCCTTATCTTAACATCTGTCCGAGGTATAGCTTCTGAAGGGGAATAAAGAATCTGACAGGTAGGATGTGGTGGGGGTAGGGTGAAGTTAAGGATACCAAAGGCAGGGCCTTGTACATTGACGTATGTGCCATGCCCCTAGACAGGTGAAGCCAGACCCTACACCTTTGCTGGCATCTCGTCACAATGTCTTCCAGAACGATGAGTTTGATGTGTTCAGCAGAGATTCAGTGGACCTGAACCGGATTCATAAAGGCAGAAGGTGAGTACAGCCAGCTCTGGGAAACACACCCCAACTCTAGAAATGCAGAGAACTCCCCAGGGTCCTTCACAGCACTGGCCACAGGGCTTCAGCTCAGGGCCTCTCTTTGAAGCCTCGATCTGTGTGGCTGGGGGCCAGGAGGAGGTGTTCTGATCGGGCTCCAAACTCAGCTCTGTGGGGAGATTGGTAGCCAGAAGGCCCAGTCTGTCCACTCTTCCTTCCTCTATGGCTTTTGTTTGGTCATTTTTTGTTTTGTTTTGTGGTTGGTCATGGGGCTTGAACTCAGGGCTTGGGTGCTGTCCCTCAGCTCTTCAGCTCAAGGCTAACACTCTACTACTTTGAGCCACAGCCCCACTTCCAGTTTTCTGGTGGTTCATTTGAGATAAGAGTCTCACTACCTGGGCTGACTTTGAACTGCGATCCTCAGATCTCAGCCTCCTAAAGAGTAGGATCACAGATGTGAGCCACCAGCACCTGGCCCTATATGGCTTTTGCTGTGCTGACCTTCAGCTCTGTGAGTGTAGAGCTGGGCCGTGCTTCCCAGAAGTCACTCTGACTTTGCTGTCCCCAAAGCAGGACATTACTTGCAGTGAGCTTTGCCAATGGTGGACATATTTTATTTTTAAGACCTTTCTCTGTATTTTCAGTTTGTATCTTTCCTATTTTTTCAGCATGGCAAAGCCCATTCATGACGTATTCATTCATTTAATAAATATTTGCCCAGTACTTACAGCCCTGGATTAATGTAGTCCTGGAGCTGCAGTGGGTAATGAAACAGACACAGCCGTGTCCACGTGGTATTTGCATAAATAAGCTCAGCAAACAAGCAACATCACTTTGCAGATGTAACAAGTGGAATGAAGTAGAGGTGTGCAGACTCCTGTGCCTTTAGTAGAGGTTTCATCTTGGGAAAGCCACCTGAGAAAGTGGCATGGAACTGAGAGCTGAAGGAGTCCAGTGGGTTGAATCTGCAGAGAATAGGAGGAGAGGCTTCTCAGATAGTGACCCAAGGCCATTGTGAGCCTGGCAACGGTTCTGTGAGCCAACACACTTTGTATTGGATTTTTTGCTTGTTTGTTTTTGTGTGTGTGTGTGTGTGTGTGTGTGTGTGTGTGTGTGTGTGTGTGAGTACTGGGGCTTGAACTCAGGACCTCATGCTCTCATTTGGTTTTCCCTCTCAAGGCTAGCACTCTACCACATGAGCCATACTTCTACTTCCGTCTTTTTGCTGGTTAATTGGAGATAAGAATCTCATGGACTTTTTTTTTTTTTTTTTTTTGCCCTAGGCTGGCTTTGACCTGCAGTCCTCAAATTTCAGCCTTCTGAGTAGCTAGGATTACAGGCATGAGACATTTTATTTTTTGAAAAGATTACCAAGCTCTGGAGTGGTTACCAAGAGGAGGGACCAAGAGTCAGCACTGATGAAAAGAGTGTGATGCCAGGTCAAGAAAGGCAAAAGATGTGAGCCCCACAAAATTCAGAAATGGTGCTGGGAATGGCACCAGAAAGCTAGGAACCCTGGCACAAGTGCTTCCTGCCCTATGCCCATCATAATGAGGAGGCCCAAAGAGCGAAAAGACATCTGATCTCCTGGCCTTGTTCTGGCAGGAGCCCATGGGTGGAAGGGCAAGCTGCCCCTTTATGTAGGCCCCTGGGGATGTTCCCTGCTGGAAGCTTGCTGGCTGAGGGCTCGAGGAGGCAGCCCTAAGGCCACCTGGCCCCTGGAAATGAAGCACTTGCAAACTGCTTAGTCACACACATTGCAACATCCCCAGGTCCTAGCAGAGCTGTTAATCCCACATCAGTGGCCCCTGTGCCAGGCCTGCATAGCCCTCTGCAGCCCCTGCAGTGAGAAAGGGCACAGATGGGGTCCCCAAAGCTTTGATCCCACTCCAATCTAGGGAGTCTGGTAGGTCCTCCATACCCAGAGTCTCGTCACCTCTGGAGATGGCCTTTCCCCTTGATCTGTGAGTTTACCCGGTTTCTATTATATTATAAGGACCACCCCATCTCCTCCCATGGTTATAGGTCTCCCATGAGCCCTTGCCAAGGTGCTGATCCTAACTTCAGGGTTGTTGGAAAGGCCTGACATTGACAGTCAGGTGTCACTCACCAGCTGTCCCAAAGGCTGTGCCCTGATCCTAGAGTGTTCTGGCTGCAAGGCTGAAATTGGATTATCACTGTTTACTGAACCCCCTCTGCTGGGTGACCTGAAAGCTGGGATTGCAAAGAGGCAGAGCCTCCATTGATATAGTCATTATTTATTCACTCAGCAAATATTTATTGAGCGATTTACAAGCACCAGATCCTGTGCTAGACTCCAGGGAACAAGGTGAGCCAGGCACCTGGGCCTTGCCCTCAAAGGGCAGAGACCGTGGGAAAGACAGACCATTAAACAGCCAGGGGCAGAATGAGCAGCTGCTGGGGCAGGTGCACCAGGAGGTCAGCAGGGCCACCTATCCCTGTTGAGGCAAGTGGAAGGGGTTGGGGCCCTGCCCTTGCGCAGCACATGGATGTTCACATACTACAAGGTGGGGCACACTTAGATGTTGTTGGAGTCAACTCTGGGACGTGAGAGCTGGGAGAAGGAACTGAGACGTAGCAAGAATCCGGGGCTTGTCTGTGCTCCTACAGCTCAGGAAGCTTGCTCAGGAGCAGACCTGAATCAGAAGACCTGCGTCTGCTGATAGAGGCTACACGACAATGACAAAGGCTGCTTTGCACCTCCTCAGCTGGAAAAGGGAGGGGTGTGTTGTCTGTGCAGGCCTCTAGGGCCCAATTTGGGGAAGATGTTGAGAATCTTGAGGTAGAAGAGAAGAAGAAGGAAAAGTGACCAGGTATCTTTGCCTTCCTGGTTCAATAGAAGTCATGGGACAAAAACTGCACCTCCCGAGACAGGCTGTCCAGGTTCTGGGTGCCCCTGTCCCTATGTGTGTCCTCTCCCAGGGCCTGGATCAAGTGGGCAGAAGTAGACAGGCTTCTCTGTCTGGCTCTTCCATGGAGCCACATAGGCAGAGGTCACCTAGCTGCCCAGAGCCAGGAGCCACACACAGGGTGGGACTTTGACATCTTATCTTCATCCTTGCTGTCTGGCCCAGCCCTCCCCTCCCCCCCGCACCTGGCTGCCCTCAAGAAACATGGTGGAGTGCATGGTTGTGTCCCTCCCAGGACCACCATCCACCCGCACAAGCCTGGACCCCTTTTACTTCCTGCCCCTCTCCCAGCTCAGTGGAGAAAGCCAGGAACAGGGCCATGTGACAGCCACAGGCCCCTCTGGTGACTGTGGAAGATTCTTGAGGACCAGGTTGCTCTGTGGTTCAAAGCCATGTACTGTCCTTTCTGCCTACTCGGGGGCCCTGGAACTCCTCAGTCTTGTCTTCTCTTGGAGAATCTCTGGAAAATTTTATAGGGAAAATTTCTCTGTACCAAAGACCCCTCTGGGGCTGGGGATATAGCCTAGTGGCAAGAGTGCCTGCCTCGGATACACGAGGCCCTAGGTTCGATTCCCCAGCACCACATATACAGAAAACGGCCAGAAGCGGCGCTGTGGCTCAAGTGGCAGAGTGCTAGCCTTGAGTGGGAAGAAGCCAGGGACAGTGCTCAGGCCCTGAGTCCAAGGCCCAGGACTGGCCAAAAAAAAAAAAAAAAAAAAAAAGACCCCTCTGGAGCCTCATTGTCCCTTCCTCCAGATTCCCTGCTGGGCCTCTGAGCCAGTATACTGGCCTCTTGCTCTGTCCAGGACTGGCATGCGTCCACTTGCTTCCACTACACTGTGAGCTCATGAAGGCAGAGCCTCATCTACCTCCTCCTGAACCTCTCCCCACCTCAGCCTTACAACCTGGCCTGGCACGCACACAGTAGGCCCTTTATAAAGGTCACATCACTAGCACACAGTGGGAGCTGCTGTCCTGCCCTGTCCTGCTCTCCCAGGAAGACAGCGGACAATACAGATGCCTGGCCCTCCTCGCACCAAAAGTCTTTGTGTCTATTTTTTTTTCTCCCTCTCTACCTTTGATACATTCCAGAGACCCAATTTCACAGCTAAGCTGGATTTTCTTGTCTGGCATCTCATATTGATTTTCCCCTGCAGGGCTAGAAACTACATTCCACAGCTCTGGATCTGTGGGTGACAAGCCAAGCTTTTCTACAGGTTAGCAAAGCCACAATCAAGAGACCCAAGGCCTGCTACACTGTGCTACACAACACAGTAGAACCCACGCCTGCCCCTTCCCACAGCCCTACAGTCTGTTTCCTCACCTGTGACCTGAGATCTACCAGACATTTTTCCCAATGAACTCCTTTTTGTTTGTTTGTTTTTGTTTTAGCCAGCCTGGGGCTTGAACTCAGACCTGCGCACTCCCTGAGCTTTTCTTTTGCTCACAGCTAGCCCTCTACCACTAAAGCCACAGTACCACTTCGGGCTTTTTTTCTGTTTTTTTTCTGGTACTGAGGATTCAAACCCAGGGCTTCATGCATGCCAGGCAAGCACTCTACCACTGAGCCACATTCCCAGCTTCTGTTGTTTTTTTTTTTAATGGGAGTCCTAGGGCTTGAATTTAGGGCCTGAGTGCTATCCCTGACTTTTTTTTTTTCCTCAAGGCTAGTATTTTTCACTTGAGCCACAGCTTCACTTGTGAAGAATCTCATGGGCTTTTCTGCCCAGGCTGGCTTTGAATTATGATCCTCAGATCTCAGCCTCCTCAGTAGCTAGAGTGACAGGCATGAGCCGCTGGCGCCCGGCCTCAGCAGGTCTTGTGTCACCTGCCAGCACGGGCCAGCCCAAGAGGTGGATGTGAGCTCTGCATGCCTTGGGGCCTCTGCACCATAGAAGCTTTTGCAGCTTGATATTTTTCCTTCCTCTGTCTCTGCCATTTCTAGGAAGGAGGAGAACACGCGGAGCCTGGTGAACAACAAGCGGGAGGTGGTGGCCCAGCGGCAGCGCTATGAGCAATACAGTGTGGTGGTGGAGGAGGTAGGCAACCCTGAGCCCCTGCTGGGCCTCTGCTGGGCCTCTGCTCCGCCCTGGTCCTCTCCATCCCACACTTGTCCTGTTGCAGGTCCCACTGCAGCCAGGTGACTACCATGGTGACGGCTATGAGGACGAGTATGATGACACGTATGATGGCAACCAGATCGGTGCCAATGATGCAGACTCAGATGACGAGCTCATCAGCCGCAGGTGAGCCAGACAGGGGATTGGGGGTGGGGGGGCAGCTCTCAGGCCCCAGGGCCCTGGATCCTTCTGTGGCCAGATGAAGAGGCCAAAGTGCAGTCACACGAGCTGGTCAGGGCAGAGCCAGGGCCAGCTCCCTAGTTCCTAGTCCCACCTATCCACCCCTGAGGTAGCGTTTATTGGGTCTTGGAAGTCGTTTTGCATTTTTTTCCTTAAGTACAGAACACTTTTCCCTGTGCAACTTTTCAGAGATTGCCTACTACAGATCAAAGCAAAGCTATCCTAATGAAAGGCAGTACTGGAGATCCCCAGGGCCCTGCTCAGCAATCCCTACCCCCACTGCATCAGATCCCGGAGCCTCAGAGGATCCCAGAGGCTGCAAAGCTGCAAAGTTCTTGGGGTGCCCCAGGCTCCCAGCCTGCCCTCCTCCTCAGTGTGTGTCCCGGGGCTCCTATGCAAGTGTATAACCTTCCTTTGATCTCTCCAACTTTCAGACCCTTCACCATCCCTCAGATACTGAGAACCAAAGCGCCTGGAGAGGGGCAGGAGAAGGAGGAGGATGGGGAAGAGGATGAAGCTGAAGAGGATACTCCCAAGGTACCTTCTTAGCAGGTGGCAGGCAGGGTGGGGTGGCAAACAACCAGAAGGGTACAATGCTAAAGGTGAATTGGGAGTCAGGTGCCCTCCACCTCTGCCTCTGGCCCCAGGGCGGCCCAGCATCACTTGGGGGTGGGGGGGGGGGGAGCTGTAAACCAGCTCTTTTCTTGGACAGCTGCTGGTTTTAAGACTCGCCTTCATTGCCCAGCAGGGACCTAGGGAATGGATTAGAGACTAGGCCTTTGAGCTGCCAGGCTTGTTAGGCCCAGAAACGAGCAGATTCAGAGAAAAGGGCAGCTGTTGGCCTCTGTGCACAGCCCTGGCAGTCATCTGGATCAGTGGGTCTAAAGATTTTGTTTTTCAGTAGCTGAGCTTTGTTTCTTCAGCTGAAGTCATAACTAGAATGACCACATGTAAAACAGATGACTCAAGTGGTAGTGCACCCATCCAGTAAAGCAGGGGACAGCCATACTGCTCATGTTGAATAGAGTGGCAACCAGTGATCCTGCCCTCCCAGGAGAAAAAGCCTGTGGTTCTGAGCCACGTCACCAACAGCATCAAGGAGAGAGGCCTGGTACAAATTGACCTGATGATGAGACACACCTGAGGCCAAGAGCCTCCTCAACAATGACAGTGTCCTTGGATGTCCTCTCTTCTCAGCCCTGGGGTCCAGATTGATTTTTTTGTGACCTCTACCAGTCTTCATACATTACTGATTTTTTTTTCTTCCAGTTGTGGGGCTTGTTTTGTTTTTGTTGCCAGTTCTGAGGCGTGGACTCAGGGCCTGGGCACTGTCTCTGGCTTCTTTTTCCTCAAGGCTAGCACTCTACCTCTTGAGCCACAGTGCCACTTCTGGCTTTTTTCTATATATGTGGTGCTGAGGAATCGAACCCAGGGCTTCATGTATATGAGGCAAGCACTCTACCACTAAGCCATACTCCCAGCCCTAGTTCTGTTTTCTTAAAACCCATTGGCCATCAAAGCCTGTGCATGTACTTAGGTCAGTTGTCCCCAGCACAAATCCACCTCACACACATGGCAGAGAAAGCTGTCCCCAAGACTGGGCACCCTCAGCCCTACTGGTGGCCCCTGCAGCGAGGCTCGTCCACCTGCTTCCAGGGGTCCACTAGGCTTTCACAGCCCCAAGTATCCACTCCCAGCCATCTTGGCTGACTTCCCTTGCTCCCACTTACTGTCCTGCTCCTGCTGTGGCCCCATCCATCCCACCAGCCTTCCCAGGAAGCCCCAGTCCCTTCCCTCCTTATGGAAGCCTGCTACGCTGTCCCCTTCCCCACATGCCTGGTACAGAAAATCCCACCCCCCTCTCCCTCCACAGTTTGACCACTTCGTGCAGGACCCTGCAGTGCTGAGGGAAAAGGCAGAAGCCAGGCGCATGGCCTTCCTTGCCAGGAAGGGGTGAGCATCCAAGGGGCTGATTCTGGTGGGCGGGGTGGGGCCATGGGGTGGGTGGGGGTGGGAATCCATCTGGGGAAGGCCCACATGGCTTCCTGTGTATTCATTTAGCTCTCACAACCTTAGCTGCTATGATCATTATCCTTATTTTATAGATAAGGAAACTCAGACCCAGAGATAGGAAGTAATCTGTCAAAGATCACACAGCTAGTAAGTGGTAGATCAAAGATTGAACCCAAGCCAGGCTCACTGCAATGTACCTAAAGTCCCACCCACTTGGGAGGCTGAAGCAAAAGGATTGTTTGAGGTAAGGAGTTCAAGACCAGCCTTGACAACATAGTAAGACCCCATCTTTAAAAAAAAAAAAAAAAGACAGTGGTTCACAGCTGTAATTTCAGACTCAGACTAAGTCAGGACAATCATGAGTTTAAAGCCAAACTGGGCTATATGGTAAGTTCGAGCCCAGTCTTGACTACATTGTGAGACTCTGTCTCAAAAAAAAAGAAAACAGAAATAAAGTCAGATGTGGTGGTGCATGCATGTAATTCCAGTTACTTAGGAGATGTAGTCAGGGGAATCACAAAGTATCTATCTGAGAAACAAGCTGAGCTGGGTACCAGTGGGCTCACACTTGCAATCTTAGCTACTCAGGAGGCTGAGATCTGAGGATCATGGTTCAAAGCCAGCCAGGGCATAAAAGTACATGAGACTCTTAATTCCAATTAACCCCAAAGAGCCAGAAACAGCTCAAGTGTTAAAACACTAGCTTTGAGCAAAAAAGCTCAGGGACAGCATCCAGGCCTTGGTGTTCAAGCCCCAAGACTGGCATTAAAAAAGAAAAAAAAATACCGAAGCAAAAGGACTGAGGGCAATGATAGAATGTCTGCCTGGCAAACAAACATGAGGCTGAATTTACCCCCCCATACTGAAGGGGGCGGAAAATAAAGTTGAGTCCATATGGTTCAGCTTTGGGTTCCACATTCATAAGCATTACTTGATGAACACCGCAGGTCTGTTGCCTAGTGTCGCCCAGCATGGGAGCCCAGCGTGTCCGGGGCCAGCTGGTACCGGCAGAGGGTAAACAAACTATGGCAGAGCCCAGGCAATCAGATGCATCCTTTATGGCTGAGAGAGGCATGGAGGGGCACCGGGATGCTTGAGCTAGACCCCTGGAGAGGAGATGGAATGCAGGAGCATCTGCCACGGGGACAAGATGGCCAGAAAGCACAGGCATAGTCAGAAAGCCTTGGGCAGGTAGCCTGAGACACACCTCTTCCAGGGAGGAAGCTGTCCAGCAGAGCCCGTGGGCTACCTCTGCATAGGGCATTTGCACCTTCTTCTGAAGGCAGAAGGTCATTGAGCCAGGAAGCAAAGCCACTAGGAATCTGGCATTCTGGGCAAATCCAGATCCCCGTGGTTGAGCTGGATAATGATCCTGAGTCACATACACGCGTGCATCCGGGCACTGGAGGCCACCAAACTTGGCCCTAGGAATGGCAGCAGGTGGCCCACCTCGGCACCTCCTCCCCCGTTCTGCCTTCCAGCTGTCCCCCCGCAGTGGAAGGATGGATCCATTTGAGGCTCAAACACAGGAGGCCTGGGGCTGACCCAGCCAGGTTAGCCACGGAGGTTACATGGTGACCATCATAAGCTCTTCTGACTAGCAGCTTCTCCTGGGGCGGGTGTTGCTCCCTCAGGTACCGGCATGACAGCTCAACGGCAGTGGCTGGTGGTCCCCGAGGCCACGGACAGAGCCGGGAGACTACCCAGGAACGTAGGAAGAAGGAAGCCAACAAGGCAACCAGAGCCAACCACAACCGGAGAACCATGGCTGACCGCAAGAGAAACAAGGGCATGATCCCTTCCTGAGGCGCCTTTTACGGGTTCAACTCCACCCTCAACCTCAGCTGTGCAGCCCCTAGAAGGACACCTCACCGTCCACCAGCCAGCCATGAGCGCCTTCTTTCAGACACACAGTGCCTTATCCATCGGGGGGACCCAGGCTTCCCAGCTGTGCTGGCAGGAGACGGACAGGGACAAAGCAGCCAGGTGTCCATGCCAGAACAGCACCTCGCCACTCCCCTTCTTCCCTGGACGGCACAAACCTGGCACAAAGGAACTGCGAATAAAGTCGCTGACCCTTTCCAGCAATGACCCATGGTTCCTGTGACCCTCTGTGTGTATTCTTCAGGGACGGTGCCAGCTCGAGGACAGAGGGCCCCGCGGTCCCCATGCTCGTGCCAGCTTTCTGTCTGCAGCGCCTCCTCATGTCACTCTGCCTTGCTGCAGGACCCTGCTGGTGAAAGGAGGTGGCCGTGTGAGCACTGCAGGCCTTTGTCAGCTCCTCCCGTCCCCGTGGCCTCTGTCCAGGGGCTTGCTACTCCTTTCCCCCCTGTCTTAGAGATGAGGGAGGCACAGAGGGCTGAAGGTGCTGCCAGGCCACAGCCAGGAAAGGGCAGAGCCGGGCTTGGCCTCTCCATCTAACCCCTGACTCACAAGTTCTAGACCCCTATCACCTCACACAGCTGGCCCAAAGACACTTGGCGAGTGGCAGAGCTGGGACCAGAACTCAGTGCCTCACAGTCTTACATGGTCATGGTTGACTGACTCCCCCAAATGGAGATGGGGAAGGCCTCACACAGCGAGGATGTCACTGCCACGCCCTGTGTGAGTGGACAGGACACATGCTGGTCCTAAAGCCCCCTGCAGCCCTGGCCAGCAGCTCCAGAGCGGGACCACAGCCGGGGCCTCTGCCAGGTGGGCTCGGCCTGGGCCCAGCGGGCCCTGCACAGTCACCCTGGATGTGAGCGCATGAGGCAGATGCACTTGATGAATTGGTTCTGTTAGGCCAACCGCACAAGTGAAAATCAATAGCCATCCCTCTGCAGCTCACAGTGGTCAGTGTGTTGGAGATGCAGAGCAGGTAGTAGTGGTGGGGGGTGGTCCTCCCTGTGAGCTGCCAAGTGAGCAGAGGCCAGGCGTGATAGCCTGGTGGAGGCACTTACCACTGACCCAGCTGAGTGGCACAGACCATTCTGCCCCCGCTCCTCGCAAAGCTTCTCAAACCCAGGCATCCATTGCCTGCCCTACTTGTAGCCCCTCATGCAGCACCCTCACAAGTTCACTTGCCAATCTACCTGGATAGCACCGGGGGTCCTAGGAGCCTCCTAGGAAATAGTGCAGTGCTCCCCAGAGCGCCCTTTCCTGGCCTCAATCTTCCTGTCTGCAGAGCAGATGAGATCTGCAGAGACCCCATTTGAGGTTGAGAAGTTCATGTGTTCCAAGTGTGCCCTTAGCCACACACACACACGCTGCTCCCAGGCAGGGATTCACTAAGTGCCTTCCCTGGGCTCTGGCAGAGATCACCAGTGTCATTGCCAATGTCTCTGGGAAAGACCATGCACCTCAGAGGATTTGGCTCACATCCTTATTCCTAGTCCATGAGAGACAGTGATGGGGGTTCCGAGTTGGGACAGTGCTTCTGTACCCTTGTGAGTGGGTGGCACAGAGTCGATCTTTTTTAACATAAAAAAGGGACCCAGAAGCCCAGCACAAGTTAGTGGCAAAGTGTGGGTGTGTCCTTTCCAAGTGGCCTCCTTCCTAAAAGAGCTGAGGGGGAGCCTGTGTGTCACTGCCACACCAGGAGCAGGGGAGCAGCACTACAGCACCCACAGCAAGCAGGCTGTATGCAGCCTTCTAAAATGACATCAAGAAAGACATGGTAGCAACATGGGAAATAAATCATCAAGAATTTGTGTGAGATTGTTTTTGTTTGTTTTGGTTTTGTTCCAGTCTTGAACTCAGGGCTTGGGAGCTGTCTCTGAGCTGGTTTTGCTCAAGGCTAGCACACTACCACTTGCACCACAGCTCCACTTCCAGCTCTTTTTTTTTTTTTTTGCCAGTCCTGGGCCTTGGACCCAGGGCCTGAGCACTGTCTGTCCCTGGCTTCTTTTTGCTCAAGGCCAGCACTCTACCACTTGAGCCACAGCGCCACTTCTGGCCATTTTCTGTATATGTGGTGCTGGGGAATCGAACCCAGGGCTTCATGTATAAGAGGCAAGCACTCTTGCCACTAGGCCATATCCCCAGCCCCCACTTCCAGCTCTTTTGAGGTAGTTAATTGGAAATAAGAATCTCACAGGTTTTCCTACCTGGGCTGGCTTGGAAGCATAATCCTCAGAGCTTAGCCTCCTGAGTAGCCAGGATTACAGGCATGAGCCAATGGCACCAACTAAGAATCTAATTTAAAGAATGAATTTGGGGGCTGGGAAATGGCCTAGTGGCAAGAGTGCTTGCCTCATATACATGAAGCCCTGGGTTCGATTCCTCAGCACCACATATATATATATAGAAAATGGCCAGAGGTGGCGCTGTGGCTCAAGAGGTACAGTGCTAGTCTTGGGCAAAAGAAGCTCAGGGACAGTGCCCAGGCCCTGAGTTCAAGCCCCAGTCCTGGCAAAAATAAATAAAAGTTATCTTCTGAGAGCTGAGCACTGGTGACTCTTGTAACCCCAGCTACTCAGGAGGCTGAGATCTGAAGACTGAAGTTCAAGGGACAGCCCAGGGGAAAATGTCCATGAGACTCTTACCTCCAAGTAATCACCAAAAAAGCCAGAGAGGAGGTGTGACTCAAGTGGTAGAGCACCAAACGTGATCAAAGCCAAGCTAGTTCAGTGCTAGTGGCTATAATCCTAGCTACTCAGAAGGCCTGAGATCTGAGAATCACAGTTTAAAGTCAGCTCAGTCAGGAAAGTCTGTGAGACTTATCTCCAATGAGCCATCAGAAAACCAAAAGTGGCGCTGTGGCTCAAAGTGGTAAAGCACTAGCTTTGAGCAAAAGAGCTCAGAGACAGCACTCAGGACCCGAGTTCAAGCCCCATAACTGACAAAAAAAAAAAAAAAAAAGCTGAGTAAAAGCATGAATTCAAGCCCTAGTACTAGCACTAATTACTAATTAACCAAAGGTTACCATTTATAGCCATATATATATATATATATATATATATATATATATATATGCAGAATGCAATGAAGGAGGGGTTAAAACTGGCCTAAAATTCCAACTTCATGTCATACAGAAAAGTCTTCCAATAATTGTTCACCATCAAGACAGTTTTACATGGACCAACAGATTCAGAGAAACATTGAGTCCAGGCTTTTCAATCTGTCTAATCTACACCTCAACCTGCTGTTTTCAGACACCCTGTCCTCCCTCAGAGACAATGCCCTGCGACCAGGAGCTTTGTCCTACTTAAGAATTTTCTGGGGCTGGGAATATGGCCTAGTGGCAAGAGTGCTTGCCTCACATACATGAAGCCCTGGGTTTGATTCCCCAGTACCACATATATAGAAAACAGCCAGAAGTGGCGCTGTGGCTCAAGTGGTAGAGTGCTAGCTTTGAGCAAAAAGAAGCCAGGGACAGTGCTCAGGCCCTGAGTCCAAGGCCCAGGACTGGCAAAAAAAAAAAAAAAAAAAAAAAAAAGAATTCTCTGGCCAGACACCAGTAACTCACACTTGTAGCTACTCAGGAGGCTGAGATCCAAGGATCGTGGTTTGAAGTCAGACTCAATAAACAACCAAAAAGCCTGAAGTAGATCTATAGCTCAAGTGGTAGAGTGCTAGCCTTGAGCACCAAAGTTCAGGGACAGCACCCAGGCCCTGAGTTCAAGCCCCAGGACTGGCACACACAAAAAAATTCTCTGGGCCTCTGGGGTTCTCCCAGCCACCAAGGCTTCCTTCAGCCTGCCTGTGTCTAAATGACAATGATGGCTACTAAATTCTAGTTTTCCAAATAAGCTCTAATGACATAGCCTGCTGTCCCAGCCCTGCTTGTCCCAGCTGCAGGCAGCCGCCGCCCCCAGCACTATGAAATGTCCCTTATGTGTTCTGCCCCAAGGTGGTAATTACGGCTTTCTCCTGCAAATGGTTTGCACAGAAGAGCCAGACAGAAAACAAGCCCCCAGCAAGTAGAACACCAGTTATTCCCATAAATTTAGGAGTGTTCTTTTCAATATTAACATGCAGGCTTCTCCTGCTCTTTCTTCTCTCTCATGTTGCAATCTACTTGCTTAGCATTCCTACACAGATTCCCAGGCCTCCAAATACGTGTGTGTGTGTGTGTGTGTGTGTGTGTGTGTGTGTGTGTGTAATAGTGGATAGTGTTGGAGCTTGAACTCAGCCTGGGTGCTATTCCTGAGTTTTGCTCAAGACTAGCTCTCTACCACCTGAGCCACAGCTCTACACTGGGCTTTTTGAAGGATAATTGGAAATACGAGTTTCACAAACTTACCTGCCCAGGCTGACTTCAAACCTTGATCCTCGGGTCTCAGCCTCCTGAGTAGCTCGGATTACAGGTGTGAGCTATCAGCATCTAGCATGCTCCTTTTTATTGCTAATTTTTTCAGGAGGCTGGAGATATGGTCCTAAGTTTCCAGCAGTCGCCTAACCTCTCTGAGCCTCTGCTGCTGCTTGTGAGAACTCATTCTTTGTCTGTCTGTCTGTTTGCCTCACAAACATAATAATTGTGAGAGTCAGACAAGGTCATGATGAAACGATGAGATACTCTCAAAGCAGTAAGTCCTGTTCAAATGAAAGAGATAAAACCTAGCGAGGCTCCCACCTGTAATCCTAGCTACTCAGGAGGCTGACATCTGAGGATCACCATTCAAAGCCAGCATGGGCAGGAAAGTGTGTTAGACTATTATCCCCAGCTAAACACCAAAAAACTGCAAGTGATGCTGTGGCTCAAGTGGTAGAACACTAGCCTTAAGTGAAAAAGCTCAAGGACAGCACCCTAACCCTGAGTTCAAGCCCCAGAACTGTTAAAAAAAAAAAAAAAAAAAGATGACACCTAACAACTTTGTTTACCCTACATTTGTGGCAATGCCCTTTCTGTGTGTGTGTGTGTGTGTGTGTGTGTGTGTGTGTGTGTGCATGCTTCAAACTTAGAGCCTTATGTTCTTGCTTAGCTTTATTCACTCAAGGTTAGTATTCTACAACTTGAGCCACACCTTTACTTCTAGCCTTTTTCTGGTTAATTAGGATAAGAATGTCAGAGATATGTCTGCCCATACTAGTTTCAAACCAGGATCCTCAGATCTCAGCCTCCTGAGTAACTAGATTACAGATGTGAGCCACTGCTTCCTCTTTTATTTACTGTTTATTTTGTGCCAATTCCTGGGGCTTGAACTCAGGGTCTAGGCACTGTCCCTGAGCTTCTCTGTGCTCAAAGCTAACGTTCTACCAGTTGAACCACCGTGCCACTTCCAGCTTTTTCTGTTTATATGGTACTGAGGAATCGAACTGAGGGCCTCATGCATGCTAGGCAAGTACTCTACCACTAAGCCACATTCCCAGCCCCCTGAGTGTTTTTATTCATGGCAAGTACCTTACCACTTGAGCCTCAGGTCCATTTCTAGCTTTTTGGGTGCTTAACTGGAGATAAGAGCCTTATGGACTTTTCTGCCCAGGCTGGCTTTGAACCATGACCCTCAGATCTCAGCCTCCTGAGTAGCTAGGAATATATATGTGAGCTACTGGTGCCCCACTCCTCCACCTCCACCCCCTTTTAATTAATGTTCTTGAAACTTCTTTACACAGGTGATCTACTATCGCAGAGTTCTAACGGAAGCCAGAGTCCCTGACTCTGCAGATGCCTCTGCTGACTGGAAAGACAGAACTGGAAGATGGCTTGTGCTCTCCCAGGCTTTACCTGAGGATAAATTCTATCTTTTTCACACTATGGGTGTTGGGGATTATTATGGCCTGGGAAAGGCTGCCCTTCCACCAGCCTTGGGACAATGGAAGTCCCTCCCACCTTCTGGCCTCCACCCCTTGGGAGGTGAACACGTGCGTGCCACCATGATGGGGTTGTCCCGCCCACAAAGGGAAGTTTTGTGATGTCACTTGATGAACGTGGTCCCTAGCCTATGACTGACCATTTGGCCAGCCCCCTTTCTTTCCCGCCATTACTTCTATATAAGTGCCCTTCCATATTAAAGTCTTTGAGACGCTTCCCACCACCACAGCGTGTCCCTGATGCCTTCCTTTTCGCCTCCGCCCTCGGTAACATGTGGGGGGACTGGGGGGAGGGGAAGCTTCAGCAACCCGTCCTCAACTTAGTGCTTGCCCATGTGAGCATGCCTTTGGCCTTCCGCTGGCGGAGGGCCAGGCTGAGTGCTCTTTCATAGAGTTTGTGGTTACCATTCTCCCCGTGGGGGGAGAAAGGGATCGTCCAGATCCCAACATATGGGCTCCTCAGGAGCCTGAAAGGGTGGGGGCAGGGGGGGAACTCCTCTCAGATGCGCATTGGGACAGGTTTGCAGAGTCACATCTCAAACTCCTGAGTAGCTAGGATTACAGGCGTGAGCCACCGGTGCCTGACTCACACAGGGCTTTTGATAGAAAAAGCTAGGCCCTGTCTGCTCAATGTGCAGTGGGTGCTCTGGTTCCTAGAGGAAGCGCCCCATATAGCCTGGAAGACTGGAAATTACCTCAAGGCTCAAAAATGCCTGTCATCTATTATCCTAGCTGCTCAGGAGGCTGAGATCTGAAGATCAACGTTTGAAATCAACCTGAGCAGGAAATTCCATGAGACTCCTATCTCCAATTAAACTCTGAAAAGCTGGAAATAGAGCTGTAGCTCAAGTGGCAGAACCCTAACCTTGAGCACAAAAGGCTCAAGAACAGCACTCAGGCCCTGAGTTCAAGCCTATGACCAGAAAAAAAAAAAAAAGAAAGAAAAGAAAAGGAGGGAAAGCAAGCAAGCAAGCAGGCAAGCTTATTTAGCCAAGCTTTCAAGCTTTGGTGGCTCACACCTGTAATCCTAGCTACTCAGGAGGCTGAGAACTCACAATCTGAGGATTGTGGTCCAAAACCAGCCTGAGCAGGAAAGTCCATGAGACCACCCAAAAGCCAGAAGTGGAGCAATGGCTCAAATGGTAGACCACCAGCCTTGAGCAATGCCCAGACCCTGAGTTCAAGACCCAGGACCAGCACAACAAGAAGAACAAAACCCTTACTGAGATCTGAAATCACATGGAATTACAGCCCAGAAGCACCAGCCATGACCCTCACTGCTGGAGGCAGGTACAAGAGGGAAGAGACCGAAATCTGCACAGACATCAGGAACCAAGGAAATAACAAGGACTCAGTTACACAGCGCAAGCATGTGGAGAAGAGATAAGGGCTCTGGGAAGACGATCCTCAGCTGCTGGGGTCTGAAACAGTGTCAGTGCCGCCCAATACAACGTCGCCAGGAGACACAGAGAGAACAGGAGACTGTGATCAGGCTCAGGAGCATGGAACAGATGTAGTGGACATGGTTTTAATGTGGCTGGGCCAGCCAGGGGGAAGCCTTTGGATGATTAGCTGCACGGTCATTCCCAAAGCTCTCAGCCTGCAGCTATGGGA
This sequence comes from Perognathus longimembris pacificus, assembly GCF_023159225.1. Taxonomy (NCBI): domain Eukaryota; kingdom Metazoa; phylum Chordata; class Mammalia; order Rodentia; family Heteromyidae; genus Perognathus; species Perognathus longimembris. The sequence continues at coordinate 91,476,874 of NC_063163.1, read as the reverse complement.
ATTAGCTGCCAGTCCTGTGCAGGGAGGTCCCGGCGAATAGAGGTATGCTAAACCCACAGTGAGCACCATTATGTATCTTCCCAACAACCCTGTGAGGCAAGCTATTATTATTATTATTATTAATTCAGTTAAGGAAACTGAGGGGGAAGCAACCTGCCCATGGCCCTGTCTGGCCCTGTCCTGCCCTACCCTCCCCCACTACACACACACACAGAGCTAGGATTTTTTTTTTTTTTTGTCAGTCATGGGGCTTGAACTCAGGGTCTGGGCACTATTCCTGAGCTCTTGCTCAAGGCTAGCACTCTACCACTTTAAGCTCCAGCACCACTTCCAGTTTTCTGGTTGTTCATTGGAGATAAGAGTCTCACAGTCTTTCCTGCTTAGGTTGGCTTTGAACCACGATCCTCAGGATGTCAGCCTCCTGAGTAGCTAGGATTACAGGTATGAGCCCCCAGTGCCTGACTCACAGCTAGGATTCTAAGACACCCATTGGTGGTTCTATACTCATGTTCAGGCCCAAGATAACAGAACAAAAAGAAACATGCAGCAAGGTTCCTATCTGACAGGTTTGTAATGTCCGGTTAGAAGAAGCCTGGGTCTACCCAGGGGAGGGAAATGGAACTTAACCTTGTAGGCAGTGAGGAGACATTGAAGGCATTTGAGCAGAGGCATCCTCTGTTCTCTGGCAGCCTTCCGAGGGTGCAGTGGCAAGGAAAGGCCCAGAATATGAGAGGAGGCTCTGGGTGAGGAGTTTGGAAAGGAGGATGGGGCAGAGCAGCGGGAGGGCCCCATGCCCACTATTGATTGAGCAGCAATCAGCCAACACTTTCTCTCCACTCTGTCATTACTTTGTCCTTGGGCTGGCTGGTGTGTGCCCTTGACATTCTGTCTGTATATAAATTCAAGCATATCAGGCCAAGGCACCAATAAAAAGAGATAAATGGGTGTGTGTGTGTGTGTGTGTGTGTGCGCGCGCGCACGTGCGTGTGTGTGCCAGTACTGAACTCAGGGCTTGGGAACTGTCTTTTAGCTTTTTTCCACTCAAGGATAGTGCTCTATCACTTGAGTCACAGCTCTACTTCCAGCTTTTTGCTGGTTAATTGGACATAAGAGTCTCATGGCCTTTTCTGCCTAGGCTGGCTTCAAATCTCAATTCTTAGATCTCAGCCTCCTGAGTAGCCAGAATTATAGGCATGAGCCACCAGTGCCCAGAGGAGAAATTAATTTCAAGTGGTCTGAAACTGCGGCTATGAGCTTTGCTTCTGTATTTAGCTTGTCACTTGCAGTGTCTGTGTTACCCTGGGGAAGGCACTTAACCTCTCTCTGAGATTCATTTTTTTTTTTCTGTCCAAGACTGGAACTTGAATTCGATACCTGCCACGTTTGCTCATTGGTTAGCGCTCTACCCACCAAGCCATGCCTCCAACCTGGAGTCTCATTTTTAATCTACAGTAAAGCTGAGGGCGGTGCCCACCTTGGAAAGAGGCTCTAAGGACGAGTGCATTGACAGCCCTGCTCTGGGGCAGTGCCCAGAGAGGCAGCTATTTCAAGGTGTGCTGAGTGCAATGTTCCTCTTCACTGCCGCACAAACTGCTCCCTCAACCTGCTCTTGCCTGTGGAATTTGTATTCTTCCCAACTTGCCACATGGCTGACACATTTAAAATGTATTGATTGCCGTCCCCTCCTCAGAAGAGCCGTCTCATTCAGAGCACGATGCGTGCTCCTGCTTTTCCAAAGGGCGGACTGCGTTCCCGGGATGGATTCTATCCCATTTTAACATTGCTTTCCCATGTATCATAAGATCAGCCACTTCTTCTAACTGCTTCCCTCAGATAAACATGGAGAAAATTCATCAATAATCCCACAGTGCACAAATAATCACTGTTAGGATTCAGGTTGTTCTTCTTATAACGTTTTTATCCTTTTTTGTGCCAGTCCTAGGGCTTGAACTCAGGACCCAGACACTGTCCCTGAGCTTTTGTGCTCAAGGCTAATACCACTTTAGCTGCCACTCCACTTCCAGTTTTCTAGTTAATTAGAGATATGAGTCTCACAGACTTTCCTGCCCTGGCTGGCTTTGAACTGCAATCCTCAGATCTCAGCCTCCTGAGTGGTTAGGATGACAAGCCAGCCAATTTCCTCCCTCTGACTTCTCCCTCCACCTCTAATTCTTGCTGTTCCCTTGTGTGATTACTGATCTCAAGGACTCAGTTTACTCTGCCTCCCCTCCTCCCCCACACTAGCCCCAAGCCAAACCTCAGCTTCCCAGGCTCCCAGGCCTTGGGGCAGGCACAGCTGTGTCTTCACTGGCAGGCCCAAGCTGTGCTGGGTGTACCAGGCTAAGGTGTCTTCAAGGTGCCAAATCAACCCAAAGCTGATAAGGTTCAAGTGCTGGCAGGCATCCCTGGGGTGGCAGCTTCCAGGGCAACCCCTGGCTGTCTTATGTAAGCAGGTAGGGTTGGGGGGTGTTACTGTAGCTACTCACGCCCCTTGACATTCTTCCCAGATGATATCTCCAGAAACAACGAGCATCATCATAGCTACCACTGTGCAATATCACAGGACTATTGTACAGATGAGGAAAGTGGCTGAGAGAGGGTAAAGCAACTAGCTCTCATCACACTGCCCCATAGAGGTGGGGCTTGGAATGTCGGGTTTGTCCTAATTCTTTTTTGCCAGTGCCCAGGCTTGAACTCAGGGCCTGGGGGCTGTCCCTGAGCTTCTTTTGCTCAGGTATAGCACTCTACCACTTGAGCCACAGCACCACTTCTGGCTTTTTCTGTTTATGTGGTGCTGAGGAATTGAACCCAGGGCTTCATGCATGCTAGGCAAGCACCCTACCACTAGGCCACATTCCCAGCCTAAGAGTTTCCTTTTTAAGAAAATTTTTACTATGTGCTGGTGGCTCTTGCCTGTCATCCTAGCTACTTCAGGAGGTTGAGATCTGATAATTATGGTTCAAAGCCAGCCCATGTAGCAGGAAACTCCATGAGTCTTATCTCCAACCAACCACCATAAAACCAGAAGTAGAGCTGTGGCTCAAGTGGTAGAGTACCAGCCTTGAGTGGGAAAGCTAAGAGACACCACCCAAGCCCTGCATCCAAGCCCCAAAATTCAGGGCACAGAATTTTTTCTTTTTCCTTTTTGCTGATACTGGGCCTTGAACTCTGGGCTTGGGTTCTGTCCCTAAGTTCCTTTTTTCTCAAGGCTAACACTCTACCACTTGAGTCACAGCATAAGTTCCAGCTTTTTCTGTGATTAATTGGTGATTTAAGAGTCTCCTAGACTTTTCAGTCAGGGCCGGCTTTGAACTGTAATCCTTGGATCTCAGCCTCTTAAGTAGCTAGGATTGCAAGTGTGAGCCACCCAGCACCTGGCACCATTTATTTTTATTATGTTAATAAAAATATACTATATTCCCTTTCTTCTTAAAAATGAAATCAAAACTCTTAGCTTAGTCTACAAAGCCACACAAATGTCTGCCAATTCCTCGTTTCCTTTCATGCAGTGACTATTTTAGGCTCTTCCCCACCTCAGGGCCTTTGCACTACATTTTTCTGCTGCTCATCCTCTTGATGTTTCTCTGGTTGAGATTTCCATCCACCTCTCAGCATCAATGTCATTGCCATGCAGATAAGTATTCCTGACTACCTAATGTTGTTCTTCAAATTCAAGTCACTCCCCACATGAACTTGTTTTCTTCCTAGCCCTTAATCCTTGAAAAAGAGGTGTTTGTGTGTGTATGTGTGCACACGCACGCGCTCACACGTGCACACCTTGTGTATTTATGTGGGTAGTTGGGGGTTGAGTTTTGTTGTTTGTTTGAGATGGGTGTGTTCCTATATTGCACAGATTGATTTTGAACTCCTGGGCTCAAGCAAACCTCCCTTTCCAGCCTCCTGAGTCCGCAGGTCCACAGGTGTGCACCGGCACTTGGCTGTAGAGGTATTTTAAGCTCTGGGGATAGAATTGCTCAAATACTCTGAGCTCAGCCCAGAAGGCAATCCTGCAGCCTCAAAGCTATGTGGGATGGCAAATGCTTAGAACATAACTTCAGAGACCTCTTGGAACTTGTTTAATGTGGTTCCCGTGCACTTAGCTCTCCTGACACTGCTTTAGGAAAGCAGGGAGGAATCCTTGGGGCTTTCCCCAAAGATTGTCTCAGCACTTGATGGCAGGAAAACACCTCCAGCTCCAGGTGTCAGTGATCCTGCCTTCCCACCTGCAGGGCTGGCCCACCCAGGGAGCCCCAGGGAGCCAGCTGTCACAGAGCAGTGCCACCCATGGGCAAGTCCTCATGAGGATCTGATGCTTTTCCAGGTCTCTCTCTCTGCCCCTGCCCCTCCGCCATGATGCTCCATCCTACCATGAACAGCTACTCCTGAAACTGAGAAGCAAAACACACCCTGGCTCCTTTATCTGTTATTTTCTCATCAAATGCTGTCCATAATTCTGTGACTAGTGCTTTTCACTGATCTTTATCTTTTGACTAGCTTCCTCTGTGAACATTAATCTTAACTTTTTTGTTGTTACTGTTGTTTTGGGGCTTGAACTCAGGGTCTGGGCACTGTCCCTGAACTCTTTTGTTCAAGGCTAGTGCTTCACCACTTTGGGCCACAGCTCCACTTCCAGTTTTCTGGTGGTTAATTGGATAGAAGAACCTTGTGGACTTTCCTGTCTGGGCCGGCTTGGAATCAGGATCCTCAGATCTCAGCCTCCTGAGTATCTATACTGGCATCTTAACTATTTTTGTTGTTGTTGTTTGGTTTTTGTTTTTGTTTTTGACAGTCCTGGGGCTTGAACTCAGGGCCTGAGCACTGTCCCTGGCTTCTTTTTACTCAAGGCTAGCACTCTATCACTTGAGCCACAGCGCCACTTCTGGCTTTCTCTATATATGTGGTGCTGAGGAATCAAACCCAGGGCTTCATGTATAGGAGGCAAGCACTCTACCACTAGGCCATATTCCCAGCCCTGTTATTTTTGTTTTGTTTTGTATTGGTACTGGGGCTTGAACTCAGTCATGCACTCTCGCTTGACTTTTTTGGTCAAGGCCAGTATTCTACCATTTGAGCCACACCTAATAAGAGTCTCACAGAGTCTTCTGCCTGGGCTGGCTTCAAACGACAATTCTCAGATCTCAGCTGAGTAGCTAGGATTATAGGCATGAGCCACCATACCCAGCTGTCTTAACTTGCGTGCGCGTGCGCGCATGTTTGTGTGTGTGTGTGTTTGTGTGTGTGTGTGTGTGTGTGCCAGTCCAGGGGCTTGAACTCAGGGCCTGGGTGCTGTCTTTGAGCTTTTATGCTCAAGGCTAGTGCTCTACCACTTGAACTACAGCTCTGCATCTGGAGTTTTCAGTGCTTAATTGGAGATAAGTTTTACAGACTTTCCTGCAAGAGCTGCCTTTGAACTGATATCCTCAGATCTCAGATGCCTGAACTGCAAGAATTATAGGCATGAGCCATGGGTACCTGACTAGCTGGTTGGTTGTTTTTTTGCTTGTTTTGCTTTTTGCCAGTCTTGGGGTTTGAACTCAGGGTCTGAGCGCTGTCCCTGGCTCCTTTTTGCTCAAGGCTAGCACTCTACCACTTGAGCCACAGCGCCACTTCTGGCTTTTTCTATATATGTGGTGCTGTGGAATCGAACCCAGGGCTTCATGTATATGAGGTGAGCACTCTACCACTAAGCCATATTCCAAGCCCCTGACTAGCTGGTTTTTATAGGTTTTTTTTGTTTTTGTTTTTTTTTATTCCAAGATCAGTGTAGCCTGGCACTGGTGGCTCATGCCTGTAATCCTAACTATTCAGGTATTCAGGAGGCTGAGGTCTGGAGATCATGGTTCAAAGCCAGCCAGGGAAAAAGTCCTCATGAGATTCTTATCTCCAATTAGCAACTCAAAAACTAGAAGAGGCGTTGTGGCTCAAAGTGGTAGAGCCTTGAGCAAAAGAACTCAGGGACAGCACCCAGGCCTTGAGTGAGTTCAAGCCCCACAACTAACAAAAAAAAAAAAAAAGATCACTATCTGTTTGTGATACAGGACAGTGTATCTTATATGAGAACAGTAGAAATGAGACCAACCCCCTACTATGAACAAGGAGTCATCCCATTGGAACTTCAGCTCAGTAGCAGAAGGCAGCTAACATTTGTCAGAGGTGGTCAGGCTGCTGGCTGAACCAAGGGAGCAGCAGCCTATTAATCAGCTGGGTGGGCTTGGAGTACCTTCCCAGCAGTCGGAAGCATAGATTCAAAAAATCTTCCTCTTGTGCACAAAACAACCTGGGCCAGAACTTGGTCAGCTAATGGGTGGTGACTTAATCCACGAACTACCCAGTTACTAAATTGCCTTGAATAATTACCCAAACCTAATTGGTTTGGAGCTTCTATTAAGGCTGAGCAACCAGGAAAGCACAAGGATGGGGTGCAAGAAACACATACCAGCTCCAATGAGCACACCAGGGCTAGCTCATTCTACTACTCTTGGACAAAACATTTATTTTTTGTCAGTTATGGGGCTGGAACAGAGCCTAGGCACTGTCCCTGAGGTCTTTTGCTCAAGGATAGCATTCTACCACTTTGAGCCACAGCTCCACTCTCTAATTTTCTGGAGGTTAATTGGAAATTAAAGTCAGACTTCCCTGGTTCTGAACTGATTGTCACATCTCAGCCTCTCAAGTAGCCAGGATTACAGGCATAAGCTACCAGCTCCTAGCATTGACATTATTTAAATATTCAGTGTATCTTCACATAGAGCCAAGCAGAATCTGGCCCAAGAGTTAAGACAGCAGAGGAGACACAGTATGAAGGCAGAGATGTAAATCATTTTACATTATTTTATTCACCCATCAGATACCAGCGAACTCAGGTGTTTTAGCAAAATTGGCCTTCAACCCCAGCATCAGTGGCCTTGTCACTTATGCCTACAATCCTACTCAGAAGGTTCAAATCTGAAGATTGCAATTGAAGGCAAGCTAAGGGAGGAAAAGTCTGTGACACTCTTATCTCCGATTGGCAGGGAAAAAGCTGGAAGTGGGACTGTGGCTCAAGTGGTAGAGCACCAGCAGGCAAATACATATATGAGTGTGTTGTGTGTATATGTGTGTGTGCAAAATGGACTTAACAAAGCACACAGTACAAAGTGGGTCTCATGGATAATTTTCATTTATTCCATGATGACTCTCGACTAAACTTGTCAAACACAGCAGAAGAGTCTGTTCTGGGGGTTGGAGCCATTTGTTCTTTTGCCAACAGCTCGAGGTGGTCCATAAAGAATAACTTCAGGCAGAGGCCTTCAGTTCTTCAGCAAGCAGATGGGCTGGTCCAGGGCTCCTCCAAGGCTGAGGCGAGGAGCTACTCATTGGTTGTAGCGGTCACATACTTGTGCTTGATATGTTTCCACAGCTTCTACATTTAAAAGACAAGAGCAGACACTGTAAGTAACCTCTGCCCCCACTTTACAACTGCTCCCACTGGAGAAACCAGTGCCATATTCCAATTCAAAGTGTGCAGTTGGCAGAAGGAAAATAACAGGCCAGATGCTCAATTCTAAACATTTATAAAATCCTCATGCTCTGCTGCCAGGCATGGTGGCAAACACCTGTCACCGGCCAGGTATTACTCAAGAGGTCCTAAATATCCCTAGATATTTCCCTTAACTATTTTATTTCTCCACCCAAAACTGGATGTAATTTTCGTTGCTAAAAGCACAGGGTGGGAGGGGGAAGGATGGGTTATGACAATGTATGAGGATGTCCTTCCAGATGAGTGGATGTGGCCAACAAGAACACCTCCCCATTTCTCAGGGGAATCATCTCCTAGGCAGGAAGGCAGCTATCAGTATTCCTCGCGCTAAATACTATTATGATTTCTATTTCACAGATAAAACGGAAACCTAGAGAAGGTTAAGGAACTTGGTTCAACCTGACGCTATGGTTATTAAGTGACAATCCCAGTGTACCCAGCCAGGACTCTTTGATTTCACAGTCCCCTCTCAATCATGAATACCAAGATGACCCAGCCGGCAGCCTTGGAAACTTGGAAAGAGCAATTTTTTTTTACTTTTTATGGCAGTCTTGGGGCTTGAACTCACCTTCTGGGCGCCCTCCCTGAGCTCTTTTTGCTCAAGGCTAGCACTCTACCGCTTTCAGCCACAGCGCCATTTTTGGCTCTCTGGTGGTTAATTGAAGTCTCTCATGGACTTCTCTACCTGGGCTGGCTTCGAACAATGATCCGAATCTCAGCCTCTTGAGTAGCTAGGATAACAGATGTGAGCAACCGGCACCCGTTTGAAAGTGCATTTTTTTTTTTTAATTTTGTTGCCAGTCCTGGGGCTTGGGACTCAGGGTCTGAGCACTGTCCCTGGCTTCTTTTTGCCACTTGAGCCACAGCGCCACTTCTGGCTTTTTCTATATATGTGGTGCTGAGGAATCAAACCTAATGCTTCAAGCCACTAGGCCATATTTCCAGCCCCTGAAAGTGCAATTTCTAAAGGTCCTTCCCGTGACAGCTATGGCCTGCTCAGATAGGCCCTTGAAACCCTGGGGGGAGACAGGGGTGTGGGCCCCGAGCCTGAATGCCCTCGATGGCGCGGGCCTACTAAGTGCTTTGCTCCCCGGCTTCAACGCCTGCTGAGTGAGGTCCACCAGAGCATTTCACCCGTCAAGACCCACACCAGGCCCGGCGGACTTTGACCATTTCGGGGAGGAGGGCGCCCACGACTTTCCCGCTTCCCAGTGCAGGCAGCCGAGTCCCTTCAATCAGTGGCCTCCCGCCGCCCCCGTCACCCCCCGGGCGGGCCCAAGGTCAGGAAGGCTCGGGCCCTCACCCCCTCGTTCATTTGCTCGTAGATCTCGTCCGCGCCTTGATCGAAGGCGCGCTCGAAGAACAGGGAGCCCACGGCGATGGTGAGCGCGAAGGTGGAGGTCCTGCGGAACAGCAGGGTGTACAACCTCCCAGACAATGTAGGGGACGGCATGTTTCCTCCCGGCTCGGCTCGCACCACTGCGCCTGCGCCCAGGCTGACCTCGCCCTCCAAAGAACTTTGGCGCGCGATGCTTTATGGGACTTGAAGTTCCTTCTGGTCTCAGTGCTCAGTATTTTCAACCACAAAGATAACTAATAATCCATATAGGAAAACTCAAATGTCATTATATTCATACTGAAGCACCCTGAATTTATTAAGATTTATTTTATCCCCTTTTTATTGTCAATCATATCCTATTATTTGAAGGTATCAAACTACAACTCCCTGTAGGTCTTGCTCCACTCCCATCGGCCCCCCGCGCTCTCAGTTTCTTTTTCTGAAGGGTGAGCTGATACCCAAGGAAGGACTACAAATCCCAGGTGGCAGTGCGCCGTGCGAGGGCCCCTGAGGAGGAACCGGGAGCCGTCTCGCCCCGGGGAGTCAGGTACCATCTTTGGCGGGACCTCGAGGGCCGAGTTCCGGTCCCCCCTTTCACACACTTCATTCTAAATCCTCGCGTCCCACCATTTCCTGGGATGGAGAGTGAGTGGAGGGCGAGAGGGAGAATTTGAGATTTCGGGGCCCCAGCTGGACTCTCCTTCTTACCCCTGTATCTGCCTAGAAGTGGTGAAAGTTCTGTCTGGGTTGCCCGGGTGGCCCGACACTCCGCCCCGCCCCGTGAAGGCCGGATGCGTGGGGAGGCCGGAGGGGCTGGTGCAGTTCCAACCCGGAGGCCGCCCCGAGCGGACACTTAACCAGAAGACCTGAGTGGTTATAGTCTCAGGTCACACAGGCCGTGGCTACTGCAGGTCTTAAGGTTTGAGGGGAAGTAGGGTGGACCAAAGACGAGTGGGCCGAGGTCAGCTCTAGTCTGGCCTTGTAGCTCCTGGTTAGAAGTCTTTTTTTTTTTTTTTTTTTTTGGCCAGTCCTGGGCCTTGGACTCAGGCAGGGAGGGCCTGAGCACTGTCCCTGGCTTCCTTTTGCTCAAGGCTTTGCCACTTGAGCCACAGCGCCACTTCTGGCTGTTTTCTGTATATGTGGTGCTGGGGAATCGAACCCAGGGCCTCATGTATACGAGGCAAGCTCTCTTGCCACTAGGCCATATCCCCAGCCCTGGTTAGAAGTCTTATATTTTCCTGATTGGCACTGAGAGGCTCGTGGAGGTTTTGTGTCCGGTTGTGACAACATCTAATGGACATTTTAATGTTATCATTGGGGCTGATCTCTGGAGGAATGACTGGAGAGGGGAAGTTTTGGAGATGGATCTGTGGGAGGAGGATGGTGATTTAGATTCAGGTGTGGATTAGAGTCAGGATCAGATTAGGGAGGTATTTTAGGAGAGAGGGCCCACAGAACAAGCTGGCAAATGTGTGTAGGGAAATCAAGAACATCAGGTTTTAACCTCGGGCGACTTAAAAGTCGATAGGAATGATCTTATCCTATATTCTGTTTTGTATGTGCTGCCCCTTAGATTTGTACCAGGCAAATGGGTTATGAGTGTGGAGCTTAGAGAAGGTGGCTGAATGGGAGATAAGAGTCATCAGGATAGGAGTGGCATTCAAAACCAGGGACTGGCTAGGCAAGGGTCCTGTGGCTCCGCCTGTAATCCCATCTATTTTTTTTTTTTTTTGGCCAGTCCTGGGCCTTGAACTCAGGGCCTGAGCACTGTCCCTGGCTTCTTTTTGCTCAAGGCTAGCACTCTGCCACTTGAGCCACAGCACCACTTCTGGCCGTTTTCTGTATATGTGGTGCTGGGGAATCGAACCCAGGGTCTCATATATACAAGGCAAGCACTCTTGCCACTAGGCCATATCCCCAGCCCATCCTATCTATTTTGGAGGCTCAGATCTGAGAGGGCTGAGTTCAAAGTCAGCGGGGCAGAAAATTCCATGGGATGCTTGCCTCAAATTAACTACCGGAAAACTGGAAGTGGAGCTATAGCTCAAAGTAGTGCAGCACTAGCTTTGAGTGAAAAAAACTCAGCCACAGCGCCCAGGCCAAGAGTTCAAGCCCCATGACTGACAAAAACCAGGAACTGATCTCTAGGTCTGTCTCTGTAGGTCCTTGATCACATCAGACTCTAAACCCTATTTTAATTCACCAATAAAGAGTAACAGTAGCGAGCAGGGCACAGGTGCCTGTAATTCTAGCTTACATGGGAGGCTGAGTTTGGGAGAATCGCTATTCAAGGCCAATTCAGTCCTAACATTTGAGACACCTCAGTCAGTATCCAGGTGCAGTGTTGCGTGTTAGGAAAGATCAAGCAGACAAAAGGAAAGAAATAGAAACCTCACAGATCAGGATGTAATTGCTGAAGAGGGACTCCCAAGTAATACCAAGCAGGGTCAGAGAAACAAGGAATGGTGAAACATAGGGGTTTTAGGATTTCAGTATAAGGGTTCTTTGGAATGTCTGTGGTTGTAGCAGACTGTCCTGTTTGTTTGCAACTTATGGTATCCTTACACCAACAGTCTTGCACTTTCAGATAAGGTCAGGGTGAAGTTTTGCTGAGAATTAGCTCCCCTGGGGGAGCAAGGTCAGTGGGCTGTGGGAGCATCATGGAGTTAAGAAAACAAAGCAGATTCCCACCAGTACATACTGAAGATCATCCCAGGTGCATAGGAGAAGGAGATTAGGATGGACTGGGCTGAGTCTGAGACTTTATCTCAACAGAAGTTGAGTGTGATAGCATGCACCTACCATTCCAGATCCAATAGGAAGCTTAAAGGAGGTGGAGGGTGGTTCAGGTATGCACCTTCAAGAAAAGCAAGACCCTATCCTGAAAATAACCACTTCAGACTCCCCTCCCCCCAAAAAAGTGACAATAGTGCCTGGTTAAAGGACTAGAAGAGAAAGTGAAATGCTCTATACTCTAGATGATGTGCCCACACTGTGGCTATTGTTTGCAACACAGCCTAGTGATTTCCTGGGGCAGGAAGTTGTGAGCCTGTGGGGAGACTAGGCTTTCTAATCACCTGCATCAGACCTGTAGCAAAGGAATCTGGCTGATGAAAGGTGAATTAGATGGCCACTGGTAGTAAAAGGTGGTTTATTTCATATATATTCTTTTTCTTTTTATCTTTTACGTTAAAATTTCCATTGTGTAGTAACCGTTTTAAAACATGATTGTCATCTCCAGATTCAATTTAGGAATTATTATTCTATAGTTACGTCTAGGAAAGAAAATTGACTAACTTCTTTGGCTGATGACTGAGCTTATGATGAGCAGATGAAATTCTTTTAGACACAACCTGTTTACACCTTAATTACATTAAACATTTTAACTCCATTTATAAATTTTATATATTTGATTTTCTATTTTAAACACTTTAGTTGCATAACCTAACAAGCATAATTTCCCCAAGGATACTTAGTTACTAGCAAATTTAATTAATTCTGCTAATACTCTCACATTCTCGCAAACATTTTAATTTGTTTTACAGACTTTGCCAAATTCTCATGTCAGTGGCTCTTGTCTGAGGGACTAAAAATAAGTAAAGGACAGGTGTAGCTCAAGTGATAGAGTACTTGTTTGAAAGCAAGAGATCCTGTATTGGATCCCTAGTACCATGAAAAGGATATATATATATATATATATATATATATATATATATATATATATATATATATGACAGGCCCAGAATATGACAGGCCGCCTTAAGTGGACTCTTAGTCTAAAAATTACAAGCCTAGGGCTGGGGATATGGCCTAGTGGCAAGAGAGCTTGCCTTGTATACATAAAGCCCTAGGTTCAATTCCCCAGCACCACATATACAGAAAATGGCCAGAAGTGGCGCTGTGGCTCAAGTGGCAGAGTGCTAGCCTTGAGCAAAAAGAAGCCAGGGACAGTGCTCAGGCCCTGAGTCCAAGGCCCAGGACTGGCCAAAAAAAAAAAAAAAAAAAAAATTACAAGCCTAATTCAATTACTGACATATTTTATCAATTACCTCTCTCTGCCAGTCCTGGAGCTTGAACTCTACCACTTGAGCCACAGCATCACTTCTGGCCTTTTCTGTATATGTGGTACTGAGGAATTGAACCTAGGGCTTCATAGGTGCTAGGCAAGTACTCTACCACTAAGCCACATTCCCAGCTCCCTATTTTTTTTTTTTTTTTGGCCAGTCCTGGGCCTTGGACTCAGGGCCTGAGCACTGTCCCTGGCTTCTTCCCGCTCAAGGCTAGCACTCCGCCACTTGAGCCACAGCGCCGCTTCTGGCCGTTTTCTGTATATGTGGTGTTGGGGAATCGAACCTAGGGCCTCGTGTATCCGAGGCAGGCACTCTTGCCACTAGGCTATATCCCCAGCCCACCCAGCTCCCTATTTTAAGTACTATATCTTAAATATATCAAATAGTCACCATGTAAAATTATTTTCAATGTTAAACATACTTCTAAATAGCTGGGCACCAGTGGCTCATGCCTGTAATCCTAGCAACTCATGGGGGCTGAGATCTGAGGATCATGATTCAAAGCCAGCCCTGGAAGGAAAGTCTGTGAGACTTTTATCTCCAATTAACCATTCAAAAATAGGAAGTGGCACTGTGGCTAAAAGTGGTAGAGTATTAGCCTTACCAAAAGAGCTCAGAGCCAGTGCCCAGATCCTGAGCTCAAGCCCCACGACTGCCCCCCCCCAAAAAAAACCCAAACAAAAAACCTTCTAAATACCAAGTTGGACATTTCTGTCTTGTTTGATTGCTCTTTGAGATTTTTATTTTTATTTTTTTGGCAGGGGTGAAGTTTGGGGATTGAACTCAAGAGTTTCAAGCTTACTAGGCAGGTCAGCCATACCTTCAGCCCTATTTTTTTGAGATAGAGGTTTGAGGCCTAAGGCCATTCCTCCTGCCTTAGCCTCCTGAGTGCGGGGATTATAGGTGTATGTCATGGTGCTCATCTTTATACTAGAGCAGAGGATTAGTACAGTGAGATTTTGTTTTTGTTTTTGCCAGTCCTGGGCCTTGTACTCAGGGCCTGGGTACTGTCCCTGAGCTGCTTTTGCTCAAGGCTAGCACTTTACTACTTGAGCCATGGCGCCACTTCCAGCTTTTTCTGTGTATGTGGTACTAAGGAATTGAACCCAGGGCTTCGTGCATGCTAGGTAAGCATTCTACCACTAAGCCGCATTCACAGCCAGTACAGTGAACTTTATTTACTTTTACATTTCTTTCAATTGGCAACTTTCTTGGAGTATGACAAGACAAATACACAGTAAAAAAAAAACAAATCCACAATTGTTTCGAGTAGGGTGTGGTATTGCTTGCCTATAATTCCAGTACTTGGGAGGTTGAGGCAGGCATTTGACAGTTGGAGGCCAGCCCAGACTACATAGCAAAGCGCTGTCTCACACACCTGCACACGCACAATCCTATAAATGATGCTTTGTATCCAGTTAGAGTTGCCAATTGCTTTCTGACTTTGCCTGTGTCTGCTCAGAATGACTATCTAAATACAGGCTGCTCTGTGGGTGAGAGGGAAGTTCATTCCTCCAGGTTTTCTTTGTTAGAGAATACTTGACTTGCTGGTTAAAATCCAGACTTCTGGGAGACTTTCTTTTCCTTTTTTTTTGCCAGTCCTGGGGCTTGAACTCAGGGCCTGGGCACTGTCCCTGAGTTTCTTTTGCTCAAGGCTAGCACTCTACCACTTGAGCCACAGTGCCACTTCCAGCTTTTTCTGTGTATGCGGGACTGAGGAATCGAACCCAGGGCTTCTTGCAGCTAGACAAACACTACCACTTAGCCACATTCCCAGCTTCCTTTATTTTTTATTTTAAATTTTATTTTATTTTGTTGTAAAGGTTTTTTTCTTCTACTATCCCTCCCTTTCTCCTTACCCCTTCCGTTATTTTTTGATGCTCAAGATGGACCCTGAGGGCCTCATACAGCTAGGCAGATACTCTTCCACTCAGCTGTACCTTCACTGTGTGTATGTGCACACGTGTGTGCATGTGCATGCACTTGCCCTGGGGTTTGAACTCAGGGCCTGGTTGCTGAACTTTTGCTCAAGGCTACTATTTTACCACTTGTAGCTTTTTTTTCTGGTAGTTTAGTGGAAATAAGAGTCTCACTGACACAAGACAACATGTTGGAAATTAGCTGTACAACTCGGAGGTGGTTGGGGGAGAGGGAAGGTGGGAGAAAAATGATGGAGAGGGTAGCAAGTATGCAAGAAATGTACTCACTACCTTATGTATGTAACTAACCCCTCTGTACAATAAAAAAAAAAGTCTCACAGACTTTCCTGCCCAAGCTGGCTATAAACCTCAGATCTCAGCCTCCTGGGTTGCTAGGACTTCATGCATGAGCCACTGACACTTCTTATTTTTATTTTTATTTTTGGCCAGTCCTGGGGCTTGGACTCAGGGCCTGAGCACTGTCCCTGGCTTCTTTTTGCTCAAGGCTAGCACCCTACCACTTGAGCTACAGCGCCACTTCTGGCCATTTTCTATATATGTGATGCTGGGGAATTGAACCCAGGGCCTCATGTATACGAGACAAGCACTCTTGCCACTAGGCCATATCCCCAGCCCCCCCTGACACTTCTTTTTATAAAACGGCTTTTTATTTGCTTATAGTAGTTATCCAAGGGGGAGTTTCATTGTGCTATTTCTGTACATGCATACAATGTATCCCAGTCAAACTCACATCTGCCCTTGATTGCTGTCCCGAGCCCTCTCCCTTTTATCAACCATATTCATCCTCTCTGTTTTTGTCTTGCCAGTCCTGGGCTTGAATTCAGGGCCTGAGCACTGCCACTGCCCCTGCTTCTTCTTCTTCTTCTCCTTCTCCTTCTCCTTCTCCTTCTCCTTCTTCTTCTTGTTTATGTGGTACTGAGGAATTGAACCCAGGGCTTCATGCATGCTAGGCAAGCACTCTACCACTAAGCCACATTCCCAGCCCCATCCTCTCTGTTTAAGAAGTAAGATCTTCTTATGACCCCAAATTCCTGGGCTCAAAGGATCCTCCTGCTCACTTGTGAGTTGCTGAGACTACAGGAATGTGCCATCACACTTGGCAGTAACTATTTTTCTCTATGAGGTCTTTTTCATCTTATAGCAGTCTAGCCATTCCAGTTCTCTTGTAGTTCTTTTCCTATTTAAAAAAATGAAGCCTAGTGCCGGCAACTCACACCTGTAATCCTCCTAGCTACTCAGGAGGGTGAGATCTGAGGGTCGAGGGTCAGAGCCAGCCAGGGCAGGAAAATCTATGAGACTCTTACCTCCAATTAACCACCAGAAAGCTGCCAGTGGTATTGTGGCTCAAAGTGGTAGAGCACTAGCTGAGGAGCTGAGGGACAGCACCTAGGACCAAAGTTCAAGCCCCAGGACCAACGAAACAAATAAATAAATAAGAGAATAAAACTACCTGGTTCTTTGAATCAAGTGTCTCCAGTAGAGAGCAAACATCTTAGCAAGTTCTCAGTTGGGGACATAGGTTTTTGACAGGGGTGCTATGAGGAAGCGTTAGCGGGATGCAGACAGGATGGCTGAACTGAGCAGCTGGGTGCCGATGGGTGGAAGTGAGACAGCGGTGAGGTGGCAGAGGGTCCTCTGGTGGTTTTCACACTTTGGGGGGCAGAAGGAGGGCGTAGGCAGAGGTGACTTGGAGTGCAGGTATTCAGTTCAGACTATTTTTGTCTTTCCTGTTTGGAAACTATGGCCTCCTGGGACCTGTAACCATCTGATGAGAAGCTGCGTCTCCAGCCTGCAGTCCCTGGAGCCCAGAGCTGGCTCAGCCAATCTCTAACTGTGCCTGCAGGGTCAGGACTGATTGGAATCGGGACTCCCCATGCCAGTCTTCAAACAGGAGCCCAGGGAAATACTCCTCATTATTCATCCAGCCGAGCCTGGTCATTGGAGCATCCTGAGGACAGGAGTAGCATTTATCTTGTCTGGCAAAGATCTCACATTGGGACAAGGGGAGGGGACGAGGGCAGGTTGGTGTCTTGCTTTATAGCCCAGCTGGAACTCACTATGTGACCCAGGCTGGCCTCAAACTCATAACCATACTTCCTTAGCCTCTTTTTCTTTTGACCAGTCCTGGGTTTGAACTCTGGGACTGGCTGCTGTCCCTGAGCCTCTTTGTGCTCAAGGCTAGCACTCTATCACTTGAGCCACAGCACCACTGCCAGCTTTTTTGAGTAGTTTATTGGAGATAAGAGTCTCACGGACTTGCCCTGCCCAGCTGGCTTTGAACTGTGATCATCAGATCTCAGCTTCTGCACTGGCTAGGATTACAGACATGAGCCACCAGTGCCTGGCCCATGCCTTAGCCTCTTAAATGCTGGGATTACAAACATGTACCCCATGCCTGGCCTGCCCCTGCTTTCTTGAAGGGACTCCCCCACCCCTCAAAGATTTTTAAACAATCTAGATTAAAATACAGAAATTTCTTAGATAGAAAAATACAAAATAGGAAAAAAAATTCACATGTTAATCCTATTATCCAAGCATAGCCACAGTAAATATGTTGTGTCTGTTCTAGTCTGTGTATGTGTATGGGAGGATGTGTTCTCCTTAAGAAATGTTATAACTGCATACATCTGTAATGAGCTGTTTCTCATTTAGCAGTATAGGATGAACAAGTGAGGAAATAGTTTGCTTGACTTGAGTCTTGCTAAGTGAGCTCAGTCTGACCTTGAGCCCTTGGGCTCAGGCTCAATGGCCCAAATAAGCTGGGAATATAGACAGATGCTCTACTTTGAGTTGACTCTTCTTTTTTTCTGGTCCGGGAGCTTAAACTCAGAGCCTGGGCACTATTTCTGCCACTTGAGCCACAGCTTCTTCTACAGCATTTTTGGCAGTTTACTAGAGATAAGAGTCTCATGGACTTTCCTACCCAGACTATCTTTGAACTGCGATCCTCAGATCTCAGCCTTCTGAGTAGGTAGGATTATAGGCGTGAGCCACCAGCGCCCACCTGAGTTGATTTGTAATGGCTATGTAGTATACCATTGAGCTATGTCTCACATCCTCTTCTTGTGACTCGCCAAGTGTGGGCTCTCTTGGCCACAAGCTTTCAGGGCAAGATGAGAATAGCAGTA
Organism: Perognathus longimembris pacificus; assembly: GCF_023159225.1. NCBI lineage: Eukaryota > Metazoa > Chordata > Mammalia > Rodentia > Heteromyidae > Perognathus > Perognathus longimembris. The sequence goes on along the minus strand of NC_063163.1, from coordinate 91,458,878 downwards.
GAACTGATTCTGCAGGCTTTGTGCACTATCTTTGAGATCCCATCCATATCCCACAGGGGAGCAGCATGCCTGGCTCTAGCTAGTAGTCACAGCTGCTGATGCTCCTACCATTGCCCATTTAGATTTCAATCTTAGGATAAGCTTCATGGCACTGACCATCTAGGTTCAAATGATCCCAAAATGCTGGGGGCCAGAAGTGTCCCAGATTCCTGAAGTTTTCAAAGTTGTATAGATTTTAGCAAGTGCATATCCCTAATCTGAAAAGTAGGAATCTGAAACTCTTGCATATCATATCAGTGCTCAGAGTTTGGGATTCGGGAGTATTATGGATTTTCTCTGAGTAGGGGTGCTCCGTCTATACCCTGGAACTTCGTGATTGTCTCTGATAAGAATGCCTGGGGGCTGGGAATGTGACTTAGTGATAGAGTGCTCACCTTGCATGCATGAAGCCCTGGGTTCAATTCCTCAGCACCACATAAACAGAAAAGGCCGGAAATGGAGCTGTGGCTCAAGTGGTAGAGTGCGGGCCTTGAGCAAAAAGGAAGCCAGGGAGAGTGCTCAGGCCCTGAGTCCAAGCCCCAGAACTAGCAAAAAATAAAAAAAAAAATAAAAAAACAACAACAAGAATGCCTGGGAGGAATTCCCTGGGAGAAGCAGGCGCCTTGTGGAACCCCTGGGCACAGAGCCTGTGACTTGAAGCTGCTGCCCTCTAGCATAGACTCAGTGGACCTCCTGAGGTCAGGGGCCTCCGTCCCTTGTCATGGGAGGCTCACCCTGGCCTTACTAGCTTCCCCAGATTAGAGAAAGGGAGGTACAGGATGAAAGCTGCAGTCTTCTATAGACCTGGACCTGACATGCCATCATCTCTGCACTGTTCCCCAGTCTCAAAGACCAACCGTGGCTCCAGGTGGGAAAACCAGGAGGGAAGATCACTGGGGGTCATGGGCTGGCTGCTCTGAGACCACAGGTGGATTCTGGGCAGCACTGGCATGTCAGGTGCTGTGCTAAGCACCCCCGTGTATAACTGTATCCTCACCGTCATCCCATGAAATAGTGTTATTACACCGTCTTCCAGGTCAAGTGCAGAACAGAAGTAGTGCGTGGAGAATTACACAGCCAGCCTCAGAGCGGGAGGGATGGGATCTGACCGGAGTGGAGCAACTACAGATGGGGTCAGAGCCTCTGTCACTTAAAAATACCTTGAATCAAAAATGCAGAGTATCACGGGACAGGAAGGGTCAGGTGTTCTGGTGACCCAGGGGCTGATGAGAGCGATAGTTCACTGCAGCTGCGCAGTGCTACTGTGGATCACCATGTCAAAGTTCAGTATTCCAGGTGCCGTTTCTTCTGAACGTGTTTTGCTTTCAAATAAAGTTTTGGACCATTGCAAGTCAGGGACTGTGGATGTTTAAGGATACATCATTTCCAAGCATTGGCCTGGGCAGGCTGTGTGACTTTGAGTAGGCCCTTGTCCTCACTGTCCCGGTCACCCTAGACTGACAGTGCTCTGAGGATTTAGAATTGGTGTCTGTCCCCAAACCTGCAGAGTTGAGGGAAACCCCCACACACACACCACTTTAGACTGTGGAAGTAAAGTGTGCCTTACCCCCAAGGAGAGCAGGAGACAAACATGCACAAGGTTAAGATGAGTAGGCTACGTGGTTGCCACCAAATATTGAAAGGGGACCTTAACATACGGGCCCCCATCAGGGAAGACAACCTGCATTTCCTTGCCACTCCTGTGGAGCCCAGTCCTGAGCCAGGCTGGCTGAGGGCCACCCCCCCACACCTGTTCTGACGGGCTGCCATCAGCAGACAGCAGACATGTGGCACTGTTTACCTGGACTCTGGTGGGGCCATAATTAGAAGGACTGACAGGTGATCTGGAGGGCAGCGTGTGGTGAGCACGAGTCTGGGATAATTACAGTGTGCCTCCCCATCCTTGGCCTGAGCTCTTGGCTTATTTTAGTCCTGTACCAAAGTTAGCTCCATTCCTAAGATACTCTCCACACAAAGAACCAGACTGACAAACATACAGATGTCTGCCCACAGCAGCCTTGCAGTGGGCATTGGCATGGGAAGAGAATGGACTCCAGACCAGCGTGGATGCCAGATCCAGGCTGCCCTGGCTGTGGGGCCCCCAGCAAGGCTGGTTCCCCAGCAGCAGTCAGGTGGATGAGCTATTGTCATTGTTACTAACTATAATTGTTCCATTGTTTTCAGTGTTCCCCCTTGCTATAAGCAAATTAGGAGTACGTGGGAGCCCATTTCCTCCTGGCAGAATAGACCACTCGACATCTCCTCAGAGGACTGGGAGGAGGGGAATAAGGAAGAAAGCTAAGCGTCCCCCAGGAAGCTGATTCTCCCCCACTTCCCCTCCCCTGCCTCTTTGCTGTCCTCTTCTACCTCAGAGAAAAGATGGTCTTTTCTTTCAGCCTGGCAACTGAGTTCCCTGGGGAGCCGCACAGCTGGCAGGCCAGGGCTGTGCTGGAGACCGAAGTCCTGGGGAGAGACAAGGCGGCAGTGAGAGACCTGCCTTTGGGCCTTCCCCGGGCTCTGTCCTGCCTGCTCTTCCTCTTCTAACCAGCTTGTGGAGAAGGGGACTGGCATATGCCAGCCTGGCGCAGAGGGTGGGAGGCCCTGGCTCTGTCGGCCTCCCTCCTCTTCATTTTACAGGTTTGGTTTCTGCTGCTGAGGGGCAGTACTTGGACAGACAGACAGACAATTGATAGGGCTCTGCTCTTGAGCCTGTGCTCTAGTGGGAGAGGCAGGCTCATGGGACAGTAAGCAGCACATAAGGAAGTGAGGCATCCCGTGGT